>NC_135503.1:151295823-151596386 GCF_052857255.1 Amblyomma americanum
CAGACATGGGAATGGGGCAGCAGCACCAGCAGGCATGCTGCTCTTACTCAACGTGTTGCATTGCAGTGGCGCTTTTAGGTGCTGCATGGTCCCTGGATCCGCATTGTCATAGAGTGGTGCAGTGATTTTCACATTATAGGATCACTGTGAGCTGTACGTATGATTTCTTGATTATTAATGCAATAGCACTAGAAGCCTCATCAGGAAAAAATTGTGTTGCCGGGCATAAAATTTGCTGATTGGCTGCAGGAAAGCAACATCAGCAGGCCAGTTAATTCCCGCTGGCTAACGTGGCAGTTTGGGCATGTTGGTATTGCATGACAGGATTGAACAGCGCACTTTTGTACCTTCGTCAGTGCCTGAATGTTCTGTTGCGTGATGTTGGCCATGATATACCTATATATTTTGGTCCGAGGTTCGAAATAAACTGTAGTAAGTTGGCGCTTGTGTGTCCTCGCCCATTGTGCGCTGTTCGCTCCTGTCCCATTGGTTGCCGAGAAATAGCATCACCTGACCGGAAGTGGAGTCACATCTATTGAACCCATCAACAGCTTCTGATGCTGTTCTATTGCGAACATATAATGTCATTAGATATGACTGTGGATTTGCTTTTATGTCTGTGTTGCCGACTTTCCTGCAAGCGTGGAACGAGCTCCACTGTGTCTGCTGTCGGGCTTTTATTCTGTGGGCTGTTTCATGAAAGGTAGAAATAGTTGTATGGTTCATTGGGCTTTTTATTTTTCCTTTTTCTATTTTTCTCCTGTGAAGAAATAGTTATCTGCTGATTATTTGGGTGGTGTACGTGGCTACCATTATCGCTGTGCCTAAGCTGACCTGAGGCAGGGGCAAATGTAGTGTGTCCCTTGCAGGCAGAGCTCCGTGCCAGCGTCTACCTAGCGCTAGATGAGCAGGAAGGCCTCCGGCACCCTGAGAAGCCAGTCGCCGCCATTCTGGCCACGGATGATGGCCATCTGGCAGCATCGCTGGTGCATGACTTCCTGCACTCCTGCAACCTTCGGTTCACCCTCAGTGTGTTGGAACCGGAGGCGCCACTCGTAAGTGTGCCTGTTGTGGCAAGGCAGTAGATTTGGTTACTGCTGCGGCGAGAGTAGAGCAGAAGTTTGTGGCCGAGGAATGTACCATAGAATGGGGTGGAAATCTCTGTGGGTGGGATGGGATGGGATTGATCTTTGAAGAAGTGTCCGGGTTATGTCCTTCTTGTGTGCTCGTGTTTTGTCCTTTGAAGACAATTCTGCGGAAGCTTTTTTGCGCTCATATGCTTGCCACACGCACGCACGCACACACACGCACACGCACACACACAGCTAGGTCACCTTTTGTCAGGTATTGCATCCGTCATTGCCTTCATGCCATAATTCACTTTCTCAGGTCAATATGTTGGTGAGTGTGAAGTGTGTTTATAGGTCATGTGAGACATGAAAAAAAACGCGCTATAATCGCTTTATTTCATGACAATGCTAAAGCTAGCCTGCCTCAAGAGCTGGAATCATATTGAATGGAGATGCAGCGATTATATTGCTGTTTTTTCATGCCTTACATGACCTATAAGCACACTTCAACATTGCAGTCATCATGCAGTTATTGAAACCAAAATCGAAAGAGCATGACAGAAAAATTCGGTTATAAATTATTTAGCTGTTATGTATAGGAAAATGCCACGTGTTGATTCATGCATAGTAGTGTCTTCCATGTCATTGTAGATAAGGAAACACACCAGCAAAATTGGGTGTCTATACGTCTTTAACCAATATGACATACCAATTAGATCAACTTTCCATTTTAAGGCCGCTAGTTTCTAGCAGTTGTGCAGAAGATTGCAGATTTTAGCATTTTTTGCAGAATTGTGCTTTATAGTCACATTCTCTTTTCTTGATATTTCATTTCATTTATTTCATGCACTGAAGGACATCAGGGGATGAGCTGCCTTGTGGACAGCTTGATAAGCTCGTTTCACCTAACACACAAGGACAAGGGCAGACACAGTACAGGTGGTGCATAAGGTACAGTGAAAGCTCGTTAATTTGACCCCCCTTAATTCGGACAATCGGATAATTCGACCTGCACGCATGGTCTCTACAATTATATATAGGAGTCTATGGGGCAAAACTCGTTAATTCAGACAAATTTTACCGCCCATCGGTTAATTCGACCTAGTTCCACGGCTCGCCAAGAGTGGCGCTACTGTAAAGTTGGAAAAAAAGAATAGCGTAGGCCATCCGTACGGTCATCGTCATCAGCAGTGCGAGAGAGGGCGAGGGAAGCAAGGTTAGCAGTGGCCGAAGCGCCCGGTGTCTTTCTTTGTGCTTCGTTGCCTCTTGCAGTCGTGCTCAGTCGTCGTGTTAACCCTATCTTCAGCAAGTCTCGTTTTGGCGTGTGTCGTCGTTGCTCCGTGTTTCTTGCTGCTACGATCGCGGTTATTGAACGCTAACACGCCTTTTCTGGATATTGCGTGCTTTGCCAGCGTGTTTACTGTGGTGTTTTCGAGTGCGTAGCGCGCCGTGCCTGCGCGCCTCGCCATCGCGTCCTGCTCCGATGGCGACACCGGCAAAGCGGCCGAAGTACAACCAGGCGAAGGACCTAGCCACGAAAGTGGAAATATTGAAGGTGCTGAAGGATGGTGTTTCACGCTCTGACGTGATGGTCAAGTATGATGTTAAAAGAATCACCTTGGCCACTTACGTGAAGAATGAAAACAGCATTATGGAGGCGTTTGACAGTGAAGCCTATGGTGACAAAAGGAAACGACTGCGGACTGCGGCCCACCCGGAACTCGAAGAAGCCGTAATGCGATGGATTAGAAACGCACGTGAGGCCTACCTCCCTGTGAGTGGGCCATTAATTTGTGCCCAGGCTGAAAGGTTCGCCACAAAAATGAACCTTGAAGAGTTCGAAGCTTCTGAAGGTTGGCTTGCTCGCTTCAGAAGCCGTCACAATCTGACTTTTAAGAGTGTGCGTGGCGAAAGAGCATCCGTGGACAAAGACAGGATCGAGGAGTGGCGGATCACCGGGCTTCGTGAACACCTAGCTGCGTACGACGCTCCGAATATATTTAACGCCGACGAAACAGCGCTTTTCTTTAAAGCACTCCCGGATAAGACGATCACCTTTAAAGGTGACCCCTGCACAGCAGGGAAAAGAAGCAAAGAAAGGGTCACTGTGCTACTTGCCGCCAACATGACGGGAACAGAGCGTCTGCCTCTCCTAGTGATCGGAAAGGCTCAGAAGCCGAGGTGCTTCAAGAACGCGCGGCGCCTTCCGGTTGAATACCAAGCCAACAGGAAGGCTTGGATGACGTCCAGCATATTTCAGTCCTGGCTTCATCAAATGGATCGGCGTTTTCGAGCTGAGAAACAGAAGGTCCTCATGGTTGTAGACAATTGCAGTGCTCACTGCGAGGTGTCGGGCCTGGAATGGATTAAGCTTGTGTTCCTCCCGCCGAATACAACCGCAGCCCTTCAGCCCATGGACCAGGGCATATGCATAATCCAGCATATAAAATGCAAGTACAGAAAGCATGTATTGCAGCGCATGCTTCTCTGTATGGAAGCTGGGAAGAAGTACGACCTTATGCTCCTCAGCGCTTTGAACATTCTGGCGCACGAATGGGCCAACACGCCTACAGCAGTTATTGCGAACTGCTTTCGGCACAGCGGTTTTGTGCAACCGAACTGCGGTGTGGGGGAACTGCCGACAGAAGCAGCTGACGCAACCACAGAAGACGACAGCTGTTTCGACAGCGTTTTGCCTCCTGCCGTGCGGCTCGCGGATTACGTGTCCATCGATGATGGTGTCGCCATTTCCGGTCAGCTGACCGAGGACGAAATCATCCAAGAAGTGACAGGCGCCGACAACGACGATTCGTCGGAAGATGACGTGAGCACCTGCCCCAAACGCCGAAGCGCACGGTGAAAGAAGCCGCAGAAGCCTTGTCTGTGCTGGAAGACTTCTGTGAACAAATTCCGGATGGTTCGCGTGCCGCGGAGCATCTGGCAGCTGTTAGAGCTATTGTAGCCGCTCAAATTCGCCCGAAAAAGCAGACGACGATAACAAACTTCTTTGCCAAATAAAGGTATGTAATGCTGGGGCAAATTTCATGTTTTTTGTGGTTCATTCGATATTTCGACATTCGGTTAATTCGACAATTTTTCGCGGTCCCGTCAGTGTCGAATTAACGAGCTTTTACTGTAGTAGGAATAACACAGTTAGTGAACCATAACTGTAAATGAATAAAAACCTTCAGATACCGAAAGACGTGATGCATTTTATAATTACAGCAATACAGTAAAACCTCATTGATACGTTTTTTTTTTTCAAATTTCTGGAAAAAAACGTATTATGCGGGAAAACGTATGGTCCAAACCGCCTGATTTTGGGAAATGTAACTGTTGAATGAGGTAAAAAGACATTTATTGACAATTTCACTTTATAAAAATGTCGATTGGCATTTCTTGGCACAAGAGCTGAACAGATACTATTCCAGCACTCACTGATTTCAGTCCGCGTTGGCGCTGTCTTTAGCGCGAGTGGAAATTCGTAACGCATCCGGTCCGTCAACGGCAGTGATGAAAGTAACAAAAATCTATTCCTTGTCATTTTCAGATGCTTCGCCCCATTGCCCAAGTACTGTGGGAAAGCCACTGCGGCAACTGATTGTCGCAGTGTTCCTGCCTTTTAAGCTGAGTTTCCCAGACCCGGCTTTGTATATAAGCGCATCGCTGTAGTTCGCAGAAGCTTCGCCTCCTTTTTCTTATGCACCGCTAAGAAACGGCCGTCGTGAATGCTTGCGCGCCATTTTTATATTTTTTTTGTTCTTGGTGATAATGGTGGTGGTGGTGCCTCGCCTCGTTGCATTGAGGCACTGCAGAGAAGCCACCACGGTGGGTGACTGCCGCAAAAAACGTTGCGTGCCCTCTCGTTCGGCCCTCTTGTTTGTTTGCACATGTGCGGTTGGTGAATAATTATACGACCACAATTTGTCGAAATCTGAAATGTAGTAGCTGGGAAATCGTGTTTTCCGGGAACACATTAACCAGGAAAAATATAGTGTAACTCAATGGGACATTTTTAACGTCCGTGATTTTAAGCATACGAACTGGGAATCATGAATTGAGAACATGTCAATGAGGTTTTACTGTATCTGGACTGGTTTTACAAACAAAAAAATAGAGCTGTTGCGATGGTTCAGTGGTTATGGTGCTCAGCCGGAGGTAGGAAACTCTGGCTAGTTTCGGTTTCAGCTACTTCAGTGCATCTGGCAACTGTAGGTGGACTGATGCTTAAAACTGAATGATTCCTGCCCATGCACGTAGTGCGATAAGGCTGCAGCGATGGCTAAATTATCTGAGCAACCACGATACGAAGCTGCTCATTTTTCAATAGCAGGATCAATCCACGCCAAACGCCCTACACGTTACGCTCCGCCATCTTCAGTTTGTTAAACAAAATTCACGGAAACTTATCCGAATGTGTGTGTGTAATCAAAGCCTGGAATATTTCTGCAAAAAAAAAATTTATTCTGGAGGTGACCGCAGTTTGAATATTTAGAAAAGGTGAGAAACCAGGTACTGTGCTCAATAAATAATAAAATATTCAGTTTTAGAAAACACATTGCTATTTTTTCATTCACATTTGCACAGATTCTGGCTTACAATATAATTCGGAGCATGCAGCTTTATAAGGCATAAATATTTTTTAAAAATCAACAGAAATTGTGAAAATGTACCACTTTTGTCGTTTTTTGTTTAAATATCAACTTGCTCTCGGTAATTTGGAAATAGCTTTTTTTCTTCTCTAGACGTCTAGTACGTACAAGCAATGTTACATGCTATGAAACTGTAGATTGAAGTAAAAAAATACCAAATGTGCAAAAAATGCATTTTGAGCAAAAACACTCGTTCATTTTCACCCTGAGGTGGTCCAAGTAAAAATACATGCAATAGCGGGTTACCTAGAACCGTTTGTTGCCTTTCATTTCTGAAATTTTTATCGAGATAGTGTGTGTTTAAAGCGAGGAAAGAATTTTTCAAGTCGAGCTCTCACGCCGCAAGTGGCAAGTTGTGTCGTGTCTTAACGCCTCTTCACTGCAAAGCACGACACTGCTGACACTGTGGCCAGACGAAATGTAGAGTTCCTGTTCTTAAGTGAGGTTTGCACTGCAGGCAAGCATGGGAACGTTGTGTACTCGAGCAGGTATTTGGTCGTTCCAGCGACGGTGGCGGCGCCACGCGGCCTCTTCAAGAAGCTGCGATCTGGTGATCGCTCCGCGCGGCACATGCAATCGCAATGGTTTGGAACGCGAAGATACATATCACTATTCTACGATGTTCGAACATTCCAAAAAGCAAACGTGTTTATGCCAACATGTAAAGAGTGCAAAACGCAGATATTAAGTGTGTTCGGCAGGCTGCCAAAGCACTTAGCCCCCTCGTGCTCCTCAGCGACGCGCTTTGTTGACGCCACGACAGCGCGTCGTCAATGCTTTCCAGTTCGCAGTTCTGTCTGTATGGCCTTCGTATGCGTATTGCAGCTACATGAAAGCAGTGCAGTGCCTAAAAACTGAGCTAATGTGAAGTATGTTGGCTATACAGCTCAGACCATTCATAACGCAACTGCTTATAATGCGGGAGCACATTGTGTGCGGCTTTTTATGACAACCGTTTCACTTCCGATAGAGTTCAATGCATTGGAGCACTGCTTAATATGCGGCAGCGCGTAACTGAAGACTGCTTATAGTGCGGGTTCTGGAAAGCCTGGCGGCCCGCGTACCGGTGTGGGCACATGAGTACCGGCGGGGATGACGAGTGTGCTCTCAGGCGTGCTTCCCAGCTTGCGCAAGAAGGGGACAACAGGCGGGGCGGAGGAGCGTTGTCAGCATGGTTCAAGGCAAGACTGAAGGCAGGAGAGGATAGGAAAAAAAATAGAAGTCGCAAAGCAGGCATTTTTCCTCTCACACTCCGATGCGCCTCCGTTGGGCGCACTGATTGGAAAAAACTTGAAAGCACGTGATGGCATGGCCAGACAAGCATGCTGGAGCTGCGGCCGAGGCGGCGGTGAGCGCATGGCATGACGCTGCAAGCGCTGCTCGTACCACACACACATGCAGCAGCATCTTGTCGCACCTGAGCCCATGAGCGAGGCATATGTCGTCGTGTGTCGCGAAAATTTGACAACGTAGGCAAGTTAGCTGACAACGTGAGCAAGTCAACCTGCCTCGGCTGTCTTCAGTTCCTTTGGCGTCTGCTCCTCTGAAAATCAGGAAACTGAAAGCTCTCAAAAGCTACCAGAGCTTTGTGAGGGATGTCGAAGGTGGTTCGAAAAAGGCTACCGTAGCAAGAAAGTACACCGTCGCAGACATTACTGTGTCCGCCATTTGAAAGAACAGCGACTAGTTGCAACAACAGCTGCAGGAAGACTCTGCATTGCTTGCAAGGAAGTGGATTCGTGCATCAAAGTAAAATGATGTTGCCGCTTTGTTTGAGCTGTTTTGCGAGGTCTGGGCCCAGAGCGTTCCTGTGAGTGGCTCGATATTGCAAGCCAAGGCCAGATGCCTTGCAGACATTTTGGGGCGGGATGGTTTCAATCCATTGAACGGTTATATTCAGCGTTTCAGGGACCGGCACAAGATGAGCTCGTCGTCGTCGTCATTGCAGCAAAAGCTTCATGCAAAGATGCGCTCAACTGTTGCAACAAACTGTGCCTCTACTGAGCTCGGAGAAACCTCAGGGAGCAAGCGCTCAAGTGCTTCACTGTTTTTGAAGATGACGTCATTAGCAACGCAGTTCGCTCGCAATGCCAGACTAAAATAACATCGTTTCTTCATTCATTACGACGCTTTGACAAAAAAATCAAATAAACTTCTTTGTTGCCTGTAATCACAGTGTTGCGCGTCTGATGGGTTGTCAGATGCACTTTGAAAGGTAGACTGGCTATTCTGAAAACGCGAATGCATGGAAAAACTACGTTTTGGTTAGAGTGCAGTACAGCTTAAAATGCGGATTTTCCCAACTCCCGCGGTATGCGTTATATGCGGTCTGTGCTGTATTTTTAGGTGGATGTTTGCAGCAAACTAAGATTTTTCATCTATTCAGGTCTGTGGAGTTCGCTGACCTTTCCACGAACTCGTTGATCTTGTGTTCGCAAGGAAGGCCGCTCCAGTGGGGTCGGAAGTCCCCAACAAAGGGGCCCGTCCCATCCCTGCCTCCCCTTCGTGCAGCGGACGTCCTCGTTTACGCCGCGCTGTCACGGGGATGACCCGCCGGGAAAAACGCTAACCATGTACAGCTGTCGACATGTGGTTGTTAAGGGGTTGACGAGGTTCCGGGGGCGCACAAGATACGGCTGAGTATTAGCCGAGTGACCGGAAACCCACTATTCCCGTAACGACTGTGTTCGTCTCGCGCGGTGTATTCTGTAAACACTTTAGGGATCGTTTTGTCGCGTGTGCGAAAGAGATAGGAAAGTGGTAACGGCTGGGCCGTGGGTGCCGTGGGAGAGGGTGGTCACGTTTGTGCTGTTTGTCTATTTGATTGCAACCTCTCCTTTCCCAAATGTTTAATCAGCACTCTTTCCCCAATCTGTGATTAGTTGGCGGAAATCCTTATTTTCCTTTCCCTGACCACTGATTGGCGAGATGGGTCGTTTGTTATCTTATTGGTTGCTGTCCCCGCTAAGGGCGGAGACAGAGGGTTTAAAACCAAGCGCTCTGGGTTGAGCGGGGGCTGAATTCGTCTGATCCACGATTTAGTCATGTAAATAGTTTTCTCCTTGCTTTGTTTCTTCTCGTTTTTTTTACCTATGTTGTAAATAAATAGTTAACCTTCTCCTTTCCTTGAGTAATGTGAACGTTTGCGAGTAGAACCACCGGGTCATCAAGAAACCCCGATTTCAGTCGACACAGGATCGCAACTGGTGCAGTCGACACAGGATCGCAACTTCTTTCTACTCAAGGCATTGGACGGAAGGTGAGAAGAACAAGTCCGTGGACAAGCTTTTTGTCCTAAAGGAGAAAACGTGAAGCTGCGTCGCAAGACTGACGTCGAAAGCTTCAGGATCACGGGTTGAGTTCGAGAGGACGTCGGAGGCTCAAGTCAGCTAGGAGCTGAAGGAGCCGGGCAACAACAAGCCATCGAGGGTTCGAGTCAGCGAGCTGCTGAAAAGAACCAGGCGTCCACATCGAACGGGTTCGAGTCAGCGAGCTGCTGAAAAGTAACCAGGCGACCAAGTCAAGCCAGTCAAACGAGGCAGAAGTCAGCGAGCTGCTGAGAGATCCAGAGCTCAAGTCGTCCGCATCGAGGAGCCTGTCGTCATCACGGAGGACGACGAGATCACCGGGGCAGAGAGCAACCAGTAAGGTAGGAGACCTTTCTGCTTTCTCCGAATTCACCATGTCGGTGTAGTGTTTATGAGCTAGAAACGATAGCGCGGAAAACGGAGATGGCTGCTGTACGGTATGATCAGGAGGGCAGGATGCGATGCATTGAGCAGGAGGAGGCTGAACAGCTAAGTGAAATTGAAAATTTGAAACTGCAAATTGAACTGGAAAAGAGAAAACTTGCACAGATGCAGTTAAAGTTAAGACATGGGGCGAAAGTCGATAGCGAGGCCTTATTCGCATCAGTTCAATGTTTTGTCTGTATGAATTTTGGCCATTCGATGATTGAGTGTCCAAAAGAGCAAGAACAAGATGTTCCCGCAGTGAGGGGAGATGTGTGCGAGCTAGTAGCTCAGGTAGAGATACTGGCGCCGGCATGCGGCGACTTGCAAACCGACGATCATAGTTCTGAAGCCTGTGTGGATTCAGGGGCCGAAATAACAAAACAGGAAGGTGATATAACGTTGTGTGCTAAGCCAAAAGAGTGCACTGCAGGCATAGGGGTGTTAGTCACACCTGTGAAGCATTTGCTGTCAGAGCAACCGAATATAGAGCAGACTCAGGAGGCACTTGAGTGTGTTGCTCGCGATCAAGGGTTCAGCATCGTGACCCAGTCTATGTGCGCTAACTCTGACGCAGCAGTAAGGGTCGAGGACGAGAAGGCGGATCTGAGTGCGAGAACGTGCTTTGCAGTCGATGGCAATCTAGCTGCCAAAGAGGAGTTGTCTTGGCAGCCGGTGCTGACACTGTGCGCACTCACAGTGACAGCAGTTCTAGCTAGAGGTGCAGGCCGCTTGTAGCACCGGAAACACACGCACTAACAGAGCATTCTGAAAGGGAGCAGCTTGAAGAAGAAAATCAGAGTTCAGATTTCGAAGAGCATTTCGAAAGTCCCCACGATTCGGTTCGCGACAAACCCGGGGCTTTAGTAGAGCTTCAAGCAGATCCGAAAGCTGCAAATGTTCCTGCAGCAGATTGGGAGTTAACAGGAACAGCTGCGAGTTTCGCAGCAGATAGGGAACTGGGGGATTCGGATACTGCACCCATCCCCGTAAGCCTAAACATGGAGCATAAGACCTCATTACGAGAAAAGCGGGAACAACCTGGTCAGGGTAATTGTGAGAAAAGAATGCTTAAGGGCAAGGTTTTCTTTGAAGAAAATGTCGGCTGCCAGCCGTACAAGGAGCTAGCGCAACCTGAAGCGCGATGTAAAACTGCATGTGAAGTAGCCGGTGACAGGCCTATCCCAACTGTGAAATTCAAAGAGGCAGAGAACGCAGACGCGATGGCAGCAGCAATATTGGTAGAATGCAGGGAGCTGGTGAGCTTTGTTGCTTTTGAGGAAAACGACGATGTATACCCGATAGCGGCGGTAGCCTTCACAACCGGCGCCGTGCCGGATAAATTGGAATTTTGGTCCAATCTTGTGGACAAAGCAAAAAGGAAACATCTTCTTTTTCGAGATGTAGGTGGCTAGAAATCATTCTGCCAATTTGGCGCACCGATCTGACATGGTGGATTCTGGAATGTGCAGATTGGTGTCCTAACTTTGTGTGTGCGGATTGAATTAACCGCAATGTGCGCGCGCGTGTGTGTGTTTGTGGACTGATGGAACAGCCGAGCATACATGGGTGCGCGTGTGTAACTTTGTTCCGGGAAACTGTGGCTGGACTTTTATGTCACACTGACAGCAAGTGTCCGCGTGACATCCTTGGTTGGGAGGTGTGGAGTTCGCTGACCTTTCCACGAACTCGTTGATCTTGTGTTCGCAAGGAAGGCCGCTCCAGTGGGGTCGGAAGTCCCCAACCAAGGGGCCCGTCCCATCCCTGCCTCCCCTTCGTGCAGCGGACGTCCTCGTTTACGCCGCGCCGTCACGGGGATGACCCGCCGGGAAAAACGCTAACCATGTACAGCTGTCGACATGTGGTTGTTAAGGGGTTGACGAGGTTCCGGGGGCGCACGAGATACGGCTGAGTATTAGCCGAGTGACCGGAAACCCACTATTCCCGTAACGACTGTGTTCGTCTCACGCGGTGTATTCTGTAAACACTTTAGGGATCGTTTTGTCGCATGTGCGAAAGAGATAGGAAAGTGGTAACGGCTGGGCCGTGGGTGCCGTGGGAGAGGGTGGTAGCGTTTGTGCTGTTTAGTCTATTTGATTGCAACCTCTCCTTTCCCAAATGTTTAATCAGCACTCTTTCCCCAATCTGTGATTAGTTGGCGGAAATCCTTATTTTCCTTTCCCTGACCACTGATTGGCGAGATGGGTCGTTTGTTATCTTATTGGTTGCTGTCCCCGCTAAGGGCGGAGACAGAGGGTTTAAAACCAAGCGCTCTGGGTTGAGCGGGGGCTGAATTCGTCTGATCCACGATTTAGTCATGTAAATAGTTTTCTCCTTGCTTTGTTTCTTCTCGTTTTTTTTACCTATGTTGTAAATAAATAGTTAACCTTCTCCTTTCCTTGAGTAATGTGAATGTTTGCGAGTAGACCCACCGGGTCATCAAGAAACCCCGATTTCATCATCAAGTATTTTCCTCTCATCGCCACCGGAAGGGGAAACTCAACTAGGTCTATATCAAATACGGCTTTCTTGTCACAGCTTGATAAAATGTGGACCGCTGGTAAAGCTTTTCTTTTTACCTAAACAAGCAGCTAATCATGAGACGAAATTGTAGGATCAAGGATCTTGATGGTTCTGTTAGCTACATCCAAACATTAAAAAGCTGATTTTGTTCACTGTTGAATATGGTAGATGGAGTAGTACATGACACCATGTATATGGCCAGTGTTACCAACTGCTTTTTTTTCTTTCAATTCTGTTGGTATAATATCAGCGCAATAAATACACATACTGTATTTATGCGGTTATAGGCAGCAATTGTGTACGTACAAAATATAGCGTCAGACTGTCTGGGTGAATAAAGTATACTTTCTTCAGACGCTAGCTTAAAAACTGGACTAGAATTTGCCCTTTTGGGTAAGCGCCAAAAGCAACAAAATCACGAGAAAAAGTGACACCCTTACCCGCGCATAGACGGTAATTACTGCACAGAAACAAGCCAAAAAAGAAAGCGAAAGCGCAGAAAAATTACTGTTGAAATTCTTTGTCACACGTTGCTGTGCCAAGTTTGGTGGGCGTTTCAGCTCCGACGGAGTTTTTGCAGCGCTTGCGAACTAGCCATCCCATGCTCATATCGATAAAATTTTATTTCGAGCCTGCATTGCATCATAACTCAAGCATAGGCTGTCATGTATAACTGAAAGTGATTTGCTGCTGCTTATCTAGGTGCTAAAATGCATAAGAAAGATGCAACAATGTTGAAAAGTCGATTTGCTTCCATAAAGAGCATGCTATGGAAGCGGCTCCGTACCGCCTCGTCCGCCATGTTGTACTGCTGCTGTGCCACCTATAGGAGCTGGAACGACCGAATTCGTGGAAAAAGATTTTCTTAACAATGCCGGGGCGGCATATGCCCCAGTGAGCTAGTTGTTCCATGTGGTTCTGTCACAGTCAGTCATTCTTGTCAGCGCCATGACAGACGTAAGCACCAGCAAAAGAGCTTGTGAGACACCGATCTGGAAATGACCAGAACGGTCCGGTGTTGAAGCAATCTGCAACACAGCAGCACCATGTGGTGCCTGACCTTTGTGGCCGCCAGAGGCATATGCCCAGTTGTTTCCTGTGCGATGTCTTGCTTGTGTTTGATTTCATCAGTGCAATTTTTGCATTAATAGTCCAGCGACAACTGTAGATGAGCCATTATGCTAGCGAAGCACCTACGCGCGAGCGGGCCGCGTTCACCGCCAGCGCGTCTCACGTTACTCGCCGGAGCGCTGTGCACTTCGCACCTTCACGTGAGCTCAGAGGCGCGCGCTCTCCGCGATCGTATTCGGATATAAATAAAGCACTTTTGATACACCTGCCATGCCAGCTTGTTGTTCCTTCCTTGTGGTCCATGCGAGAGAGCACGCTGAATGCCCTTGTTTTTCCCCTTGTGTTTCTTCCCTTGGCTGCATTGCACCAAAGCGGGTCTGTTCAAACTTGGGAAGCGAAAACAGTCTCGCTTATCGCATACCATCCCCTTGAATGTCACGTGATACCTTCTTTAGCTCCAGCCCTAAAAATGCACAGCAAGCGAGTGGCAGCAAACGGAAGTGGTTATCTGGCCGTAAGTGTTGTACGATGAAGAGTCGTTACGAGACGACGATAACAAAATAAGACGCATAATGTGCCGTTCATCGCTTTACGCGAAATCATTCGTTTCTCGCACCATAATAGACCTACCATCACACATAGCTACTGAGGTTAACTTACAATACTTTCAGCATTTGTTAAAGCAAACCATGGACTAACAGATTTGTATTTTTCTTGTATTACGTGCGTTATAGTATTACTGAGTATTTTATTTTGCATTGTTTGGTGTTTTATTCATGTACTATACTAGCTTTATTTCATACTTCATTATTACGTGCATTACTTGTTTTATTTCAGGTGCCTGTGCTGTATTTCTGTGCTTGTATCCCCCTCCCCCTATGTAATACCCTCTCACGAGGGCCCTTAGGGGTATTGTAAATAAATAAACTTGTGGTGTGAGGTTTGGTTTGGATTATGGGTGTTTAACGTCCCAAAGCGACTCAGGCTATGAGAGATGCCGTAGTGAAGGGCTCCGGGAATTTCGACCACCTGGGGTTCTTTAACGTGCACTGACATCGCACAGTACACGTGCCTCTAGAATTTCGCCTCCATCGAAATTCTACCGCCGCGGCCGGGATCGAACCCACGTCTTTCGGGCCAGCAGCCAAGCGCCATAACCACTCAGCCACCATGGCGGCTTTTGTGGTGTGAGAGCTCAACTTTAGAAATTCTTTTCTCATGTTAAACAAAAATTACCTCGATAAAAATTTCAAAAATGAAATTCAAGAATCAACGCTATGTAACCCCCTATTGTTTGTATATTTACTTGAACCACCTTGGAGTGAAATTAACGAATGTTTCTGGCTCAAAACGTACTTTTTGGAACTTTCTTGTTTTTTTTACTTCGATATACCCAGTTTCATCATCTGTAACATTGGCTATATGTACTAGTTATCTAGAGAAGCCAAACGGCTATTTCTGAGTTTTTGAGAGCAAGTTGATATTTAAAACAAAAAACGACAACAATGGTACATTCATAATTTTTGTCGATTTTTTAAAAACGTTTATGCCTTATAAAGCTGCATGCTTTGAATTATATCGAAAGCCAGAATCTGTGCAATTGTCAATGAAAAAATTGTGAAGTGTTTTCTAAAAATGTTAATTTTTTATTAATTATTGAGCAGTACCTGGTTTCTCGTCTTTTCTAAATATTCAAACTGCACTCACCTCACAAATAAATTTTTTTCGGCAGAAATATTCCAGGATTTCATTACGCACATTAGCATAAGTTTCCGTGAAATTTTTTTTTGAACAAATTGGAGATGGTCGAGCGCGCAGCGTCTGGGGCGTTTGGCATGAAATGACCCAGCAGTAGTTAGAATCCCGCTCGAGGGTGAAGGTCTTTTCTCTTGGATGTCGTTGTCATGACGATGATATGATGTTCTAGTTGACTTTTCTCCGGCCGCTATTGGAGGAATTGGTGCTGACGTCTGTATTTGCTGGACAATGGTGCATATGGAAGTTTCTTACCCCTGGCTCGGCTGCTAACCCGAAAGACATGGGTTTGATGCCGGGTGCGGCGATCGCATTTTGATCGAGGCAAAATGCTAGAGGCCCGTGTACTGTGCGATGTCGGCACACTTTAAAGAACCCCAGGTGGTCAAATTATCCGGAGTCCTCCACTATGGCGTCCTTTCATTTCCCGAGCTGCTTTGAGACGTTAACAGCATAAAATCAAAACCAAACAAAAAAGTAGCAACATTTGTCACGAATTTTATAAGCAAAAATTGCCAGCATAGTGCATATCACTTTAACGTACATATGTGCACACTCAACTCTACATGCTCTACCAGTCCTGCACAGTTTTAGAAGAAAAGTGGTAGATTACAATTATAGTTACTTCACCTCAAATGTATTTGATTACAGTGGTCAGTTACAGACCCAGAAAAGTAATCCTGATGTATAATGCATCATTTCAAGGAAGAAAGCACAACTAAAATTACGTGTCTATAGCCCCTAAAAACAACAACATTCAGCTTTTCAGATGGAAGAGCAATAGATGAGACACGTAGCTAGGCGGCTTTGTGAAAACGAAGGCCCCCAGAGAAATGGGGGATATGTGTCCAGAAAGCAGACGGGGATTTCAAGAAAATTTTAAATTTTTGTCCTGTTGTCTGCTGCTCGAGTAGAGGAGACGTTTGGGCCAGTTGGTATTGATTCATCGTGACAAAACAGTGCACACTCTGATGAAAAAACGGAGAAGGAAGACATCACGAACGTTGTAGAACAAAAGGAGAGCCCAGTGTACAAGAAATTGACCATAGTAGAGCAGTCGTTTGGGCGTCAGCGTTGGTGGTGTCATCCTTCTTGTTCTCTGTTTTTTCGTCAAAGTGTGCGCTGTTTTGTCACGATGAATCTCTGCTGCCTATGCACCCCAAGCTAAACAAATGTCTCAAAGTGCGTATTTCCACGCATGGAACTTATAAGATTAGTTTGTAGCCACTCCACCGCCACATCTGGCTACCTGAACAAGCACAACGGAAAGAATCGTGTTTTGGGCAGAAGAACCAAGTGCAGATTCAAAGTAGCAATGCCAGTCAATGGTGTGTATTTCTGCCCAATCATTTCTTTTTGGAGCGCCACTGGTGGGAAATGATTTTGATTGGCATAAAGCGTTAACAAGCCCCGATGGAAATTTTTAAGCAGCGATTGCTTTATAAGTAGAGTAGTTCTTGAGAGAGAAATCCTTACTACTTTCTCAGCGGTACAAGTGCTAGTATAGTTGACGTAGTAGCTTTAAAAAAAAAAACAACGGTTTATTAGCCTGCGATGGTTGCAAGAAACCACTTCAAAAACGGAGGGCACAGCACATATGTTCCTTCAGGAGAAGAGTTTTAACGGCACTGTCTGAGTCTGTCTCTCTTCAGCCAGATGTTGAGGGGGCTGAGGTAACCAGAGAACGGTATCTCGATGTGCATCAGCGCTTCTCGGTCCAACCCCACTGCTCGTCGAAGAGAGGGAGAGTGGTCAGCGATGCTTGGGGAATGTAGACCGCCTTGGAGCTCGAACGGCTAGCGCGGCTTGTGCACGTGTTCAGGGGATTGAGAGCACCTCTGTCAACAACACTAGTAGCTGCCGATACAAGCTGCGAGGGTAGCCTGATGCTTCCATCAGTTCTATATGCATTCCTAATTCACCTTCAAATTGGGCAAGTACCGATTGTGAGTGTTGCATGCATTTAATTGGCTAGAAAAGAAGTGTTTTTCATTGCTAAAAAAATGTTTTCTCTAACGCTGGTTCAAAATTGAGTCTGAATCATTGCTCACTAGCGATGCAAACCATATTGCACAGCACTGCACTGCAAGCCGTCAGTCTTGGTCACAAGCTTGTCAAAGTGCAGCGTGTTCTGGAAAGGGGTCCTAACTTCAGTTTGGAAGACACAGGTGACAAAATGACCCTTCTAGCAGCTGATCATAACATTGTGAGGAAAGCACCAGCTGAGGAGAAAGCACGCTGCATTTCAAAAGGCGTTGACGCACAGCAAAGAACTTATGCCAGAAAAAAGGGTGGTCGTCCTACCCTACGTGAAATTACTTGCCATTTCCAGAGCTCCGGTTTATCCCTCCTCGCCTCCGACAAAGAGAGTTATGCCACAGGGCTTATATGAAGAAAAGGCTATGCAGGCCATTGGGAAGAATTTCCAAGCATTAAGCATACGCCCAGGAAGAGCAAAATCTAAAGCTATTACTCTGCTGGAGGAACTGACTCTGGATTCGCTTGCCAAGAGTGTTCAAGCCACCAAGATTGACGTTTTAAGACTATTTTTCACCGCCAAGACACACAAACCGCTGTGTCCTTTCAGGGCAATCTTGTCTGAAAGAGACAGCTGGCAGGAGCAAGTCAGCAGGTTCCTCTTACCTCACCTGAATACTCTGAAGGTGGATGATCCCTACAAGACTGCAAGCGGAGACCGTTTGGTCGAACAGCTCAAATAGTGTTTTCCGGGAGCAAACAGTGCTTTTTCAATGGATGAAGAAGGTCTCTTCTATTCTATACCGTGTGGTGAACTCATGACGGTGGTCAATAAGGTTATTGAGAGATTGTCATGAATTTGAAACACATCCCCAACTGCAGAAAGGGAACGCTATCGCATGCAGGTTCGAACAAGACAACAGACAGATCAAACAAAACAAATTGAAGCCGTGTTCAAAATTTAAAGACAATAAAGAATGAAAAGTCGAAAACACACACTCAAAACACGCACAGCACTACTGGTTAAAGGGAAGAGTTCACCAGATCTTGAGCATCTCAGGTGAAGCGGGGAGGCCTTGCAGACAGGGCGGACGCGGATGGATGAACTGTGACGCATCGCTGGCGTTGCATCGAAGGAAGTGACGGAAGGGAGCCGGGTAGTAGTAGGAGTGGGGTGGACCTCAGGAAGACACCGGTGGACTCTCGACAACAGCCGCAGGAACTTGGCAGTAGCAGGAGAGCTTAGCCAGGACCCGTCGACGGTGTCATGAAATGCTGTAGGCTTAATGCAGATGATCCAAGGGGGGCCTCTCAGCAGCACGGAGCCACAGTCCATCGGCTGCCAGCTGCACAGTTCTCCACTGCGCTGTCTCCCTTCACTCCTTGGTTTCCTCATACGTCAGCTCTTCGCTCTCCTCGTGCTCACCACACGCTTCGGTGTCGTCGCCTTGCAATCACCATTCGCACATGCGGACACTGCACGTGCGGCTGGGCTGGCACGTGCAGTGCTCCGCTGTCGATGCACCACACTCAAAACTCCCCCAGATTTGTTGTGCACCTCACAGAGATCAGGCACTATGGCTTTTCAGAACTCCTGTGGCATTGCAGCAAAAGCATTTTTGAAACTGCTGAACTGTTACCTAAGCTGTACCTTGGTTAGGTAGCAAGGTGTTGTTACTTGCAGAAGAACAGCATTTGCATTGGGTCTCGTATTGTTCTTGTATAGTGTGAGCTATATTTAGCAAAACTGGATAGCATGGTTTTAGGCACTCTTAAAAATGTGCCTTTTGTAAATATTTTTCGATATGTCAATGACATTCTTATTTTCATTTACTTGCAGTCGGGAGGCACTTTACACCCCTTTGGTACCTCGATTTTGGAGGTGTTTAACAGGTGCTGCACAAGCCTTAATTTTACCCTCGAACTCACTCAACAGTTTTTAGATTTGTTTGTTTTTTAATGAACTTGGACATGTCTGCTGGGTGTACAAGCCGCGTTCTAAAAAATTAGCTGCGGTTCAACTACTGCTGAACCTGGTTTGAGAGCAAAAGCTGTGGTGTGTCGGGGAAGTAGACACGGCTTGGCGTCTGTAATATTGAGTGCGTTTCGCGCACTGCATAGGCAGCACGCCCACCCTGCCACCCTGGCAGGTGGCAGTAGAACACTGCGGACTATTGCTGCAGTGCCGCCTCTCTGTGACAATGTTGTCAGTGCTAATGCATGCAGCCCACATCTCTCTCTCGCAACCGCCACATACCTCAAAGAGGGATTGAGGGGTCCACTGTCCCAGGGAGTCAGTTATGCATCCTTCCTTTCCTCGAAGTCATCGGCGCCTAGAATGTTGTCAATGCCAATGGCAATGAACACAAAGAACGCCGATGGTCTGTAGCTTCAGTGCCGCCTTTCTGCTACAAAGTTGTGAACGGCAACACATGCAGTGCACGTCTGTCACTACTGCCAGCCATGTAGGTTAAGTGACTGAGGTGTCCACAGTCCCAGGGGGCCAGTTATGTGCCTTTCCTTTGCTTTTGAAGAGAATTGAAGATTGGTTAAGAGAGAGATAGCTGCAGCGTGTCTTTGTGTGTCGCTTTTGAAATCATGCCACCTTAAGACAAATGAAAGCTGTATCACTTAAGTGGAGCATGTGGATCGTGCTGGCTGTGGATGTGGATGGGGCTGGCTGCCCCATCGAATCGATCATTGCTGTGGTTGAAACACTCATACTGAAGCTAAAGAGACCCCTGAAAAGGTGCACTGAAGAACAAAAGATGAAACGCTTCACTGTTATGCCTTAAGTACATCCATGTCGCATGATCGGAAGAGAATTGTGGCTAAATTTGATGTCGTCGTTGTTTTCAAGGCTCCGTGCAAACTGTCGAAACTTTGTTACATGGTGACTGGTGAAAATCAAAAGAAACCTGGGTGCAGCAAGGAGTATTAAAGTTTTGTTTCGTGTGCCGAAGTTGTCATTTATAACATCCCTCTGAACTGTGGTCAAGTCTATATTGTCCAGACAGACCGCTGCCTGTATGACAGATTAAAGGAGGAGGAGGAAAGAACTTTTATTGTCGAACAGAAATGGCATTCCCCCACCCCACTCGGCACTAGGCCTGGGAGGCAGTAAGGCACCACTTTAGATGCTGGCCAGGAGGCCTTGTGTCTCAGCAAGGGAGCATGCCAAGTCCATGAATAACGGTTATGGTTCCAATCTTCCACCTTATAGTAAGGAGCTCAAGCGCGACCTGTGTGAAGTAGCAAAGATTGCTCACAGCGACTGATGCGTTTGTAAGCCCTCAGCTCATATCACCCAGAAAGAACATTGTTCTTTTTTTTTTTTACATCGCAACTTGTCTTGTGTTAATCAGGACCTTGTTTTCACCACTTGCTCCACTGTCTTTTTGAAGGTTTCTAAGATGAGCATGAATGTGAAGCTGATAGGCTCAGCGCATGTGCAGCTCTCCTGCTAGGATTCATGTTCTTCAATAAATCATCTGTTGAAAGTTGGCACTCGTCTCGTCCACTCCCTTGCTCTCGTCCTTATGATTTTGCACTTTTTTGTCTTCATCATTTGCTTTCAGTTTCCTGACTACGGCTGAGGCAGTGGTAGACGTCAGCATGTTAACAAACCAAAAGCTGCTAGGTTTGTGCCGGATCTTTCCCAAGGTTACTCGGGTGCGGGATGTGGCAAGAGACTCTCCTTCTGTTATGCATGGTATTTCTGACACACCTCATATGACTGGACGAGGTCTCTGATCTCAGAGCTCATTCCAGACCAGAAAATACAATCTCTTGCTCTCTGCGAACAGCTTCAATTCCTAGATGGTGTCACGAACATAGCCGGAAAGTTAGGCTACAATGCTCTGACTCAATTAAAGTAGACACAAGAAACTGCTGAAACCGTAAAAAAGAATTGCTATATCATATTGGCCAATTAATGATTACCAAACAGCACATCATGACATACACTTGAACACACATGCAGAGTACATAGGGATGTATTCACTAGAGGTGAGAAATGATGAAAGAGGCTCAGCGCTGTGTTGGGCAACAAGTCCCTGGGAAGGCAGTTGCTGGCTTGTGGCTGGCGATGACTCGGCTGGGCTGACAGTGGTCTGGGACGCTTGTTGTGCTCCACTGACCAGCGGCCACCACATCAACCACTCCAAGGCGCTGTTGCAACCACAGATGAGCCACAAGACGCTATGGGGAACTCAAGCCCTTGGGAGCAGACGCCTGCACCAGGCAGGAGGCCAATATTCCAGAATGCTACGAGTCACAGTAGGCCTCAAGAACACATAGTTGCAAGATGCAGCAGACCTCAGGAATGAAGAGGTCAGGAGGCAGACAAATGAGGCCAGCTGCAACACGTACCCATATTCCGACCCCTGCCGCCTCCACGCTGAAAATCCATGTCCCCTCCTCGACTGCTTTTTTCGGCACCTTACATTCTAGATATCCGGGCCATGCTGCTCGGCCAGCACGCACAGTCCATTGACACAGCACACCACACTCACAACACACATTTTTTGGTTGTGCACATCACAGATAGGATGCATGACGAACCAGAGTCATCTCTGCTCATGTTTCGCGGTATGACTATGCACTAGCCCTTGTAGACGTAGCCTTCAGCAATTACATGTCCATCATGGAAGTTGAGTTACTCCTGTGTTCCTTCTGGGAGATTTAACATGTCTTGACCATCCTTCCTGAGCGAATCTCACCAGATGGCACATCACACAATCTTTCTGTGCATATGTTCCTTGACTGTTTTGGGAGTCTGGCACTTGAGCATTGGATACAGACAGTGTTGACTTCCTCTGCTGGTGGTTTGCAGCCTTTTCCTGTAAGCACTCTCTGGATATCAGCAACAACAAGCTCTTTCCCCTGGCAGTACTCAACTGTGAAGTCATACCTTTTCACTTGTAGCAACATGCTGTGCAGTCATCTGGGTACCTTGTGAAGGGATTTCTTCGTCAAGGTCTGCAGTAGTTTATGGTTGGATATGATTGTGGTGTGCCTGCTAAAAAGTGCATTGGCAAAATTTATTGAGGGCAAAGCAGCTAGTCAACGTCTGTTATCTGGGCGTACCTTGTCTCTGTTGCAGTCAGATCTCGGCTGGCATAGCAGATAGGAAAAACCTTCTTCCAGCATCACAGTACCTAGGCTTTTGTCACTGGCACCCTGCACTGTGAGTTTCGTGTTTTGATCATAGCACTTCAAAAAAGGTGGCGAGGCTAGTAGTTTTTTCACTTTGTTGAATGCTCTCTCCAGTTCAGTAGTCCAGACCCATTCCATGTTCTTGGGCCTTCTGATTGATTCCATAATGTCAGATATACGGGGTGGAAACCTTGCTACGCAGTTCACCATGCCGCAGAACTAGAGCTCCTCTCACATCTGTGGGTGCTTCCATGTTGACAATAGCTGTTGACAATTGTTGACAATGTTGACAGATTTCCATCATGATCCTTTTGTATGACTTAAGTGCCGCCCTTTCCATACACTATGATATCATCTGCAACACATCTGATTCCCTAACATTTGGACAAGCCAAATGCTAGGTGAAGCCACCGGCGCCATCCAGATGGTGTTTAGATGGTTGTGAGCATGCTAGACTCGTGCTCAATCTGGCAATACCAGCATCTATTGCGCAGGTCAAGCTTGGAAAAAACTTTTGCGTCTGCTAGCTCAGTCAGGACATCCTCGAGGGCTGATAAAGGGTGCCATTCCCTTTTCAAAGCTTTGTTGAGTGCTTGCAGAGAAATGCATATGTGCTGCCGCGGTGGCCCAGTGGTTATGGACCTCCTGCATGTTTGTAAACAAACGAGGTGGCGCTGCAGTCGCTAGCGAGCTCGTGGTAGGCAAAAGGTCGGGGAGTGGCGTCGCGGATAGGTGTTGAGCGCGGGTTTTCAAGGCTTGTAGGCGCATTTCCAGTTTCTGCGAATCATAGCAATGGTCGATGCTTCCAACTTAGTAATTTGTCGAAGTACACGAGCTTGCGTTGGCCACATGCGGCCTATAAAGAGAAATAGTTTGCCACTGTGTATTGTATATATGGTTAGTAGTAAACATGTTGAAAGCGTTCCTGCCGTTTATTTATGCGCTAGGCATTGAATAAAACAAGTTTTGACACTCTGCACTAGCCGGAATCATTTTACTTCGGGACAGTAGTGAGGGGAAGTGCTGGCGTTGTTTCGTCGGAGCAGACATGCGCTCATCGTCTGCTGACATACGTACGTGTCGTGTCGCGCTGCGCGAAAAGTGGGGACAGCGTCGTGTCCCCGATCTCCTGTCTCGCTTAGCGCTGTTTTTAGCCGCATGACCACGCACTAGCCAGGCCGACTTGTCCTCTTGTTAAGCTGGTCGATTTGGTGAAAAGTTTTGATTTCTAGAATTATTTTCTTTCCTAGCCCTGAAGTCTAGTTTCGTGACTGAAAATTATAGCAAAATATTGAATACAAATTTATAAATTACGCTTTTTAGAAGTGTGGTCGTCAAAAATTGTGAGGTAATTTCTTTGATTTCAGTGCCGCATTTCTTTGACCAAAGCGAAAGTGAAGATGCCATAAACGAGGGAATAAACTTTAAGGTTCGTTTTCTGACCTCTCACATTTTCTGCGACTGGATCTCTCACCTTCGTAATTCGCATGAAAATCAAATGCTTCCATTTGTCGCAAACTATTCCTGAGACGTTGAGGAGCATAATAAATCTCGATTTTTTGCCCTACACGTGCAGTATTGTGTTAGTTATTTTTTGTAAGAAACGTTTTCATGTAACTATGCATGCATAAGTACTGATCATATAGAAAAAGAACTAATCGCGTCATCATACAGAACAGGGCTTTATGTACATGCTGGCATAAAAAAACTGCGCACTATCTACTCAATTATTTGAGACCTTGGGGGGACTTGACGACGGTGTTAATTATAATTGCCCAGAACTGCACCAGGTATGGCTATAAATAAAAGGAGTGACTGAAACTAGCATAGGAATTTCATATTTGCACCAAGTTTAGTTACATACCGCATGCATGAATAACGAAAACAGTTTTCATGCCGTGTCCCCTCTCAATCTCGCCACGTGTCTGTTAGTAGCACGCCTGCGGCTGCTTCTTTCCAAACAAGCTTCGCGATCATGTATTACCTCATGAAACATGACACATGCATGATACAATGAAAAAGCATATGGCGTTTAGCACACTTAAGGTACGCTATTCTAAGCACACCAACGCGACCGCGCAAGATTGACACAACTTACCAGACTTCTTTCTACTCGAATGAAATAATTACGTCGTCATATCAAGAAACAGTTTCAAGTAAATATTAAATGTCACAAAACGCGCCATTAAAACATCGTGTGCTATTAACAAAAAAACGCATTCCTTGGGGGCGAGTGAACCTGTCGGCACCCCGTGCACCCCGGCTCAAGGTGATAAGTATGTGTGCAGCTACTTATGTCTTTTTTTCCTTGAGCAATTATCAGCCTACTATCCTGAAGTTCAGGTGAATGAACGCAGTAACTTGCATGCTATTAAGTGCATTGAGTGGCAGTGCCTATCGACTCCCAGACTTCGCGCTTTACTACCGTGGCCCAATGCCTGTTAGCCAGTTTCCGAATGCGGCATTTATGCGCGAGAAACGTATCGAGGCTAATTTAATATTTTTTATGCTACTACGCGGATCCAGCAGTGACGCAGCTGGTCAATATATGCTGCTTCTGCAGTGCACAGGCTTGAAGCAGCCGCCGCTAACTGCGGCAGCTGCGGTAGGCACGGGCAAGCGGAACCTGTTTTGCCTACCATGCGAAAGTCGCTGCTAACATCAGCGCCACCGCATCTTCGTGACGTTGCGGGGTGAAGGAGGTCCATAGCACTCAGCTGCTGACCTGAAAGACGCAGGTTCGATCCCGGCTGTGGCTGCCCAATTTCGATGGAGGCAAAATTCTAGAGGCCCGGGTACTGTGTGTTGTGAATGCACGTTAAAGAACCCCAGGCGGTCGAAATTTCTGCAGCCCTTCACGACGGGGTTCCTCATAGCCTGAGTCGCTTTAGGACGTTAAACCTCCATAAACCAAACTGACTGCATATGTGGAACTCATCGTCTTTCAAGATTGGCAATAGCAATGATACTGACCTATTGTATTGACTCGTCCACCTTTGTGGTGGCCTGTTTGGTTGTTTTGTTAGTTCCATGAGCAGTGCCTGTGCCTGCCTCAGAGATGTTTAAAACGGAATAGCTGGCTGCATGCTCACACATATGCTTCGGAGGTGGGCTTGTCTCACATAAAAAGTGCATTGTAGCCTCCTCTACTTACTGGTCTTGAGCTGCGATCTGCCTGTGTGCCCAAAGGTTTGGACAGGGGGTTGGTGCTAATCTATTTGTGGTACACTTGATGGAAATACTTGGCCCTTATCCGTGTTGTACAGGCATTTGAAGAGAGCGTGAAAGAGAGCCTCCGTTAGATGGCAGTGAGAGAGCGTCTGGGGCTGTTTTCTTGCATGCATGCATTGTCTTGACATGCAGGTTGCGACTTCAGGTAACAGATTTGTCTGTGACTGTACACTAGGTAAGTGACTGGAAAAGTGCAGTGCGGACAATAATGTGGCCCGATTCTCGCGTGATTTCCTTTCTGAACCAGTTACCTTTAGCTCTCGTGATTGGCTGGCATGCTGGCAAGCCGAAGCCAACTTGTTGGGAAAGTCAGCCATATGAGAATCAAGCCCGAGTTTGCCGATACAAAGCATTGTGTTAGGTAGTCAGTTTGAACCAGAAGGAATTGTTTGTTTAGGCTCTCCACCACCCATGGTGGTGGTGGGCTAAGGTAAGCTTGTGGACATCCATGCTTGAACTACTCTGAAAATAAAAAGTGTAGTAAAGCCCGTGCAAACTGTGCAGCAGTAGGGACGATGGTTGGCCGTGAACAATGTGTTTATTCATGCGAAAGGTGCTTCAATACTCTCGCATGCTGAGAGGGCACTGGCAGTGGAGAGGGGGGGGAATGCGATATCAGTCCAATACGGGGGGGTGCGCTGGCAGCAGCTTTGCTGGCGTGAAACCAACGATTACAACACGAAAGCTTGCTGCACAAGAACAAAACGTCATGCTATCAGGTGTGAGGAAAAACATAGCAAATACAAAGTGCATGGCAATGTGTCTTGGAAGGTGTTGACAAATTGTTGAAAGTGGCACACTACTGCTGGGAGCAAAAGTCTTCAGAGTGTGCAGGGCACAAATGAAGCCTGTAGCAGTGTACTTTTTGAGACGAAAGTTGGACTCTCGTGCTACAACGATCACTAAAAAAAAATGCACCTTCATTGCTTGTCGTGTGTGCTGGATATTTTGTTCCCAGTTAAGACCAGTGTTAAGAGCGACCGAATTGAGTGACAAATTGTGACAGTGTTGTGCGTGTGTGTGTGTTATCCCTTTTTCTCCTCCTCTCTTCCTCTTTTTAGTCCCCTAATTCCTCTTCCCCAGTGCAGGGTAGCCAACCGGAACCCCTTTCTGGTTAACATCCCTGCCTTTCCCTCCCCCTCTTATTATTTTATGTATTTATTTTACAATACTGCCGCTCTCAGCCGAGAGCCTAGCAGAAGGGCATGAACAATGATTTCTTGTACGCGTACAAGTATACGTGTGAATGACACAAATCACGGAGAAACGACATAATTCGTCAAAATACAATCGACAAGGTAATAGAAGCATACATTAGAAAACAACGTCATATATAATGACAACAGCGGTGCACGTCATAGTCATAAGCAAAAACGGGAAAGTTTAAAGAAGCAACTGCATTTCAATTCTGCTTATTGAGAGTGCTAATTAAAATAGAATCGGGAACAAACATTTGAAGATCTCAATAATCATTTGTGATTAACTCTAACTGTGAGACAAACCCGGATAATGAATTTGTCATTGTTAATGAGGAGCTAAGTTCATTCCATTCTCTGATCACGCGAGGAAAAAATGAGTACCTGAATGTGTCGTTAGAGAAAGAATACTCAGTTAGCGTATGCTCGTGTTGATGCCGTGTTTTTCTAGCTTGTGAATATGAAATGTACTGGGTGGTATCCATTTTATACTGACGATGCAGAATTTGAAAAAGGAACTTATGTCGAGCTTGTTTTGCTCTCGTCGATAGTGTGTGTTAAGGCCTGAACAGGCTAAGAGACGCGAGGGTGAGTCAGTAGGACGGTATTTGCTGCGAATGAACCTTGAACCTTACGGCTTTTCTTTGTACGCCTTCAAGTTTAGCTATGTTAGTTGCTGTGTAAGGAAACCAAACTGTGTTAGCGTATTCTAAAATGGGTCTCACAAATGTTTTGTACGCCAGAAGCTTAATATTCATTGGAGCGAGCTTTAGGCGTCTTTTTAGACTAAACAGCTTTCGCAGTGCAGTAGCTGTAATATTTGTTATGTGTGTTTCCCATTTGAGCTTTGATGTAAATGTTATGCCTAAGTATTTATGTTGATCGACCTTCGAAAGTGGCATGTTATTAATGGTATAGGTGAAGTGAGAGGGCTGTTTTTTTCTTGTTATCATCATTGACACTGATTTATTTACATTGACACTGATTTATTTACATTAATAGACATTTGCCACTCGAAGCATCACTCGGCTAGCGGGTTAAGAGAACCAGAAAGAGCAAGATGGTCGTCATGGCTGTTAATTTCTTTATATATCACACAGTCATCAGCAAAGAGTTTAATTTTGCACCCTATATTATTGGTAATATCGTTAATAAATATGATAAATAGCAGTGGCCCAAGAACTGAGCCTTGTGGTACTCCAGATATGACAGGTACGATATCAGATGGCGTATCATCGAACAAAACAAGCTGAGACCGGTTTGTTAAAAAATCTGTAATCCAAGCGGAAACTTCTCCCTTCCCAATAGCTTGTTCCAGTTTTGTGATGAGCTTGGCGTGACTTATGCAATCAAAGGCTTTAGAAAAATCAAGTAAAATCATGTCAATTTGAGAACGATTATTAACACAAAAAGCAAGGTCATGAACTACCTCTGTTAGTTGAGTGATGGTTGATAAGCCTGATCGAAAACCATGCTAGTGGGGCGAGAGTATATTTTCGTGTTCTAGAAAGACTGTTATGTGTTTTAAAATGATATGCTCTAGTATTTTGCATGAAGTGCTGGTGAGCGATAAAGGTCTGAAATTAGCAACATTATTTTTGTCTCCTGTCTTGTGGATCGGCACTATTTTAGCCTTTTTCCAACCATGTGGCAGATTAGCAGTTGATAGTGACTTGCGAAAAATATGTCCTAGATATCTACTGCACCACTCAGCGTATTTTTTTTTAGGAATTCATTTGGAATTTCATCGGGACCGTTTGCTTCTTTAGGGTCAATGTTGAGGAGAAGATTGTGAATTCCGGGGTCTGTTATTGTTAAGGGATCAAGCACCGAGGCACGGGGTGGCGGGAGAGGGGGAAGTGAACCGTTGTCCTTCGTGAAGACTGACTGGAAGAAATTGTTGTATTGATTAGCCGTTGTACTTTTCTCGTCTTTGGTTAGTTTGGTTGTCGTTGGCTGGGTACTGCGCAGATGTTTCGAGAATCTTTGTGGGCTGTTCCTCAAGAAGCTAGGTAAAGTGACAGTGTAGTAGTATTGTTTCGAATCCTTTAGTTTTTGCTTGAACTGCGTTACCGCAGACTTTAACTTCAAAGTTGTGGATAATTTTGGGCTGATCTTGTTAACCCTACGAAGCCGTTTTACGCGCCGTTTAGCATGAATGACTTCACGTGTGATCCATGGATTCTTAAGCTGCTCTTTTTTCTTTTTCTTTATCATTGGGATGAAATTTTTTACACAGTGCAGGACGATGCTTTTAAAATGTAGCCATAAAGTATTTACGTCAGTAGATTCTTCAGAAGCTTTTTCCAAGAAGGAATTGAATTCATGCGACAGATGAGTTAGTATGCTGGTGTCATCTGCCCTATGAAAGTTGAAAAAACTTTTTACCGTAGACGGGCTAGTAATGGAATGATCAAGCTGGAGTATGCACATAGGTATACTGTGGTCAGCTATCCCTTCAATAATTTCCATTTTTGCTTCACTTATAGGAAAATGGTCACTAAGAAATATGAGGTGGAGGATATCTTTTGCTGAGCCTTGAATGCGAGTAGGACTAGTGACAAGTTGATGAAGATTAAAATTTAGCATTATGTCTATTAGCGCTTCTGAAGCTTCTGATGTGCAGTGCATTGTGGGCAAGTCTATATCGGCAAGGTTAAAGCCTCCCGCTAGAATAATCCTGGATTGATGGACCTGACGCTGCATATATTGTTGAATTGCTGAAAGACATGCACTGTCATAGAGGAAGGGCTTCGATAAACGCAACCAGTTATGACCGACATCCCATCGCACAATAATTTGCAGAAAACTGCTTCAGTGTTGTCCACCTCGGGAAGAAGGACAAAGTGAAGAGCATTGTTTATCACTAAGGCCACGCCTCCACTTCGTGAAGGCCGGTCTTTCCGGATGATTGTGTAGTTTGGCGGGGCAATCTCATGATCGAATATAGCAGGTGATAGCCATGTTTCCATGATGGCCACAATATCGGGATCGTAGTCGGCTCGAAGGCTTTCTAAGTCTTCCGTTTTATTTAGGACACTGCAGGCATTTACATTTATCAATCTCAATTTTTTTATAGTGCAGCTTGTGCAATTTGACGGGTTATTCGGCGGCTTGTTTCTGGGTCGTTTTTTTGCATCGGTACTTTCTCGTTCTTTTCTTCATCCCAAATATATGCACGTTTGTTGATATAAAGCTTGTCATAACGAAGGAATACTTTCTCCTTTTTTTCGCGATTTGATTTTGCACTATCCCAAAGTTTCTTCCGTATGTTTCGTATTCTTTTAGAGAAGTCTTCACCAATTAAATAGTCTGTTGTTTTGAGTTTGAATCCTTGACTTAGGATTGCAACTTTTTGTCTGTTGTCAAGTAACTTCATTATTGCCGGTCGAGTTTTGTCTGCTGCGGGTTTCCCCAACCTATGTATACGCTCGATGGCAACCTTTTCTACTGCTTCTATCTATCTATCTAAGACCAGTGTGCATCTCTGGTGGTTTCTTCTGACTGCCAGAGGCAACAGTGTACTAGTGTTGCCTATGGGATTCTAAGAGCGAGTGCAGTTGTGCAGCAGTGTTGTTTGCGGTGCAAATGAAAGTGGCCTTTCATTAGTAATGTGATAACATTTAGGTTGCTGCCTTACAAAAAATTTCTCGCTTCTTTGTCACAAAATTCCCTGATTCTTTCAGAGGCTTGTGACGTCATCAACATCGCGTGACGGAATAAGGCGAATCAGTGGGTTGCATTAGTATAATTTCATATGAAAATCCAATGGAAAGTCCTGGAACATTCTAGATGGCGATGACGAATGCATGGGTGGGCAATGGAGCCAGTTTTAACTGAGGTTTTGGCGGAAAAATTGCGAGACGAACATTTGACATTCATTGTAGACACCATAGCATTGCATATCATTTTCTTCTTTAAGAATGTGGTAAAGAAGGCCTCCCGTTTTTTTTTAATCTCCACGATGAGCTTGAAACTGCACCGCAGACCAGAGAGCATCTCTCCTCGGGATCAATTGCAGCCTGTTGGAGTGGCACCTGCACCTTTTGGAGCAAGCACTGGCGAATCAAAAGTTTAGACAGCCTGGGCTGAGCTCTCAGAAGCAGTGTGTAGTTTAGTATTGGGCCCTGTGATGCATATTATAGTATGCTGGATGTGTCATGAACTGGAGTTGCGCCATAAATGTGTAGCATGTGCATGCACTTGTAGGTCGCATTTTTGGGCAATGTTTTGAAATTCCCAGGTTCAGTAGAAATTCTTTTGACTATAATAACTGCACCTGTGTGCTGTCATTGGCGCTTCATGTTGTTTTGTTGAGGAGCAGTCATTTCTCCTGCAGGTGGAGCCACTGAGTCGAGAGGAACTGTGCAGCCGGCTCGGCTTGGAGCAGCAGGGCGGACCATTGCTGTTGCAGCTGCTGCATCCTCCCCAGCAGCCACCACCACTGCCTGCACCACAGGTGAGTCCACAAGGGCTGCTGTGGGGAGGCAGCATTCTGGCAGGGCGCAAAGGTGTTGTTCAGGCGGTTCAAGGTGAGCGCACATCATTCTGCGCCGCATTAATGGGGGTGAGGGAGGGAGGGCAAATTGGGTGCAAAACCCATCGCGCCATTCGAACTTATGCCTGGTAGCACGCTCTTCGCATGGAAACAAGAAGTCACGCTTATCGAGGTCTTTGTGTTCGGCCTGTGCGTACGAAAACCTAGCTTCTGAAGCACCGGAGTGCACGAGCCTTGCCGATGACCAGTGTCTTTCGCCTTTGAAGGCATATGTTTTCAACGGCAGCATTTGGGGAGCTGTGCCATTTTGTTGGTGCGCCCACAGAGGCCCTGAGATGCTCTTCCGTCGCGGCCCTTACCCGGAGCACAAGTTTTTTTTACTTTTTGACTTTGGGGCCGAGTTTACAGGATCTCCTCGTGTGCTCTAACTGAGTTACGCAGCCACGGTTCTTTTTGTATCTGAGAAGCAGTCCCATTGCTTTAGTCATATTTTGATCGTAGCACTGCACCGGTTCGTAGTAAGCAAGCGTTCATTATAACTGCGGTCGTTATAAGCGGGCCCGACTGTACCTCGTATGCGGGAGGCACGGACTTCGATTCTCAGTGCCACTGGATACCTCCCAGTGATACAGTGGGTACAAGCTTTCCGCCGGCCTAGTGCCTGGCTTTATTGGTGTGAAATGCTTGGGAATTGAGTCTTCGACCGCACCTTGAGTAGTCGAAAATACCTTGTGCCATAGCGCTTTTTAGCCACAGGTGCCCTTGTGCCTTAAAAATTCACCATCATTTTTGTCCACACCAAGCAGTGAAAGCAGAAGAAAAGCCCCCGGTCGCTATCCCCAGACTGTCTTCAGCCAGTTTCCCATCAGTTGCGCTCACATCCACCCTTTCTCCTGAATGTAGGTACGAGCAGGAAGAGTGCCCTTTGGAAGCATCTTCCTTTTGAAGACCAGTCCTATTTGCTGCATGCATACTTCTGCCACCTTTAGTGTCCACAGTGCTGCTTCTTGACATGTCAAAGTTCAGAGCTGTTTGGTTCGTGTGGCCACTTTGTGAGAGCAGGAGCTTCTTACAGGGGTACAAGTGCAGCCTATTTGATTGTTTCTATTTCGTTAAAACAGTGCAAACAAAGCCGACAAAGAAACAAGAGGACACACATGGCACTGAATTTCAACTACGTTTATTGTGGAAATTTACCTGTAAATGTGTGTGGCTTGATGTGTGACAGCTGGAAATGGTACAGTGCACTAGCAAGAAGAGAAATGGATGCCAGGCACCTTCTGCCCACCCTACTAAGTATGCAAGTTCCTTGCCCAATAAGGCAAGGGAAGGGGGTCTAAGCAGAGGTCACCCAGAGCTGCAATCCCCTGTGCTTCGGTGGTTTTTCTTGTGATACGGTCCTCGTTTGTTCTGTAAGTTCTGCACTTGTCGAACACGAGTTTGCACTCTTCGTTCGTTGCAGAGCCCCGAAGCAGCCAGCCGGGTGGAAGTTGCGGTGCCCGAAGTTCAGACCCAGAGTGGAATGCTGGATGTGGCCTCAGCCAGACACGAGGGCCTAGCTGACACTGTGCTGTAAGGAGGAAACTATTCTTTTTCAGCTCTGAATGCACTTTGGAGAAGGGGCGCCCACCCTGGGGGATGGCAAAATATCAGGGAGTTGCCACTGATTAGAGTAACACCGGTGAGCGTCATGTGTTCAGGTAGCAGATAAGTTTTTATCATTTAAAAGGGGAGTCGTACCAAATGCATCTGCAAAATGATACTGCTTCATGTAATCTATGCACTGTAATGGTAACAGCAGGACCAGTAGCATTAGACAAGACGGCACCTTGTGGCATAGCACAAGTGTTTATATCAGAGACAGCATAAAACAGTTTTGTTTTGTTCACCGTTATGTTTTGTTCATCGTTATGAATTTTTTAGCATCCTGACCTGTTATGACTTACAAGGGAATCTGTAGCTATGTCCAATAGTCCTTTTGTTGTTGTTGACACTCCATCCGTGCGCTGTTACCGTTGCTTTATCAGTATTCAGGGATGTACCCCTCTGTCAAGCCAGTCATAGGCTTCTTGGGTACATTGTCACGAATCTCTCCGGAGAACACTCGGACCGAAAGAATGGACTAGGCGACGGGTGTACCCACACAAACGCACATTTAATACACCCTACGCGACACACACACTAGAACACAAAACTAACACAACACACAAAGGCTATAAATACACACGACCCGGGCACACTACTACCAGCGTCTACTACAAGCGTTCTACTATTCGTGGTCGGCGTTCATGCTCACGGTTGGTTCGGTGTGGCTGCGGCGTTGTATGGATCCAGTAGGCGGCGTTGATGCGGCGTTCGCCGTGCTTGGGCTGGTGTCGCTGGTGGTGTTCGACGTGCTCGGGCTGGCGTCGCTGGCTGCGTCGTACAAGCTCCCGGCCCAAGCGCCCGTGGAAATGATGCCGGAATTGTTGGCGTTGGGGGCACCACCCGGATGGGTGGCAACAGCGCTGGAGACACGCCTGGCCGTAGCAGGTGGTAGCGCCCTCTGTTGACTCCTTGGAACGGGCTCAGGCACGGCAGGAAGTCCACGATGCGATGTCATAGAACGTGAGCTCACCGGAGCAGTAGCCGGCGTCGCTCTCTTCCAGCCAAAGTGTCCCTGACACGCCGTAGCCCCCGCTTCTCTGCTGTTCCCCCCAATGCCTCGCTCTCACTCGCCCTTTTATAGCCTCGGTGTTAGTCCACGTAGCCTTGTCATCGTCTTCTTCTCTTCTCCACCAATCATCTTTCTCCACCTCGCCGAATGCTTCGTCGTCTTCTTCACACCTTTTTCCTTTAAAATTTAATTTAGGCTCCTTAATATATGTGACAAGAGCCGCCTCTCTCAAGAGTTTTTCCATGAAAAACTGCTCACGTCATCCTCATCTTCAAGCCATCCAGCCAACCGACTATCTTCTGTGACGATTCTGGACTCGGCACACAACACACCGAAGATGTCCATCACACACAACGTGCACACCACTAACACAGCACACCAAACTGCGTTTTCAGAACACTAACACACCACTGCCGTTGTCCATACAGAGTCCTTAATAAACATGTTCATCTCCACAACACGCTCCCTTGTATGATCACATAACACCAACAATAGCAACAACAACAACAAGGTAAATCCCAGAGACACATTAACACAGCAACAACATGATATATCCCAGAGACACCCAGAGCTGACCAGTTAGCTCTATCTCTATACAAGTCTCATTTGTGACATATGACCTCAATTTGGCTTGGCCCATCCCAAAACGTCTCCCCTTTGATTTGGAGTAGAGCTGTAATCCTCTGTTTGCATTCAAATTGGGCTTCTCAAGTACTTCATTCCCTCCTGCGTTTTTCTTCCCACTGAACGTGGACACCTCGGCAGCATCACCTGTATCCTCGGCCACTACCGAAAAGGTTGCCCTGGGGGCGTACCGCCATACGGGACCGCGTTCTTCATATTTCTTCAACATATTAACATGGAAAACCCTCTTAGTTCCATCTATCACTACCTCATAATCCATGTCCTTTTTCTTCCGCGTCACAAGGTACAGGCCCTTCCATTGCATCATTAACTTATCATGATCCATGGGTAGCAACACAAGAACCCTGTCGCCCGGATTCAGATTTCTGTTAATGGCTTTCTTTTCATAATAACCCTTACGGCGTTCACGCGCCTTTTCCAGGCCTTGATGTGCAAGCCTGCATGTTTCCTTCAACCTGTCCTGCAACTCAAGAACGTATGTGTATGTTGTCTTGAGATCAGATGCAATCTCTTTATTAGCCCACAGCTCCTTGAGTATTGCAAGTGGACTTCTAACGGTTCTCCCATATAACATCTCGAAAGGCGAGAGACCAAGACTCGTTTGCGGTACTTCGCGGTAAGCGAATAAAAGAGCTGGGAGATATCTATCCCAATCAGTAGGTCTCTCCTGGCACATTTTCTTGATCATGTTTTTGAGGGTGCCGTTGAAACGCTCTACAAGCCCATTACACATGGGATGGTAAGGCGTCATCAGTAACTGTCTTACTGACAAAAGGCGGTTAACCTCCTTCATTAGCTCCGATGTGAAGTTCGAGCCCCGGTCACTCAAAATTTCCCTCGGGAACCCATAGCGCGAAAACATTTCCACAAGACCCTCCGCCACTTGGATACTGTCAATAGTTCTCAGTGGAATAGCGTCAGGATAACGAGTGGCCACATCAACCAGAGTAAGCACATATCTATTGCCTTTGGCGGATACTGGAGAGATTGGCCCCACAATGTCAATTGCAACTCGCTGAAACGGTAGGTCGATGGCTGGCATCTTGCCCAGAGGTACGGGACCAACTCTTCCCTTCGGAACTGTGCGCTGGCACACGTCACATGAGCGAACAAAGCGCTTAACGTCACTCTGAACACCCGGCCAAAAGAACTCCTCGGTGATCCTAGGCACCGTTTTTTGAACACCCTGGTGTCTGGCCATAATGGCGTCATGTCCTAAGCGTAGCACGGTCTCTCGCATACCTCTTGGTAACACCAGCTGTTGGACCCACCTTCCTGAACTAAACAGGCATTCCCTGTGCAGAAGACCATTTACAAATTGATACTCGAATGACGTCCGACTCTTCTTTCTTTTCACTCTTTCCCCGACTCTTTCGAAGCAAGCCTTCAAGCTCGGGTCTTCCTTTTGCCTAATTGCAATTTCGCCCGGTGTTACGCTCAGGCACATCGTAACAGGAGCAGAGAGCGGACGCTGCGTTGCTCGGGCTGTCGCTTGAGCTCTTGTCTCCACTGCCGACGAAAAACTTACTGCACCCGTCTGAGCTGTCACGGGCCTTTCCTCCTTTGGATGTTCCTCAACGCCGAGCATCCTCCACTCGGGATCGGGGTCTTCGACACTTCTTGCACCCGTAATGTTTCCCAAGATGAGATCGTAAATGGGTTGGTCTACGCATTTTGCCACAACCTGTCCAGTATAATATGGTGTGGACACTAGGATCCTGGCTTCAGGAAGGTACCTTACTGTGCTATCTACAAGAGTGACGGCCGACGCTTCCGCTGTAAGATCCTCGTCCTTCACCAGGCTTCTACGAACCAAGACTGTGTTGGCTCCGCTGTCTCTAAGCACCAATATAGGACGGTCCCCTATTTGCCCAACCACCACTGGCATTGCTGCTTTCGACTTGGGTGTTCCACTCACTGCCTCATTTTCCACCGGCGTTTGCTCTCCTTTCAGCTGTGGAACTTCGGGTGGCGTGACAAGTTCTACCCTAGAGTCGACAACGCATGCAGCTCGGTCCTGCGTTCTGTATCGGCACTCCTCCAGAGTATGACCCCTCCTCTTACTACCTTGACAAACAACCTGTGTTTTTTGGGCAGCACTACTAGTTCGACAGTCAGCTGCACGGTGTCCCACCTTGCCGCAGAGAAAACACCTTACTGGCGCCTTAGACGCACCGCCATAAGCTCTTGGTTTTGCCGCATCTGTCTCTAGGACCTTTTGGGTTTCCTCCTTTGCCTTACTCAAATTTCTTAGCCCTTGAGCCTCGAGGAATTGGTATGCAGTGTCGGCGAACTCTTCTAATGAACACAACTTTCTTTCCTTCAGGAATAGCGCCAGCTTTGAGCTACAACACGCTAAAAATTGCTCTGTGACCAGCTTGTCACGCACCCCTTCAAAACTCTTTTCTGTGTCTGACATATCAAGCCACCTGTCAAAATAGTTGGTCAGCCTGCAGGAAAACTGCTTAGCGGTTTCCAAATCCTCAGGTTTCGCGGTGCGAAATCTCTCACAAAAACCCTCTGCCGTAAGCCTGAATCTTTGGATGAGTGCCTTTTTGACTTTCTCGTAGTGCATGGAATCAGCAGCGGGCATCCTTCCAAGTACATTCAGCGCCTCTCCAACTAAACACATGCTTAATGCCGTGGCCCATTCGCTGCGCTCCCAGCCTTGCCCCAAAGCTACCCGCTAGAATCGTTGCAGATATGCATCCAAATCATCTCTCTTGTCATCAAAAGGAGCCATCAGCTTCCTTGGGCAAACTCTGGCCGGTCTAGGAGATTCTGTACCCGCTAAGGAACGCTGATCATTGTCCGTGATCTCCTCATATCCTCCCGCAACATGCGCCTGTTTCCACAAAATAAACTTCTTCTCCCATTCTATCCTTCTTTTCTCCTGTTCTTCTGCCTCGCGGGCTCTTCTAGCTTCTCGCTCTTCTGCCTCGCGAGCTCTTTTCGCCTCGCGCTCTTCTGCATCACGAGCTCTTTTCTCTTCTCGCTCTTCCGCCTCGCGAGCTCTTTTCACCTCGCGCTCTTCTGCTTCGCGAGCGTCTGCGCGTGCTTGCGCCCTTTCCTGTCTGTGTCTTTTTGCCTCTTCTTTCTCCTCGTCACAGAGACGCATCGCCTCTTCCTTGCTTAACCCTAGCTTGAGCGTCAGCTCTAAGGTTTTTGCCAAGTCCATACTTTCTGCCGTCGAGAGATCGGAAAAATCCGAGACAAAGCAAAAAAGGAAATGTATCCTGGCAGGCTCACCACTTATCTTTGTCACGGATCTCTCCGGAGAACACTCGGACCGAAAGAATGGACTAGGCGACGGGTGTACGCACACAAACCCACATTTAATACACCCTATGTGGCACACACACTTGAACACAAAACTAATAAAACTAACACAAAACACAAAGACTATAAATACACACGATCCGGGCACACTGCTACTAGCGTCTACTACTAGTGTTCTACTATTATCGGTCGGCGTTCGTGCTCACGGTTGGTTCGGTGTGGCTGCGGCGTTGTATGGATCCAGTAGACGGCGTCGAGGCGGCGTCGAGGCGGCGTTCGCCGTGCTTGGGCTGGCGTTGCTGGCGGTGTTCGACGTGCTCGGGCTGGCGTCGCTGGCTGCGTCGTATAAGCTCCCGGCCCAAGCGCCCGTGGAGATGATGTCAGTGTTGTTGGCGTTAGGGGCACCACCCGGATGGGCGGCAACAGCGCTGCAGACACCCCTGGCCGTAGCAGGTGGTAGCGTCCTCTGTTGACTCCCCGGAACGGGCTCAAGCACGGCAGGAGGTCCACGATGCGATGTCTTAGAATGCGAGCTCACCGGAGCAGTAGCCGGCGTCGCTCTCTTCCAGCCAAAGTGTCCCTGACCCGCCGGAGCCTCCGCTTCTCTGCTGTTCCCCCCCCCCCCCCCGTGCCTCGCTCTCACTCGCCCTTTTATAGCCTCGGTGTTAGTCCACATAAGCCTTGTCATCGTCTTCTTCTCTTCTCCACCAATCATTTTTCTCCACCTCGCCGAATTCTTCTCCACCAATCATCTCTCTCCACGTCACCGAATGCTTCTTCTTCCTCTTCTTTATTCTTCGGTTAATTCAGGTCGTCTTCTTCACACCAGTTTCCTTTAAAATTTAATTTAGGCTCCTTAATATATGTGACAACATCGCAGTGCACATGTGCAGTTTTGCAACTTTGCTTTTTGGCTTGTTTGTCCTTGTACATAACACACGAGCCTGAGATTTCAATAGATTCTTGGGAGGAAAAAAGGTGTCTCCAATTTGCGAGTACATTTGGTATATAGTTAAACCTTGATGTAACGAAGTTGGTAGAATCTGCTCTTTACTTCGTTGCGCTGAAATTTCGCTACATCGAAACCTATTCATTCATTCCTTTATTCATACTGCCATCCTTTCTCAGGCTATTACAGGAGTGGAAAATCTAATAAATACACATTCAAAACAAGGTACAATTCACAACTACAACATAGACACAAGAGACATAAAAGAAAAATGAAACCGTAGATTAAAAAAAAATGCATGTGCTGAGGCAGAACTATTATATTGGTGTATTATGGTCCAGGTATGATTTCAGGCATTTCAGAAAGGCATCGAGGGAAGTAATATTTACAGTGGAATCAGGCAGCGTGTACCATTCTTTAATAACATGAGGAAAAAAGCCGTACTTAAAACAATCATTATAAGAACGCGGCACAGGAGTGTACATGTTATGGCGATGTCGTGATGTCTCATTAGGGGGAATTGGAAAATAGTGTGACGTGTTGATATTAAAGTGGCCATGAATTAAGAGGTAAAGAAACTTCAGCCTACCTACCTTTGTGCAGTATTCTAGGCTTTTAAGGTTTGCTAATTTACATAATTCGGTTGGTGAATCAATTCGGCGATATTTATTGAAGATGAAACAGGAAGCGAGTTTCTGAACTTTTCAATTTTTATTTTGTTAGACGCGGTGTACGGATCCCATACAATTTCTGCCATATTCAATTACACGTTTTACGGGGGTGTTATAAGTGAGTGTTTTTACATCGCGAGTTGAATTATGGATATTGTGTCTTAGTACCCAAATTGTTTTGTGTGCCTTGGAGCATACATTATTTAAGTGTGTATTCCAGTATAGGTCAGAAGTGAAGGTTAAGCCGAGATACTTATGTTGATGTACTCTATTAACTGGTTTACCTACAATGGAGTAAGGGTATACCATTATATTTTTTTTTGCTAGTAATAGACATAATTACGGATTTGTCAGAGTTAAGCACCATTTAGCACTTAGCGCACCAATTTGCTATTGCATGCAGATTAGCGTTCAGTTCTTCTTGATCAGTTGGGGTCTTAATTGTTTCGTATACCACACAATCATCAGCGAACAGTTTGATTGGAGCTGTGATAGATTTTGGGAGATTATTTATGAAAACCAGGAATAAAAGGGCGCCCAAGACACTTCCCTGTGAAACACCTGAAACCACCGGGGAAGAAGACGATTGATAACCTTCGAGGTGTACAAACTGTTCACGAGAGGAGAGGTAGGAAGAAAACCAGTTTGTTATTTTGGAGTACCTGAATATAGCATTAATCTTTAGCAGCAACTTTGGATGGAATATCCTATCGAATGCTCTTGAAACGTCCAAGAATAATATGTCAGTTTGATCATGGCAGTTTATTCCTTCGGAAAGATCGTGAACGGTTTCTGTGAGCTGGGTAATTGTAGAAAGGCCTTTGCGACACCCATGTTGAGAAGGATGAAGTATGTTATTATTTTCAAGATACGCCATAAGGTGTTTAAATACAATATGTTCAAGCAGCTTAGAACATGTACAAAGGAGAGAAATTGGTCGGAAGTTATTCACAACCGATGTAGAACTACTGTTGTGGATCGGATTAACTTTGGCATATTTCCAAACGGACGGGAAAGAACCTGTGGTAATAGATATTTGAAAAATTTTTGTGAGGTATTTGGCAACCCACTCTGCATATCTGAACAGGAATTTGTTGGGGATTCCATCAGGGCCCGGGCTTTTCTTTACAGACAATTGCAGCAGCAAGTTTAAGCACTCCTTGCTCTGTGATTTCCAAGTCTTGAACTGGAGGGCAGCCAGGCGCATCTGCTACTTTTGGTGACAAGCTGTTGTCAGAAGTGAAGACGGATGAAAAAAACGAGTTAAGGTTTACAGCTCTTTCTGTGTTATTTTTTATCTCCGTTACTTCGAGGCTTCGCAGGAATAGCATAGTGCCGAAATTTGTTAGGTGCCTCAATTACAAATTTTTTCAGTGTTGCGTTGTAGAACTTGTCCTTAGCCACCTTGACAAGACGCTAGAATTCCTTACTCATTTTACTGATGACACTGCTTTCACCAGGAACAGACTTAAACCGATTTGCCCTCCGTTTTTGTTTTAATTTCCGTTTTATATGTATGATTTCTCTTGCTATCCAGGGATTCTTCTTCCTTGTACATTTTAAACACTTGGGAATAAAGTGCTTAATACATTGTTCCACCGTGTTTGAAAAGTAAGCCCATAGTTTGTCAACTGCAGCACCACTATCAGCAAGATGCATAAAATCATCAAATCAACTCTCGAGCTGTTCCAACACATGAACATCGTCAGCGGCTGCGAAGTTTCGAAACGCCTTACGTTTACTATGCCAATGATCTGGCACCATATCTAAAGCCATTATTACCATTTTGTGATGAGATATACCTTCATAATGGTTCACAGGTACAAAGGTACGGTAGCAGTTCTGAGGATACAAAGACTAGGTCAAGGCGGAAATTCTTCAAGCGCCGACCAATCGTTTAAAAAATGACGTTTTGGCGCCGGCTTGCGGGGGCCTTGTTCACAGTGAAAGAAAAGAATGAAGGTAGGTTATATAGGTTTTGATGATATGACGTAAGCAGCGGGAGTATATCGGGGGTAGATTGCCTTCGTTGCGATTAAGCGTGTTTGCCGTCGTCTGAATATAAAAAGATTCCAGGTCTTGCCTTGTGGTCTTGCTCTTTTCTTTTCCGATTATCTTTCTGCCATCCCAGTCGATGTCATGGCCCTCAGAGACAGCATGTTCAGCCAGTGCATTGGTTGCCACGCGCTTGTTCTTGACATCAATTGTGGTGCTGCTTCAATCTTTTCTGCAAATCGCCTGTTTCACCAATGTAGACATGCTCACAATCAGCGCAGGGAATCCTATACACGATGCCCGGGAATTTCTCCTTCTTTATCTTTAGAAGTGATTATGTTGTTTTGCAAACTCTGTTGCAACCTTCTACAACTTGAGTTGGGTTATAACAAATTGCAAGCTCATTTAGTTCTTCACAGCTAGGCATATCTGTTGCACTAAAGGAGAGTGTATTCCAGTCAATTGTGGGCAAATTAAAATCACCTAAAAGTAGGTTTGTGTCATCCTGTTTTAAATTCGTGTCCATGAAATTTCTTAAGCTAGCAAGCATGTCTACAGAGGAGTTTGGAGCTTTGTATTTGTATGTGTATTTGGATGCTTTCCATGGCGGTTGCTTTGTTTACAATGCTTCTGGCGTTTATATTCATCGCCTTAAAGCATGTGTTGGGAGAATTATTGAGTCACACATGCTCGTTTTCTGCTGCGGTATGATACTTCACTCCCTGACCGGTTACTTCATCACAAACGTAAAGGTCGTCGCCAATTTAATCTTATCAAAAAGTAATTTAACTTTTTCGCCGTTGCTCCTCTCCACATCTGACGAATTCCACAGCTTTTTGCGGATATCAACAACTCTTTTAGAATAGACCTCTGATATGCTTATTTGATTAACTTTGAGCTTGTGGCAGTTCTGCATAATTTTCATCTTATCTCTAAAATCATTTAGCTTCAGGATAACAGGACAATCCTTGCCCGACGTTTTCTTTCCTAGTCTATGAATTTTTTCGATAGTATTTAGTTTGTGTCCAAGTTTTTCCCCGAATATATCGTCACTTACCTTCTTCAGCAAAATCTCTTCAGATTCACGCCCTTTCTCTTTTACACCTCTAATTATGAGGCTGTTGCGACGGGACCAATTTTCTAAATCGTCAAGCTGCCTGGAGATACTATTCATGGTCGTGCCATGACCTTCTGCAGCAGTTTCTAAGTTGTCAAGCCTTTTGTGTGTTTTGTCAAGGCTCTGCAATTTGTTTTCAATAGTCTGAAGCCTGGTTTGGATTTCAAGAATGCGTGCCTCAGACGATGTTTGGTTTTGCTGAATTTCTTAGATTTTGGACAGTATTTCTTTCTGTGTGCTAATTAGTTTATTGATCATTTTTTTCAGTAACAGGGCCGGGATTGGATTCAATGTCTCCAGGCAGCTTGAGTAAAAGGAGTGCCATCGAAAAACAGTCATACACAAAATGCAAAAACTCGTGTGGACATGGCAGCACTATTATACAAGGGTTATTACTACGAAAACCATACTTTTCATCACCAACCTGCACAGATAGGGGTACATTTAGTGGACGGACGGGCGAGCGGGCGGGCGGGCGGGCAGGGAAACGTCGTGTTGCACAATGATGGTAATGAATGCGATGGGGTGGGTGGATGGATGGATGTATCGACGGATGGCCATGGAAACATCGTGTTGCACAATGACGATAATGAATGCGGTGGGATGGATGGACGGACGGACGGGATGGATAAGGCTGAACCCTTTAAATCGGGCGGTGGCTCAAGCCACCTAGCCATGACTTATGAAATTTTATTCGTCTTGATTTTAGCCACCAATCAGATAACCTTCGCTTGGTTACTTCTAACCGCTTAAAATCTACTTACTTCCCTTCACTGTCCTTAAACCCCAAAGCCTTGGATATATCAGCCCCACTGCTTTCCACTCTAGGGTGAAGCCCTTTACAGAAAAGTATCAAGTGTTCAGCCGTTTCCTCTTCCTCTCCGCACGCAACGCACAACGTGTCTATCTCGTGGTACGTGACTCTACATGTCTTAGTCCGCAAAACTCCCGTCCTGGCCTCAAACAACAACGAGCTTCCCCTACAATTATCATAGATATTTTCTTGGCAATTTCCTGCTTAAATATCCTGTATGTTCCGAGTGCCGATTTCGTCAGCAGCCCTGTTTTCTACAGAGCTCTCTCTGTTCTCTCTGTTCCTTTAACCTTTTTTTTAACCGATAATTGCTGACTTGCCCCCCTACTGCTGTCCAGATATTTGCTTGTCAATTTTCTAGTTCACTTTCTCCGTTTCGTGTCAACATTCCTTATGTACAGTACTCACGGATTGAAATAGGACATTCGGAGCGCGTGGCCGTCGCTTCATGGAGCGCCGCCCGTAGACGCTCATGGAACCAAGGTGGTGCATTGTGGTATGGCGCGAGAGGGAGAACATCTACAAAGCAGAATTGTTCCTTCCAGTAGCCAATGAGCCGGCCTGTGGTTTACCACATGCCTGCGTGGCACTGCAAGGCTAGCGCTCCGAATGTCCTATTTCAATCCGTGAGTACTGTACAGGTAGGTATCTGAAAACTTTCCTAGCCCACTGCTTTTCCCCATATTTCTCAATCGCTCCTCAAATGCTATCTTACTGCTAGCTTCTCTGCTCTCGAACGACGCCCATCCCATATCACCCTGTACCCCCCCTGATTTGGTGTACTGCCATGTGCTCCCAAAGCTAGCCTCCCTACGCCATGTTGTTTGATTTATAACCTTGCTTTAACACCTGGCCTCATGCACAGGACCGCATTACCGAAAGTCAGGCTAGGAACCATCACACCTTTCCAGATCCCTCTTACCACTTCATACCTATTGTAATTCCACAGTGCCCTATTTTTCAGGACAGCTGTATTCCTACTAGGTTTATGCATTACATATTTATCATGCTCTGTAGAAAAAACTAACTGGCACGATCGTGTTGCACTTCGTGGTATTAGGTGTGTTTTCTGGTGCATTTTATTAATTTTTTTTTCAAATTATTGCGGCCGAAAGTGGGGGGTGCGGACTGTACTCGAGGGCGGCTTTTACACGAGTATATGTGGTAATTTTATGTGAAGAAAAATGTCCATAAATTTTAGTCTGGATTTGAAACCATGACCCTTGGGGTGCCTGCAAGGCACGCTACCGACTAGGGCATGTAGGCATGTTGATTTGGCTTAGGTACAGAAGGGGGCGGTGTGTTGGTGGTGTTGGCTTAATTTGAAGCAGCAAGACTTTCGTTTGAGTTTGTTGGTGCATAGACATCGTAAATGGAATACAACGGCGCAAGAAAACGGCGACAAGAACACACAAAGGACAGGACAGGAACACAGACGCCACCCGCAGCTCTTGTTATCTGAACCAAAATCAGTGCCAAATGCGACTTATCGCCTGTGCTGAAAGGCAGCACACCACGTTTATTGCATTCACACATGCCCAAAATTTGGTAAAAGGACTGGAAAGATCAGTACCGTTGAAACTCCAGTCAGCTGTGAAGCCCATCGCGCCCTTCACACCCGACAGCATCACTTCTCACTCATGATGTGCAAGGGCGCAAAAAGACGTGCGGCGGAAAACACGAGGAGCAGAATGGGCCTGTTTTGCTGGTTGGTGATTGGAGGACACTTCTCGCGACACGGAGAAAGAAGGGATAGGGGGAGCGTACGGCGTGGTCTGCCGTGAGGTCAGCGTAAATGGCCACGAGGTCGCAGCAATGTGTTCGGCGCACTTAGAAGATGATGATGACAGCAAAACTAAACTCAAGACTGGTGCCTCGTCCCCGTCACCCAAGAGGTGGTCGGCACAACAGACGTGCTGAGGCGGCTCACGAGCTCACAGTATAAGCAAGACGCACATAACGCCGGTGCTGCTGGGGAAGAAAGGGCAGAAATAAACGACCACTTTAATCGCAAATAAAGGTTTCTCCCCGGAGTTATTCGCCGCGCGTTTTTGGCGGTTTCTTAACATGCTAGGAGACGAATTTCAGTGTAGCGAAATTTCAGTATTATAAAATAAACTGCCGATTTTGCCGATTTCAATAAATCGAAGTTTAACTGTAATTGCAACAAAAATTGTTCAGTGTTTATTAAACACGGGAAAGTAAATCACACTATCACGCAATGGCCCTTCGCTGTCCATGCTAATATATACAACACCAATAGAATTCAGTTAACATACGACTGCTTAATCGGTTCCCACGATGTGCCGACTCTTCTGTGGACCAAACACAATGACTGCTTCGTCAACAGCAGTGACTAAATCGTAGTTCATGATCCACGGTGCTGAAATGAGCGATGGCCCCCGAGAAAGTGAGCGCAGGTAGCGGTTCCCAATGCATCCGTGCAGGTCTCGCTGCACTCTGCAATTTCGAAGGTCACGAGCACAAAACCAAACACCACCGTAGCTGTCGCAGTACCGGAATCACTAACACGTAAAGGAACACGGCGCCAAAGTGTCTGTGACCGGCGCTGCAAAGCAGGCGACAGCGAGACAAAACTCAAAAGGCGCCTGTGTGCTGTTCAATGTCAGTGCCTATTAAAGGTCCCCAGGCGGTCGAAATTATTCCGGAGCTCTCCGCTATGGCACCTCTTTCTGTCATTCTTCTTTCACTCGCACCTTCCTCCCTTCCCTTATGGTGCAGTTTGGCTGTCCATCCAGATGTTAGACAATTACTGCGCCATTTCGTTTCCTTAAAAACCAATTTTCTTTTTTTTTTCGCCCGAGAGAGCGTGACTGACGGAGTTTGCGAAACATGCCAAGGATGCACAGCGGTTGCAACAGCTGTGCGGGTAAGAAATTCAAAACAGATGAAGAGAAAAAGAGATCTTTTCTCATGATGCAGATGGGGCGCAAACAAAACGTAGACACAGTGTTGTGTGCACCGACGGCAGTTTTTTCTGCGAAAAACTTTTTCTAAGGGGGGGCGGCATATGTGAGGTGCACACCAAGTCATTGTGGATTTTCAAACGCATTGCGTCGACAGAGGTGCGTCGGACAGCGGAGCGCTGCGCGTGTGGCGCATGTGTGCGTGCGAAGGGGGTGTGCGAGGAAACGGCGACAAAGAGCGTGGCGAGCACGAGGAGCAGAGAGCTGACGTGTCAGAAAACCGAGGTGTTAAGAAAGACGTACAGCACAGCGGAGATTGGGTCATTCAAGTGTGGAGGTGGCAGCGGTCGGACGTTGGGTCCGTGCTGCCGTGACCTTGCTTGGATCACCGACACAAGCCTACTGCGTTCTCTGCAAGTGTTGAGGTGGCAGCCAATGGACTGAGGGTCTTTGCTGTCTAAAGGCACTCTTGGATAGCCTACTTGAAGCCTCCGGCGTTTTGTGACGCCGTAGACGAGACCTGACTACGGCTTTTCTGCTGCTGCCAAGTTTTTCGGGCTGCTGGCGTGAGTCCACCGGTGTCTCCCTTTGTTCTTCTCCGCTCCTACCACCACCTGGCTCCCTTCTGCCACTTCCTTCAACACATCGCCAGTGATGCATCGCACTACATCGACCCGCTTTCACCCCGCCTGCTTTCCCCCCGTCTTTACATGGGACGCTCTACATCTGAGGAACTGTTTCCTTTATTCTGCAGTGTTGTACGCGTGTTGAGTGTGTGATTTTCTTGTTAGCGTGTGCGTTTCTTATTGGCCCCTTTTCATTTAAATTATAAATACGGCTTCGTTTTGTTTTGTTTGATCTCTTTGTCTTCTTGTTTGAACCTGCACGCGATAGCATTCCACTTCGAAAGTCGGGGACGCGCTACCAATTCGCGACACACAGAAAGAAGACCACAGGACAAGCACCTTTTTCACAACTGGTTTATTTGGAATGAAACAAACTCTTAAACACAAAAACAATACCAAAGGCAGCGACAAAAAACATAGTTAATATATCAAGGTTAAAAAAGAAGACGAAAAACTAGAATCTTGTGCAGATAGACTATTTTCCTTCTTAGGTGGCGAGAGTGAAGGCTTGCTCTCGCAGTTTTCATGCGAGGCTATGTGGAATGCTTCCATCACCTGATGACGATACAAGACCTGTGTGGCCTCAAAGAGAGGATGGCAATTGTTGCATTCTCAGAGATGTTCACTCACTCCTGACAAACAATCATCTTTGTGCTCTCTAAGGCGAATGTTCACACACTGCCCAGTTGGGTCTATGTACGCTAATCCTCAGAGGAATGGAGTTTTATACACCACACCAGTTTCACATCGCACAGATTTCACTCTATGCTTCACTTTGCAGGAACAGGACCTACTATCAACACTTTCTGCCTTTTTTTTGCACAATAGTACAAAGTCTTCCTAATCTCAGGGGGGCAGATAGGGCTACTCGGACATCATATCTTTTTGCAACATGTCTTAACTCATGAGATAAGCAATGAATGTAAGGAATGGCAGCGTTCTTCTTCGAGTTCGTTTCAGTGGGGGATGAATGGCCTTTGACCCACTTTATTAACTTCATACAGGACTGGGAGATGCCATTGCTAGGATAGCCTGCTTTTATCAATCTAGAAACTTGGGCATTGAAGTTGTCGCATAGAACATGCAGGCAGGATTTTGCTAGGATCGATTTGAGACAAGAAACAGCTATTCCGTTTTTCACTAGTTTAGAAATGTCAGAGCTATAGTTGAGCAGTAGTTTTTTTGACTAGAGCAATACTGCCAGCAAACATGCCCAGAACTGAAGTGCAGCTTGAGATCTAGAAACTGTAAGTCATTGTCTTTAGGAATCTCTAGGGTAAATTTGAGACCAGATCCATGCTCTTTGAAGGTTTTCAATGTTCACCATGCTGTTATTGAGCCCCGCATTATCTACTAAGATAAAAAAATCATCGACATAACGAAAGATGCTTTTGTGTAAACCTTCCAAGCTCTGGCAGAGAACGTGTTCTACTTCGCTCAAAAAAATACTACTCAAAATGGGTGCCACAGGCGACTCGATGCAAATTCCTGACTTCTGTAGATATATCTTATCTCCTCATCCTACAATTGTTGAACGCAGGTACATAGTCAAAAGTTGCAAGAAACCTTCTAAAGAAGCACTTGAATCATTCACAAACTCCATTTCATCATTATCCTCCGTGATGCAAGATTTTACGGAAGACAGCAGCCAGTTATGTGGCAAGGAGTAATACATGTGTTCTGTATCTACACTGAAGGCGAACGCTGTGCTGGGATTATGGTCTATCGGAAAGGTAACAAATGAATCAGAGCTAGGAACACCAGAGGGGTCTACCGTATTTACTCGAATCTAGGCCGACCCCCGAAATTCATAAAGTCAGAAAATAATACCCCTGTCACACGGGCATTTCGAGGGCCCTCGAACCGATAGTCTATCGACTCAAAGGCGATCGAGCGCTGCCACACGGGCAGTTTCAATGGCGATCGAGTCAATAGCCTATCGAGTCAACGGAGTAGCGCAGAACTCCATCAAGATTTCGAGGGCCTTCGAGCGCTGCCCAAGGTTGCTAGCGTTGCTCCGAGCGGCGCCAAGCGCACTTTCGTACACGACACATTCACGGTGCAAAAACATGAACAAACATTATTCGCATAAAATTTAATGTAAGCAGACTGCAAAATTATTTTAAAATTTTATTAGACTGGTTTTAAGTGCATTAAGCGCATTAATTTTGCGTTGCAGTCTTTGCGTTGCTTGCGTACTTAACGTTGACAACATGGCGGCACCCTGCCCGCCCGCTTCACAGCGATAACAGCTTCGTCGCTAATCCCTCAAAGCAATATCGTGTTCTAAGCTGTTGTATTCGCCTTCGATTTGCCCATTCTTACTCTCGCATAAAGTTTCAAGAGAAAAATAGCTCTTGTTTTTCAGATATCATGGCGATTTTCCCGGTCTTAAGCCTGACGAAGCAGCGCTCCGACGCATTAGGACTGGCTTGGTTTTGGCTCATCTTGTATTAGAATGGCTACAGCAGTGTCTGCATCTGTCCCTCGCGTACGCCCAATTAAAAGGATTTTAAACGACATGCGCGTATGCGTGTATTTAAGCATTTCGTATACATTTATCAAATATTTTTGTTATTTTTGTAAAATCTAAAGTAGCGATTGTGGCGCCGCACAAGCGTAGAGTGAGACACGAGAACCATTTCAATGGCCATTGAGATTTGCCGTGTAGCAGCGGCGAGTTCGATGGCGATTGAGAATCTCGAAGACCCTCGACTCGAGGGTGATTGAAACTGGCCGTGTGACAGGGGTATAAAATTAAAAAAGTTTACTCGAATGTAAGCCGAATGAAAAAAGACATTGACTAGGACTAGAAAACGCATTTTATTAAGCTTGCGACGCCCGTTGTAGCACGTCAAATGCTCACTCATCGTCTTTGTCAACATAGCTGACATCGCTGTCCTCTTTGTCGCTGGCTTCCTCCCACAGCGCACTGTCTTTGCTTCTCTCCAGCGCGTTCGAGAAGCTGCACTTGCGGTAGGCCCGCACAATCAGTTCGGCCAGAATTTCCTCCCATGTCGCGGCAACCCAGTTCGCCACTTGGCTAAGCGAAGCACGCTTGATGCGTCCGGTCAGTGTGAGCTGGTGGTCCTAAAGCGTCAGCCAGTCGTTGTAGTGCTTCCGCAGCCTATCCTTAAAGGGCTTGTTGATTGCAGCGTCGAGCGGTTGTAGCTGGCTCGTCATTCCTGCGGGTACCACCGCAATGTTCGTACGGCCTTTTGAAAGCACTGACTACGGCATCTATCAAGTGGCTGCGGTAGGAGTCGAGAACTAGGACTGACTCTTTGAACAACAGGGCCCCGGCACGACGTTGCCAAATGGTCTTCACCGAATCTTCGACTAGGGCACCACTCATCCATCCATTGTCTTGTGTGCGCACAACGACGTTTTTAGGGAAAACCCCTCCGGATGGAAGCGTTTTCCGCTTAAAGATGAGGTAGGGCGGCACTTTTCGCCCATCGGCTATGCAACATAACATCATGATAAGACATTGCTTCTCCTACCCAGTAGTTCTTACTTTCACCTGTTTTGCGCCCTTATCATTGACTGTGTATGCCACAGGCATGTCGAAATACACTGGGTTCTGATCGGCGTTACCGATTTGGCCCAGACTGTACTGCTTCTCCAGCCGCTTCTTGATCACCAAGCGCTAAAATGCCACCTGCTTCTCCTCAAAATCAGGTGGTAGGTTCTGGCATACGGAAGCCGTAGCAGACTGAACCCAAAACGTTTCATGAAACGCGTGACCCAGCCCCTGCTGGCTTTAAATTGGGTCCGTGGCACGTCTCTAATGTTAACGACCTCCCTCGCCTTTGCCTGTATTATCTCCGTCGTCACAGGCATCGCACCTTCCCTTTGCTTCCTTTTCCACCTCGTGGTGTTGCCCGCTCTTGGGTCCAGTGAAGGCCGTTCGCTTTGCAGCGCAGTTGAAGAGCTCATTTCACTGCTTCCTCGCGCTGGGCTTGTAGGTTCAAAACTACTTTCCACTTAAAAGCCGCGGTGTAATGGCATCGCTTGGTGGGCCTCATTGCGCCGCAAACACGGGCGTTTCTCGAAGTCAGGTGGCGACGAACGCAAGAAAGTACGGAATGGCGAGACCTTTGTTCACAACGTTTGAACAAGCCAGCGGCAACAAGCAAAATGGAGCCTGCAAACCTGCAAGCTGCGGCCGCGAGATGGCGTTACGTGTCTAGCGGTTGCGGGCAAACCGCATCCAATCTAAGCCGGCCCCCGACTTTCGTAAACGATTTAAAAAAAAAAGTACCAGCCTAGATTCGAGCAAATACGATATGTGGACCAATTTAGAAAAAGTGCTTCTGTAAATACACCGACACTTGATTCTGCCAAGATCCTCGTTCCGACACGATGGCTCGGAACGGTATGTCAGATTTGTGCATTTTGGTGGAAAAGAATACTTGGGTCGAGTTTAGCAATTTTTACAGCTCCATGCAACTTTAGGAGACTCAAGTCTACAAAGGATTTCTAAGGCTCATCTTTAACTTCAGGAGCCTGGACACATACTTACTTGAAGTTCTTCTCTACAGCAGTGGGTGCTTTGATGTTTGTTGTACGTGCTGTTTGGTACTATGGGGAAAACACCGCCCTTATCTGATGCGAGAATCCTTGGGTTGTTTTGCACTAACGGTTCTGCTAAGGGCTCCACTTTATCCTGCCACCTTGTGTCTCCTGAGGTGCGCTCCAACACATCCATGCATTGAAAAACACATTGAGGCCTGTAGTCCTGGGGAGCAAGCCATCCTAGCCTTTTCTCCTTTCAGAAACTTCTTGCAGTTAGATCTTGCTGTTTTTTACAGATGCTAGTGTGAATTCCTCCTTCATTTACATTCATAGCAGATGGCAAACCTCTTACGCCTTCAGCGAAGGTTTCTCCAGTCATTCGGGACGGAAGTTGCTCATGCTTTCCTCCCACTCTTGCAACTCGGTGCTTGTTCCCCTGTCCTGTAAACACTGCTCATATTATGTTGGCATGAACTGGCACCCATTGTTTGTCACAATGGTTTTTGGGTACTCTTCCCTCACAAAAAGTTCAAGGAGTGTTTTTGTAACTGTCTGTGCTGTTATTGTGGACACGAATGCCACCTCGGGCCACTTGCTGGGGTAATAGATAACAGTTACCACGAATCTGCACTCAGGGGGTGCTCACTCCATCAGCCCAACAATATTGATTCCAAGCTTTTCTCAGGGCTTCTTGGGTCACTGTACTGGCTGCAATGGGACAGTTACAGTTATTATTGATTTATCTGATTCTTTGCAAATGGCCTAATTCCTAATTACAACTTCAACATTATTGTCCATTCCGGGTCACCAGTACCGTTCGCTCAAATATTGTTTGGTCGTTGCGATGCCTAGATGTGTCATGACCAGTCTGGAAGTTAGTGTTGCTGGGTGCACGGCCTGTTCAGCGTGACAGAATTTGGGCATTCCCTGAGAGGCCGTGTGTCTGTGTGTTCCTTTGTGCATGCATGTCAGGTGGGGGCAGGCCAAGAGGCGCAGGGGTTGCTGAGCGTGCTTTGAAAGCCACTGGGGCTCTCCTGAGGCTAAAGAAACCCTGGCACGGTTGTGATCCATCATGTCAGCGTGACACAGGTGTTTCACATTCTTGCCGCAGTGCAGACATTTAGGGCCTAATACATGGTGTAGACCTCCGCTGCAGCCTCATGCTGCTGCATGGGCTGGAGAACTTGCTTGGCTGCTGGGACAAGCTCTGATGAGAGAGCCTGATTACGTGCAGTGGTGGGCCTCGTGGTGGCGGAGGTGGTGGCCGGCTTCCGCCTCTCTCCTCAGCACCTCGAGTGCCCCCCAGCAGCCTGGAGGCACCACCAGGTAAGCAGCATATCCTCCTCATCATCATCATCATCATCTTTCTTTCTGCTTTGTACTAACACAATAGCGTTAAGGCTCCCGTTCAGCACAAAATCTGGCGACGGCGTTGTGAGCAGCTAAGCAGGTGGCCCGCTTGTCACTGAGGTCAAGTGAAGTCATCACAACCTGTCCACTGTGGCAGGTAGCAGTTAAATCAATGATTGGCCGTGAGTGGTTTCTGGGCGAGAGCAACCTGGGTCACACAAGCCCCACTGGTGGCTGTGTTTGAAACAGCCACCTGCCAGGACAGTGGCGCACTGCTTTACCGCTCTACACTGTGCCAGGAGCGGTATGAGGACTCCTCACAATCTGTGAAGTAGAGAATGACCAATTCTGCATGTGTGGCCATGTAGGCAGCACCTAGGCGACAGAGAAGGAGTAATTGCATGACAGGGATCTCTGATGCTATTGCATTAGACTCTTAACAGTAGGTTGAGCAGTATGTGATGGTGACAGAAAAGTGTCCGTGTCTGTGAAGTGATATGCAAAGAGGAACCCAGGCCTCTGAAGGGACCGATTAACGCTATTGCGTCATTCTTAAGGTGGTGCTTAAGCGTCCCCTCCAGTTTTATTTTCTTTTTTTGCCATGTTTGTTTTTGCCTTGGAGGGGGAGAGAAGCTTTTGTGAAGGTTGCTTAGCACGTTCTGAACAGAGCTATAGCCAGTGGTAAAGAGAGGAGGATCAGAGAAATGACGAGGCTTGTTTGGCAAGCAATTGTTCATGTCAAGAACTGAGCAGGCGACTTGAAATGTCACCTGAAAGGTTACTTTTTTTGCAATGGAAATGTAAGTTGAAAGGAGGAATGCATTATCTACTCTTCATACTTCTTGCACCTTGACCTAAAGGGCATTGAAGGAGTGTCACATGCAGTTGCATTTCATACAGTAAGCGTGTGGGTACTGTTTGACCATTTGGCTATGCTGTAGGGCCCTCATTTGTGTGTGAAACACTGAAATGGACAAAGGTAATGGTGGCATTGTCATCCCTTGTGTGACATAAATTGCAAGTTTTGTTTGCTGGCTTCAGTATATCAGATAAATCAACCACTTTGGTCGGTAGTGAAGCCAGTGTAAGTAGGTCGGATCAAACACACGTCTTCTGTATTGACATCATGGATTGTGTCACTAGAATGTTGAGGCTACGGAAAACGCTGAAGGCACTCTATCTCAGGACAAAATTAATCTCTAGGCAACCCAACTACTCTGCACATGTACAATGTATGAAATTGCTTTTTTTTTTTTTTTAAGGGAAGTCTCAGTTTCAATTCTGAGATTAACCCATTGGCTTCCATGCCCTCCACGGCCGTTCCTGCCTGGTGTTCCGCGTCGAAATTTTCTTGCCACGGGAACGCATGCGGCGCTCCACAAATTTTCAATAAATGTAGCTCAATATGACTTTCGTGTATTGATTGGTATAAAACATACAGGCATGTGAAGTGCAACTTCACATTTTACACACTCCCATCGGCTCTCAGATATTTTGTCGTGTGCCTTGCAAACTAGCACAGCCTCGTTCTGCTTTAGCTTGTTCGGTAAGATTTCATGAAGAAAATGAGCCCACTCGGAGGCCTGTAAACGCATTGGCGTAGTAGTAGCAGGTTGGGTTTGTCGACCTCAGTACAGGGGAAGAACGGCCGCTTCAAAAATCTCTGTCAGATTGACTTTCCGATCAGTATAGTGAACATGCATGCCAGTTGATTTCACTGATAAGACATAGCTGTTATAAACAGCAATTTCGGTGATTTAAAAGAAAATTTTTTTGTACCCTTTCGCGTACCTTCTTTTGCGGTCCACTCCTCCCATACTACGGTTGTGGTCGAGAACTACTTTCTGTTTCAAAACCGGCTGGCTATTATGACGGCTTTTCCTTCCTGTATCGGTAACAGTAGCTTCATTGTGCCACGTTGAAAGCATAGTTACCTGCTTCTTATCTTGCCATGTAAGGGCCATGATCCCTCATGAAAAAAGTGCCTTGCATTCACCTTTTCGCAATTTGCACTTTTTGAATTCTTTCGGCATATTTTTGCGGTGCAGATGAACTGTGCCTATAGCATTCGACCCTGCTTCTTTTAGGTGACGAAAGAGCACTGGTAAAGAGTACCAGTTATCTATGTAGAGAGTGTGGCCTTCAGAGCGACGCTTATCGACAAGGTCAATGACAACTGTTTCACTGCACAATAACCCAGTTGTAGCAGGTGCTTTTTCACTTTTCCCCACGTAGATGGCAAATTTGAGGCAGTATCCGCTTGAAGATTAACACAGTTTATAGAATTTTAGTTCGAATCTTGCTAGTTTTGAGGGGTTGAATTGTACATACGACAACCGACCACGAAACTTCATGAGGCTTTCGTCCACTGCGACGTTCTCTTCTGGATGGTATGCTGTGCCTATAGACTTTAGTATGTGGTCGAGCACAGGCCTTATGTTCCACAGCTTATCTTCATTTCGAGGAAGGCTGTTATTGCAGCAATGAAGATAGCGCGATAATGCCCAAAGACGCTGCCTTGGCATAACTGAACCAAAAAATGGTGTACTTACAACACGCCTTGTTGACCAGTACGACTGTACAGTGCTCTTCTTCACTTGGCTGATCAGCACACACATAGCAGAATAGGCCTTCATTTCATCGGCAGTCGTTTCTTGCCAAGCGGGACCGGGTTGCAAACGCTGCCTTTCACAAGCAAAGGTGTCTGTGTGCAAAGCAATCATGTTCCAAATCTCCTCTCCGAGAAGAGCGTCGAACATTCCCAAAGCACTGCTACTTTCACCTACTTGTATTTGGATGCATCTCTTTATGCCTGGTTGACCAGTGAAAGGTAGTTTGACAACTGTTTTCTTTCTGTCATTCGCTTCTCAATCCCAATCTTCTAGTTTTCATGCCTTTGGAGATGGATTTTACGAGTCCAATACATCTTCTTCTGAACACATATCCTCATGCTCTTCACTGTCGGTGCCAGAATTGGAATCTCGATCATCTAGCGGAATGTCCTCATCTTCACAAACATTACTGTCATCACTGTCGAGCACCAGTTCAAGAATTTTCGTTTCAGTCAGACTACGACTTCTCCGTGACGCCATGGCATAAAAAAAAAGCCACCCTCAGATTGTAGACAACTATATCCATCTGGTGATAAATGCATAAAGCAAATTGTTAAAAAAAAATGCGTGCTGCCATCTATAAAACATCGCCAGACTCCTAACGGCCAGTGAATCGCGGTCATTGCGACTTTAGCTTCATTCCTCGCGGCTGGTGGGTCGCCGGCCACGGAAGCCAATGGGTTTACATCATCATCTATTTATGTACTATTTCTGTATGCCAGTAACAGATAACCCATTTGACAGAAAGCCAGTGCTTCGCAACAGGGTCTTTGCCCATCATTACAGAGTCCGGAATATACTGGCTGGTGTGCTGAGCACCGCCAGCTTGCCACGTGAAGGGGGAGGTGCCATTTTCAGTAACTGCCAACAGTTGTCAATGGAGGGTGCTACTCTTAGGGAGTGTGGCACAAAGGGTATAGCCTCAAGTATCAACTCTCTGTTCATTCATCTGTCTGTGTGTCATCAGCCAATGACATCGCTTTGCACAGCCGCCATCGCTGTGTGCATGAGTGTGTAATTTCTTTCATGCGAGTAATTTTTCAGGTTCATGAATCATTCAAGTGTCACATGGCAAGAATTTTCAAGGTAAAGCGGCCTTGCTAAGAACGGATATGTGATGTCACAGGGAGGATTGCGGTTTATTTACTGCAATGCATATATAGTGAGTTAATATGTCTATTAATGTTGTGTATGCTAAAAATAAAGGAATAGAACAAATCCACAGCTGTGTCTTTTGCTAGGAAGGCACAAGGCGCTCGGGCTTTAGTATACTCTCAGTCAGCAGCGCCCCTAATGTGGCAGCTGGCAGTCATGGCTCCCGGTGCTACCTCTGCGCTTTCGGTTGGCGCACTAGCGAGTATATTCTTGGCACTGTGCCATTGTACTGGCTGTTGAAAACCTGCACTTGCAGTGAACGGCCAGCAGTGGACAGTGACATTTTGGTTGAATATTCATGTTTAATTCAGGCAGTGTGAAAATTTCCACCCAGTGCTTGCGTGCGAATGTTGGCGAAAATGACTGGCCTTCCAAGGTGTGTGAGAGAGAAGGAAGAAGCCTGCAAATTTCGGAGTGCTGCGGAAATGCATTCCCACCGACGACTGCACCTTGGTTGGCAGCAGCTTAGCACACCTTTTCCTCTGGTTCCCATAGAAGCTACAGTGGAACCCCACTACAGTCAAATCTCATTACTACGAACACCACATTACTGAATTTTTCAAATTAACGAATTTTTTAAAAAATCCCCATCACATTTCTAATATTTTCAATGCAAAAATATTTCAGAACTACGAATTTCAATGTAGCACATATCTCAGAATAACATACGTAATTCATTCTCCCCTGTATAATCAAGGAACGCCAGTATTATGAATTCGGCTAAAATTAACAGCGTCGCAACCATCGGGTGAATCAGAAAACGCTGTGACGTTCCTTGTGTGTGCTACGAGGTTCCGCGGCGTAGACGGAGACCCAGATGACAGCGGCATCATCAATTACCCAGCCATGCTCGTTGAGAGTGACGACCAGAACGAAGGGGTTTAAGCCCAAACGGACCCAACCGGACCCGCCGCCGCCGCCGCCGCGGGGAAACGGGCTTTATCCTCCCCAATTGCCGTGGCGGTTCCAGGGGAGGCCTCCCGAGCACATCCCAGGACAAGGGACCACTTTCCCGGCCGGTGACCCGCGGGAACTGTCAGCAGGCCAGAGCGCGCCTTACCTTGAGGAGCGAGTGTCAGTTGATGGATGTAGAGCGGAGGCCGGTGACCCGCGGGAACTGTCAGCGGGCCAGAGCGCGCCTTACCACAGCCGACGCTATGCGCTACCTCGAAGACAACCTTCTTTCCCTCGGACTCAACACGTGAGGGGGGCGAGACCATAAGTGCGGTGGTATGTTTGTGCGCCCAAGTGAAAGCCCTAGCCCCCCTCCTTCCCCTCCGGCGTGGGCGTCCTCACCCTAGGGAATGTGGAGAAGAGGATATAAAAATCGACAAGCAGTACGGAAGAAAAACGCTCAGGACGACATCGTTCGCCAAGAGGGCCTTCAGCGCCGAAGCCCGACGGCGTGCAGCTTCTGCCAGCAACCGCTCGAGCTCAACTCCGGAGCCCCTCCATCGCCCCCATGAAGTCGTCGGCACGTAAGCTCGGACGCCCCAGCCTCTGAATCTTAATCATGTATAATTATTGAATATATCTGTTTGTTTAAACTGAGCCATACGGTGTCTCTTTGCCTCTCCGTCCCGTGTGGACCTGCGCATTATGGTTGTCATCACAACGCACTTCTGTGGGTAGGCTCCGAGGGCAGTAGTTATCATCATCACCATGTCTAGCACCAACTGCTAGCGCCACCACAAGGTTGTCGTTTAATGTTCAGTAGCCTAGCAGGCCTAGCCATCTTTTCTCTCTTTGTGTTGGGTGTCGGGGGCCGTTCGGTCGTTGTTCACGCAAGTGTTTTGTAGCAAGAGCTACACTACGCTAGTCAGAGCTGCATTTCGTGTGATCAGCGGGAGCCTGAACTGCCCATGCGCCGTTACCATGGCAACCAGCTGCGCTGCGCTCATGCATCACAGCTACTGCACCTTGTTTCCCTTCGTCAAAAACGTTTCCTTTCCTCAAACATATGCTTTCGCAGGGTTGAGGTGTTCACCGAGATGTCTAGATCTGAAAGCTGCTGCACCCTTGACGCCCTTGATTAGCCTTTTCCTTTTGTCAAAAATGTTTCCTTTCCTCAATGAAAAAATGAGTTGATTAGTAAAGTTAGGAAGAGTGATGGAAAGATAGGCGTGAACAGAAGTGACGACCTGGTTTACAACAGATATCGCAAGTGCAGGAAATCCCAGCGATGTCACTGGTTGGCCTCAGTGTGGTAAACCACACTGATATTTACGGCTCATGCATAGTAGTGAGGTGTGACGTCACACCTCACTACTGCACATGCGTCGTAAACATGGCAATCAGCTGCACTGTTCTGCCGGTGTTGCAGTTGTGCCTGGCTATGGAGCTTGAAGCCCTGAGGGTATGCACAGTGCTAGTGAAATGCTCCATGGGTGAAGAAGCTGACGGTGAGCACTTGTACTGTGCGCGACACCTTCGTTGACTACAAGGAGCTACTTCGAACGACCTCGAAATTGTTGCTTGGTATGAAGAGGCCCGTCGGTGTAAGAATGCAGCTCAAAGGGCTAAGCGTGTGTACGTAGCTCTCACTGCACATATCCTGGCCCAACTGAGCTAAGCCATTGCGAATTTTCTTTTTCGTGGTGCGTGAGCTTACTGCGAAGTTTGCGCATGATTTAACGAAGAATGCAGCTAGCGACGGCACCAAGAAGCGAAAGCAATTTTCGTTCAAGGAAAAAGTGGGCATACTGCAAGAACTCAACACAGGAAAAAAGCAAATTGACTTCTGCGTACAGCGTGGCATTGACCCATCGACGGTCACCACCATTTTGAAGGACCGAGACAAGATCCTCAAACTTCACTGGGAGTCTCGACTTGCTCCTACGAGGAAACGGCTGCAACTGGGAAACTTTCAAAATGTGGACGAAGCTGTTCTCACATGATTTTAAGATGCCAGACTGCAAAGCATTCCTGTGTCTGGCCCAATGCTGCAAGAAAGAGCACGCGAATTTGCCGTTGCACTTGAAATAACTGGGTTCGACGCAAGTGCGGGTTGGCTTTTTCATTTCCGTCAAAGAAACAGAATAACTTGCAGGTAGTCTCGGGCGAGGAAAAGGCTGCTGACAAAGAAGGCGCGGATTCCTGGCAAAATGATCGTTTCCAAGAGATAGCTGCATCTTACTCTGAAGACAATATTTTCAACGCGGACGAGACAGCATGTTTTTATCAGCTGCTGCCAGATTGAACGATGCACTTCAAAGGACAGCAGTGCAAAGGAGGGAAGCAGTCGCATCTTCGTGTGACTGTCCTGCTGTGCTGCAATGCAACAGGCACCAAAAAAAGTAAGCCGCTCATCATGGGCAAGTATGCGAAGCCTAGCTGCATCAAGAACATGATGTCAGCAGCGTACGACTACCATGCGAACAAGCGTGCGTGGATGACGAGAGAATTGTTTTCCAAGTGGCTGATCAAACTCGACACCCAAATGAGGAAAGATGACCGAAGAATACTTTTGGATTGTTGACAACTGCTCAGCTCACATTGTGAATGTTCGCTTGATGCACGCTCGCCTGGAATTTCTGCCGCTAAACAACACATCTTTGCTGCAACCGCTAAACCTAGGCATCATAAAAACTGTGAAGGCGGAGTTTTGTAAGCGTCTTGTGCAGCGGTTGCTTATCAACCTCCACCTAAAGCAGCCGACTGCAATAAGTATTCATCAGGCAGCGGAAATGCTCTTAGGAGCTTGGTGGAACTTGAAGGTGGCTACCATTAGCAACTTCTGGCAAAAGGCAGGGCTCCTCAAAGCATCTGTGCAGCTTGAAGACGACCTAGAGGTGGTTGAAAGCAACCCTGGAGACCTGTGGGCCGAGGTTGCAGAACTGCTACCTGTTGTCTCTCCGTTCGACGACTACGTGGAGAGCGACAGCGTAGCACTAACCTCGGCTGACTTGACAACCGAGGAGATCATTAACAGCATTCGCGACATCTCCACTGATGATGACAACCTGAAGAAGTCTACTGTGGCTCACCGAACACTGAAGAAGAGGAGGCCATATTGAACTCTGACAGTGTAGTGCACGTATACAAAGTCCGCACTTTCATCGCACGGTGCAATGATTTACACTATGAGATGTTGCACAAAGTTGAAGGTGTAGAGGCATTCCTAATCGGCCGTGTGTGCTGCATGTGCTAGAAGAAAAAAAAACTGATTTCTTCAAATAAAGCAGCTTTGAAGTGAGTGCAACATATTAATTTGAGAGTTTGCTTGTCTGCACACTTGTCTACTGCCAAGGTAGGTCATTTTCGTTCCTAGGTTTGACCTGGCTTATAAATGCGTTTTTCATTACAATGATTTTTGGCGGTCCCACATGAGTCGTTATATCGAGATTTGACTGTATGTGCCCCGTACGCGACGACCTGCATTTCGCGACAAATTGGTGCAGGCCCAGCAAAACCTACATAGAGGTAATGCATTAAATGTCTCGATTATATGGTGCAAAATTACACATGCCCTGCTTTACATGATGACCGCCCGTCCGGAATGAAAGAGACTGGTGGAACGCCGTATTGGCAGACTTCACGGTCACCCTAAGGCATTCTTAATTGGAATTAGGGTGGGGACGTGCAGTGATGGTTCTGCCAATGTCTCGGACTCCGTACATGCAACTCTTGGCAGTTAATGTGCGACAGATCTCACTTGGCCCACTTTTTCGCTCGTTTCGCTGACAGAGGCATAACAGTTGTAAATTGTACACTCATTTCAGTGTGAAGTTATTGTTTTTATTATAACAGGTGTGGTGAAGAAGGGCATCATCCTATATTTAGTGAGGAAAAAGAAGAAGAAGAGGTAGCCGCACTGCCATCGCTCAGACCGAGCGCCTGCGGACCTGAACAGATGAGAGACTCGGTTGCCACCGTGGTTTCGGCGCCGCCTGGGCGTTAACCTGAGCCCCCGTTACATTTGGTGGAGGTTCAGTTTAACATCCTCGTACCACCCTGGACCTGCGCAACCGCACACTACTGACCTCCGCTATGCCTGAAGCCGCCCACCACCAAGCCGTGCAGGTTGGCTCACTAGTCCTCTGTTCCGGCTCCCTCCGGCAGCGAGACCCGGCACTCATCAGCGGTACTGATGATCGTGACACTGAAGACTGGCTCACACCATACGAGCGGGTGAGCACATATAACAAGTGGGACGATACCACCAAGTTGAACAATGTCATCTTTTATTTCACCAGCATTGCCAACCTGTGGTTTCGAAACCACAAAGCAGACTTCTCCACGTGGACTGCTTTCAAGGCGAACCTCACCGAAGTGTTCGGACGTCCTGCTGTGCGCAAGCTACACGCTGAACACCGCTTGCGCGAGCGCTCTTAGCTGTCGGGTGAGACGTTCACCAGCTACATTGAAGACGTGGTCAACCTGTGCTCACGCATCAACGCCCAGATGTCCGAGGCGGACAAGATCAAGCATATTCTGAAAGGCATCGAGGATGACGCCTTTCAGATGCTGCTGTCGCAAGATCTCCGCACCATTGCCGAAGTCGTCAGTCTCTGCCAGAGCTATGACGAGCTGCGTAAGCAGAGGCTCCTCACTCGCCAGCACGCAGCAGCGCCTGTCGAGTCGCTTGCCGACCTGTCGGCTGCACCCGACCACTCGTAACTGTTGGCACACATTTTTGGCACACGCAAAGATTTTTTGCGTGAGGAAGTTGCACGTCAGCTATCGCTTCTGCCATCCCCCTCCATGCAATCTCCATTCCTGGCGCCCGACCTTTGCACTGCCATCAGCGAACAAGTGGCTGAGGCCCTTCCACCGGTCCCTCTGCCTGCACCAGCACAGCCGCCCGTACCTGTCGCTGCACCCCTGACCTACGCTGCCGCCGTCGCACGGCCGCGGCCGCCTAACTATTGCCCTACCTGCGCTCCACCTCAAGCGTCTGTGCCTTTAAGTTCCTCACGCTCCGACGCCTTTTTTGCGACTGCTTCGACAATTTGGCAATCCCTGGCATACTACCGACAATCGGCCTATTTGTTACTCTTGCAGACTGCCTGGTCATGTGGCCCGGCTTTGCCGTCGTGCGCCAATCTCCTCAGTTGCCGGTTACTGGCCTCCTCCCAGTGACTACTCACCGCCAGCCGAGCCGCTACAGAGTCTCCCGCTTTCACCTGACCGCACCACCTTCTCCACCCGGCGCTCACCTTCTCCTCGTCGCCGCTCCCTTTCTCCCATGCGTCGGCACCCAAATCTTTCGCAAGAGGAAAACTAGACGCCGCAGTTCCTGAGGCGAGAACTGCGCCACCAGCGAAATGTCCAAGGCCTCAGTTATGTCCCGCCAATCTGATCGCCGTTTCCGTAGAGGGTGTTTTTGTTCTGGCACTTGTTGACACCAATGCTGCTGTGTCTGCCATGGCCGCCTCCTTTTGGCGCTCCTTGCAAAAAGTGACGACCCCACTTTCTGGATTCTCGCTACGCACCGCAAGCGCACAGGCTATTGCGCCATTAGCGACGTGTACGGCTCGCGTCGTTATTCAGGAAATCCTCTATGTGATTGAATTCGTCATTTTACCAACCTGTTCTCATGAGGTCATCTTGGGTTGGGACTTCCTGCCGCGCCATAACGCAGTCATCGATTGTGCTCGTGCTGAACTTGAGTTCTTTGCGCTCAGCGGTTCCTCGCCGCCCGATGCCCCTTCTGCTGCTCCTGCCAAAGCCGTCGTTGCTGAAGACACTGAACTGCCTGCCTTTTCTTCTGTTCTTGTGCCCCTCACTTCTGACCTTGTTCGCGACAGCAACATACTTTTTACACCATCGTCCCTCTTTCTGTGCCATAAGTACCTGTTTATACCTTACGCCGTCCTCACTCTGTCAGCTGGCATTAGTGCGTTGTTCGTGACCAATCCGTTTACATATGCTTCCACTGTGCGTCGCGGTGAGTTCCTCAGTACCGTGCAAATCATTGACTCCATTCTCTATTGCGATGAAAATGACGATTCGCCGTCCGTTGACGTCGATACCCTCAGCCCGCCGGTTGCTACACCCGACACTTCGTCTTCAGATGTTTTCCTTCCCTCCATCGACGCCTCTCTTCCTGCACCTCAACGAACTCAGCTTCTCGCTCTGCTTCATCAATTTCATTCCTCCTTCGATTCACACCAACCCGCTTTGACCTGCACGTCAAATGTCGCCCGCCATATCGACACCGGTGACCACGCCCCTCTGTGTCAGCGCCCATATCGTGTCTCAACCAGTGAGCGCCAAGTTATTCAAGACCAAGCTGACACCATGCTTCAGAGCGGCGTGATCCAGGCCTCACACAGTCCCTGGGTTTCGCCCGTGGTCCTCGTGAAAAAGAAAGATGGTTCTATTCGTTCCTGCGTTGATTACCGCCACCTGAATAAGGTCACGCAAAAGGATGTTTACCCTCTTCCGCGCATTGATGATGCTCTGGGCAGCCTTCAAGGAGCGGAACGCTTCTCTTTTCTCGACTTACACTCTGGGTACGGGCAGGTCCCCATGGCAGCCGACGACCGCCCTAAAACCGCATTTGTGACCCCTGATGGCCTGTATGAATTTACCGTCATGCCTTTTGGCCTCTGTAATGCTCCGGCTACTTTTGAGCGCATGATGGACAGCATTCTGTGTGGCCTGAAATGGAAGTCTTGCCTGTGTTATCTCGACGACATCGTGATATTTTCGCCCGACTTTGCCACTCATCTGTCTCGGCTGAAGCACGTCTTAACATGCCTTACGGACGCCGGCCTTCAACTGAACTTCAAAAAGTGTCGATTTGCTGCTCGTGAGCTGACAATTTTAGGCCACATTGTGTCAAAAGAGGGCGTCCGCCCCGGCACCGCCAAATTTCGTGCTGTGACTGCGTTTCCAAAACCTACTTGCATTAAGGAACTGCGCAGCTTCCTAGGCCCCTGTTCCTATTTTCGACGTTTTATTCGCAACTTTGCAGCCATTGCTGCCCCTTTAAGTCAACTTCTCGGCAGCAGTGTGGATTTTTCGAGTTGGTCGCCTGCCTGCAACGATGCCTGCAACACCCTGCGCAGTCTCCTCACGGCACCACCCATCTTGCGTCACTTCGACCCGCAAGCCCCAACTGAAGTACACACGGACGCCAGTGGCATTGGCCTCGGGGCTGTGCTCGCCCAACGCAAGTGTGGATTCGAGAAATATGTGGTTGCTTACACCAGCTGCACCCTTACAAAATCAGAATCCAACTACTCCGTGACGGAAAAAGAGTGCTTGGCTATTGTCTGGGCCCTTGGAAAGTTTCGACCTTATCTCTATGGCCGTCCGTTTGACGTGGTCACCGACCACCATGCCCTAGGTTGGCTTTCTTCGCTCAAAGATCCCTCCGGTTGCCTGGCTCAATGGGCTCTCCGTCTCCAAGATTATAACATACGACTCAAGCCATGCTATGGCCCAGTTGTGTTGTCGGCTCCCTGAGTTGCCAGGATGGCTCCTTTTCTCCCCGGGGCCATTGTGGTGAAGAAGAAGGGCATCATCCTATATTTACTGAGGAAAAAGAAGAAGTTGCCACACTGCCATCGCTCAGACCGAGCGCCTGCTGACCTGAACAGACGAGAGACTCGGTCGCCGCCATGGTTTCGCTGACAGAGGCATAACAGTTGTAAATTGTACATTCATTTCAATGTGAAGTTATTGTTTTTATTATAACAGGTAACAAAGTTAGATGTTGTATGATAACTGTTGCCTAAGTGCAAAGCATTTTTCGTTGTGGCTTCAGTGGGGAACGCATTAGGCCCAGCCTATCCACTGCGACCAAGCATACTCGAGGGTGGTACATCGCTGCCGGCATGGTTGTGCTCGAGTCCTGTTTTTGTGCCACAAGCGAATGTCATGATGTTTACTTTTTCCTTTCTGATGTGAATGCTTATAGTAGGGCACAAGTCAAGAAGGCAGCTGCAAATACCCCTCAGAGCAGGCCCTCCAGCCAGTGACGTCAATGGATTGTCATGACATTGCGGTTAATCCCATTTCATGGTGGGCTTGCCACTCACATGCAATTTCAGGGTAGGGGATTAACCCGATGTTATGGGAACACGTCCTGAAAAACTCTACAAAGGTCGCAGTGTGCAATTATAGCATATATTGCCACAATCTACGTTGACCCCTGCACCCCCATCTCGCACTCCTCACTGGCCAAAAAAAAAAAGTAGACTCGAAATATAAGTTAACTAAAGTACCCTGTGTGTCCATACTTTTACATTATATAGTGTCAAGCTCCTGCTACAAAATGTGAGGGAACTGCTCCAAATTGCTCTTGGCCATTTCCATCACTGTCTTTGTTTGTTGCATTTCTGCATGCCCTTGTGAGGCTGGACATGATATGCCCTGGGCTTAACAGTGGGAAGACGCAGTGGGAACATGTGCGTGCATGTCATCAGTGCCGGATTGCTATCACATCAGGATGTAGCCAGGATCCACAGCATTTGTGGTGACATCTTAAGAAAGTGTGCCTTCACTGCAGCCTTTGGTACACTATGTGGATCTGGTTAACAGGTACAGCATTGACTTATAGGGACAGTTATGTCAAGGATAGCAGCTTACACTACACTGTAACAGTGCGCACTTTACTTTTAATGTGCTAGGGCACACCTTCACAAGTGTAGGTGTTATTAGGAGTGCAACTTGTGATCATGTTGCAGCATGGTATTGGCAGCAGTGGAAATTTGTCAATGGCTGCTGTGCACATGCAACTTACCAATTTCTGCTGACTGTTCATTGCGCAGGATGCCATGAGAAAAATTCCAAGTACGATTACGGTTCTCCCTAATGTGAAATTTAAGCTCCGCTCCATCAGTGGCTCTGTAGGCTCATTGTTTGGCTTTGCTGGGTTGTCGGCACGTCTGGTGACGATATTAGTTCGATAGTAGTATTATTTTAAGAAGACGACAATGTGCATTGTACAGCGCATGAGAATATGCAGTTGAAAACGAGGCATGATTGGCTGTAGCTATAGCCTACTGCTCTCGTGCAGTGGCCAGCGAAGCTGATCTGGTTGCAGCGCCATGGGTTCGGATCCCAGTCGCGGCAATGTTCATTTTGTATTTATTTGTTTGTTTATTTATTTATGGTTTGGCTCGGTTACACCGATGGCAGTGATGTGGCTCAACCCACGAACGGGTGCTTAAGAGCTGCCCTCTAAAATTTGGGGGAACTTAAGCTGTGCCTTTAAAGGTGCACTAAAGAGGAATCAACTCGTCCTTTTACCGCAGGAACTCTATCTACTCGTTCCGGCCATTCTTGGAAACTTGGCATTATTGTCCTGTGCAGCTGATTGCCCTAATTAAATCGCATAAACGTCCCGGCTTCCACCTTATTTTTTTTAACTCAATGGGTAAATAGCCTAACCATGCCCTCATTTATTTGTACATCCTTGCTAGTTCGCATTCAGCACGGGATCGATAGGTAGGAGTCAGCCAACGCGTCAGCCAGTCCTGTGGTGGCTTGCCGCTCTGCCATCGGCGGAGCAATACTTAAATCAAAGAGTCCACATGTATTCTTATTTTCATGGGCCTAATTTGCGGCTATGTTGTCTGTGACTGAAACTGTTTGTTCATAGAAACCTAAAAAATAAAATAAAAGTGAAAGCGAAGCCGCCACTGGACTGGCTGAAAGGCATTCCACGCGTTGGTTGACTCCGCCTACCTACCGCGTTGAGTTTAAAACAAAGGCAGGAGCCGGTACGTTTAATCCGATTTAATTAGGGAAATCGGCCACACAGGACAATAATTCGAACTTTCCTAAGAATGCCCGGAGCATGTAGATAGAGTTCCCATGGTAAAAAGACGAGTTCAGATTCCTCTTTAGTGCACCTTAAGGGTACAATGCAATAGCTTGAATGGGTCCCGTCAGCACCTTCTTTTGCCCACACAGACATACGTTATTTCCTCTTTCACAGTCACAATCATTATGTGAGGGACCACATGGCATACATACAAAGCCCCGCTTTAGCCAAGCCGTATAAACGTGCCTGCATGGCCTAGTGGTAGCCTGTCTGACTTGTAACCCAAAGGTCAGGGATCCAAATCCTGACCAATTACAACCCAATTTTCTTTTCAGCGCAATTCATTAACTTTATATACTTTCATGTGCTAATGACATTTCGACATGTTGCTGCGACCTTCTAGTCACCAGTTTTTGAATGTTTTAATCACTTTTCAATTCCTTTACTCCATGCATGACATAGCCATCATCTTTTCAACCAATCCAGAGTTTTTCAGCACAATGTTGATGAACTGCGCCAGGCTTTTCCTTTGAACGGGACCTTAATGCTATAGCGTTAATATCTTGGAATGCATTTCTACTCTGGCCATGTGTTTACCCTTCATTCTGTTTTTTTTTTTCACCCCCACTCTAAGCCTTGCCGCAGCCAGAGAAAGACCCTCATTCCCTGCAGAGGTGAGTTATCCTGGGTGCATTGTAGGTGGGCCAGCATGATCTGATGCCCACTCAGTTTGGTGTGCCTCAGCACACTGTGCACATCCAGCAGATATAGAATGCACTACTGCGAACAATCTATTAGAGAGAGATAGCATAGCGCGATCCACTACCAGGCACCGCTTCTGTGGGGCACCACTGCGCATGTGCACAGAACACCATGAGGGTGCCATGTGGCACCACGTTCCCGTGAGGTGCGTGCAAGCCTGCCTCACTGGGACCAATCAGCACGCACGTTGTGGTACCCCGCAGAAGCGGATCACGGTAGCAGATGCGCATCACGCTATGCTATAACTCTGTATTGATGCCGTGAGGGTTACGAAGCGTACGCACCGAGTGTAAAGTGGCCGCAGACACCTGGAAGGTTGGGAGGTACACATCTGGGTGCCGTGCTTCCGCTTGCTCCCATCAGCATGCGTAGACTGGCTCCAGCATACGCACGGAGCATACGGAGTTGGGGCTTTAGTTGTGTGTGCGCCGCAGTGCCATCCCGGAGGAGGTGCGCTGAACCGATATCACACGCAGCTAGAGTTCCAGAAACGTTATTCGCTTGAGGCGAATACTTCAATATTTCGAATTCCAAACATTTGGATCGAATTGAATATTGAATACTTCAATATTAGACCGAATATTTGAAATTATCTAATATTCGCTCGCACATGCCTAGTGAAAACAAAATTTGTTTGCAATACCTTTGTTTCTTTTCATAGCCGTGTTTAGTGGAAAAGCATTCATCTTCAGTTTGAATTATTGTACGGATGTCCGAAATTATTCGATTCAATTCACGCCCAAATTTTATTATTTTTATTTGCTACGCAACCAAACTTTGATATTACCATACCTCTAATAATAAAAGTGTATTAAAAATATACTCATCTCTTTAGAAAGCTGTCGCTTAATCTTGCGTTATGCAGTGCAGAGTTGTTTGTAGAAATGTGGAAGTTCCTGCGTAATTGTGCAGAGACAATGCTTCAGTGATGACATCAGGTCCAACAAGGTGGACTGAAAGGGTGACAGCAGCTGAGGTGAGTGCAGCTGTTGTGCCGCCATGGGTACTCAGTGGTTATGGCACTCGACTGCTGACCTGAAAGATGCGGGGATCCCATCTGCAGCGGTCGAATTTCGATGGAGGCGAAATTTTAAAGGCTCGTGTGCTGTGCGATGTCAGTGCACAATAAAGAACCCCAGGTGGTCGAAATTTCCGAAAACTTTCACTATGCGTCCCTCATAGCCTGAGTCGCTTTGGGACGTTAAACCTCCATAAACCGTAAACCTCATAGCCTAAGTGGGTTGGGGCGTTAAACCCCCAAAAACCATAAACCAGTGCAGCTGTTGTGCAACAGGGCAGGGAAAGAGGGGAACAGCAGCATCTTGCCAAAGGCAACAGCTTGCTCTCCACTGCTGGTGAAGGTTGTCACTGTTTGAGCTTTCGCAGCTTGCATCTACCGTTGGAAGATGCAGGTGCACCGCAGCATCCTCCTTTGTCACCTCCTCACCAATTCACGATGTTTGCGCAGCACGGCTTCTTTATGGAAGACTGAGGGCAGTGGCTCGGAGGATAGCGTTGAGGAGGAGCTCTCCCATCTGGATGACAGCAGTTTCTCCACGACGGTGAGAGGGAAAGCCCGTGCTCGGACGGGTACTCATCGCAACCTATTTGCCTTGAAATGTTCGTGCTGTCAGGTGTTCAAAGCATTTGGTAATGGCTGGAGGTAGATATATGTACTGCAGTGCATTGGCAAAGAACATTGTCAGTGTTTAGCACAATTATCTTTTTTTTTATTCAACAAATGAAGTCTAACAGCTTTACCATCAAGGCATTCATTGGTGGTGCACTAAATTTATGAAATCAAAGCTTTTATTTGCTGTAGCATGTCAACGATGTTACATTGTTGCCACTCGCAAGTTGTTGACAAAACAGCTGATGGGGCAGCAGATGGCTGCTTTAAAGAAGATAGCCAATGTTGCAGGCCAGGCTAGAAAATGTGGTCAATTTGGCTGTATTCACTAGTAGTTGCCAGCAGCCTTTTAACAGTTGATATGCTTGTCCATAGGTAACATCGTAATCTATGTGGCCTCAAATTTAGCACCGTTTAGTGTGCTATATTTTAAACATGGAGATTTATTTGAAGCTTCACAGCTGGTGTAGCCAAAAACTTTAAGTGCCCGAAGTTGTGCCCACTTGGTTCCTTCTTCGCCAATGATGAGCAGAGAAGCGTAATGCAAAGAAGGGGGTTTGCAACATGCACTTTATCAGTGTGCATGGTTGGTAGAAAATTTTCTAGCTCAGGGGAAAGGGATGAGAGGAGGGCCCCCTTATAAATCTGCCCCTCAGGGATTGGTTGGTGCTGGTGCTCCTTCATTGTCGTGTTGATTGTGGTCTTTTGAGGACTGGTGGGGATGTGTAAGGACTGCAGCACCGAGCTAGACTCAAGTTCCCTGCATCGCTTGATGGAGAACGCTGACTTCCTTCGCAGGCGGATGACCGCACAATGGACCAGACAGTCTCCCGGTCAAGCGACGTTGAGGGCTGCGACTATGCTGAGCCAGCCCATGAGGGGCGCTAGTTGGCACTAGCGTTTGCTGGTTCGGTGCTGGGGCTCGAGCATCATGGAGTGCAGCCAAGTTTGAGCAAGAGTGAAAGCTATGGAAAAAGTTGCAAAACACAAGCGTGGCTTCAGTGTCACCTTTTGCCGCCTACTACCAGTTTTCAGTAGTATATGCTCAGGCATCAGCTGTTGTTGCCTGCGCTAGTTAGACCAGCTGCTCCTCATTGCTGATAACTCCTGATATTGGAAGTTCATGTGTTGTACACGTGCAACAAATGAGATGGCATGCATTATGTGTTCACGCAAATGAAGCTTAAAAAAAAATGCCCCATGCACACATTTCTTAATGTCTTTGAAATAAGAAACTATAGTATGCCTTGAATTGGAATGCTTCTTTGAGCTGCAAAAGGACTCAATGAAACATTAATCCTTGAGATTTGGGCTTGGCTGCATTTGTCAACTTTTTCTTTTTTGCCTCACCAGGGCAAGTTCTGTTGAACCCATTCACAGATCGGATCAAGCACAGCATAGACTAGTTGTGCGGTGACGTGATGCTCTGAAGGCAGGTATACCCTGCGACAACTACGCTTTAAACAAGCGTGAGGCCCGCACATTTTTTTGCAAGATTTAAGGGCCCATTTTCGGGGAGCAGTTCATGTACGTCATGTGCAAAAAATACATCTTTTTTGAAAGTGGAAGAACAACACGCCAATCAGGGAATTAGTGGAATTTATTGTATGCTCAGGCATCGTCACTTGCAGAGCCTTCAGACTCCAAGCTGGTGCTGTGCTCTGGTGCATGCTAATCCCACAAGAAGTCATCTTCAGTGCCGTCCAAATTGTTTGAGATCCTGGTCACCTTGAAACCAAAGTAGCATGACAGAAGAAATAATAATAATAATAATTGGGTTTTCGGGGAAAGGAAATGGCGCAGTATCTGTCTCATATATCGTTGGACACCTGAACCGCACCGTAAGGGAAGGGATAAGGGAGGGAGTGAAAGAATAAAGGAAGAAATTCAATTTTGAATTATTTAGCGGTCGTAGGTGAATACCGCAGGGTAATCCATGTATTCTAGTGACTAACGCATCAATTGAAAGAAGAAAACACGCAACCAAAATTACGTGTCTATATAGTTTTTTAAGACTAAATTTGTGGACTGCACTTTCAATTTCAAGCATGGAAATCGTGCTGAAAGTGAATTTTGTTTTATTTTGAAGCTGACATGTATAAGATGAAGTATTTATTCAAGTAGCCTATTTGTATAGTGGCAGCTGTTAAGCGGCCGTTGCTGGGTTTCGTGTCCTAGTAGTTGTAGTATGCCATAGTCATCGGCGTAATTTTGGGGGAGGGGGGGGGGGGGGGGTTGTCACGGGAACCACCTGAATGGTAGTTACCTTGGGAGGAAGAGGGCATGGCTAGAGAGTAAGCAAATGCAACCGCCGGGTGCTTGCCACAGGGACCACCCAGTGGGCAGTTACCCTTGAAGGAAGGGGATGGTTATCGTGGAAGGACGGTATGGTGAGAGAGTATGAAGACTCGACCGGTGGGTGGTTACTGCCGAAGGAGGAAGGTATGATGTGAGTGTAGGAATAATCAGTGGGTGGTTACCACTGCAATCATCCAGAGTGTGGTTACCGGGGGAGGAGGAGGAGGGTATCACAAGAGCGAAGGAATGCCCAAAAGGAGGACAGTAACCATGGAAGGAGGTGGGCATGGCGAGTGCGTAAAAAGGCGTTAGCAAGAGGAGGTTGTCACAGGAACCACTCGAACGGTTGTTACCTTCGAAGGAAGAGGCAAAGGAGAAGACTCAACCGGTGGGTGGGTGCCACTGGAGCCACCCAGAAGATAGATATTCTGATACGAAGGGGATGGTTACTGTGGAAAGATAATGGTATGGCGAGAACATAGTAAAGCTTAACCAGAGGGTGGTTACCGTGAAAGGATGAAGGTATAGCGAGAGTGTGAAGTGGAGGCGGAGGGTCGTTGCTGCGGTAACTGCCATGAGGCTAGTTACTCTGGAAGGAGGCAGGTATGATGAGAGTGCACGAATCTGTAACTGTAGGATGGTTACAATGAGAACCATCCTTACGGCGGTTGTTGTAGGAGGATGGAGAGTATGGCAAGAATCGACGAATGCAGCACGGTCCATCTGTGGCAGCTGCTACGAAATGTTCCGCCCAAGGAAAGGGTCATCAGTGGCGTCACATGCCTAGAGAAGCAGACTGGAAAGGAGAGCTAGTCAAAAAGCGAGTGTGTATAAAGTAGCTCTCATACTCTCTACCTCAACATAGTAAAATATAGATACCTTAGCACCTATCATTGAATCTTATATGGTAGCCGGCCTGTCAATTTTTTTAAAGCAAAAACTTTACTACGCCCACCAGCTAGCCATTTCGGCTTGTCGCGCACTTCAGCCGTATGCCGTGGCCGACAAACGCCCTTGAGCCGCCGTTGCCTAGAAATGCCACAGCCACGCTCCAACAGATGGCGCCGCCGTCGACGCTGCTGCCGTTCGCTGCTCGCTCCACCAGATGTGCTCTGCTGGGGTAGAGGGAGAGGAGGTGTCGCCTCGTGGGGAGTATATATATATATATATGCGCTTTGTCTCAGTGTATTGTAGTCGTTATGAAGAGCACGAAAGAGACGCAACAACGACAGAACGAAACAAGGAAGAGACAATGCGCTCAAGAGACGCTATAAGAACGCGCCACAGGACACGAGAAGCGTCGTAACGAAGATGCGGCTAGAAGAAGTCATGCCACGTCCCGGAGTGATTCTTCAACTGCGGAAGAGACCAGTTTGAGTTCTCGAGAGTGCCGGAATGAGACGCTGCATAGACGACGTGCCGAGGAAACGAAGCTTTCGCAGTTCAACTAGGATTAAGCAGAGCCAATTTTTTGTCATGCTTTTACTGCAAAATCTGTTATCGCTTTGGTGTAGCCATGCAGCCCTGCATTCTACTGTGGAATCTGCAGGGTCAGCCGTAAGACGATACTTAGTAAATTAATTTAAGCAAGTTAATCGAATTCAGTTGTCACCTGCCAACCTTGGCAGAGTGAAGGAATAAGTTAAAGATGGCTACCATGATGGGAAGAACCCAAAAGGTGCCTGGCGTGGAATGAGGAGGCTATAACGAGGTTGGTGCTCAACCTAAGGCTAAACCAAAGCTATAACAGCTTTCGCTGATGCATTTGCTAAGCTGGCAAGTCTAGCCCCACAATTTTTCTGAATGTTTTACCCTGTGTAATCAACAATTCCTCCCCAAATTTTGTGAGATTTTTTTTTTTGGGGGGGGGGGGGGGGGTAGTTATTTATTAGGTGAGTAGTTGGTAGTTCGTACACAGCAAATTTGCTACACACGCCTAGTTACAGGGAGCTTATAAGGGACGTGGCTTTCAGCAGATATTTAATTATTTCTTTTATTTATTTATTTAATTATTTATTACATACTGCCAGTCCTTTCCCGCACTAAGGTAGGAGTGGAGTCAGTCTATGGGCATAGTAACAAAAATACCAAGAGAAACTGATACAAACAAACCTGTCACAAATATGCTTGCTAGGTGCTACTCAAATGATCATAAAGCAGAGACGAAAAACTCATCACAAGATACCACAGACACTACTTCAGCAGGTAGCTGATTCCAGGAATGAAGGAATATTTGAAGCAATCTTCAGTAGCACTGAATTCTTTTACATGTCGGCTGTGTTTCTACTACGCGTGAGCCGTAAATCTGATAGCGTCGTAGCCGGTGGCTTGAGACGATACTTCGAGTTGAAAGTCAGACTTATGTACACTAACGTTGAACTGTCAAATATATTGATTGCTGGGACATATATATACTACTTAATTACGCCGATATCGCATTTCGCACATCCTGAATGTACTTATTTTCACCCCCATATACGTCACAACTTCCTTAAACGAGAGGCCTGTATCGATAGCTCAAAAGAATACTAACTACTAATGTGCGTGCAAGTGCCAAGTTTGTTCTCTGCTCGAAGCTAATGGCACGCGGCCTTTGAAGCCAATGGCACGCTCAAAATTGTCGTAAGCACATCAGGCGCCTAATGTTTGAAGTTCCTCGTCACCTTTAAGTTTTGCTAGGCCGAGAGTGACCATCTGTCCTGATGTGAGCTGACTGAGCACTTGTTTTATCGCTGCGCCGCCGAACTGCTTTCTGCTCGAGACACGAGTTCACCCAGTAAACAGTTTTCGAGGTGAACACAGGCTTTGTTGTCGTCATTCTGGCCTGACTAACGTTACCAGAACGTAACAAAAGCAACCAGTACAAGATGCATATGCTGCCACAGATATTGACGCGTACTGAGTATTGCAATTTCAGAAAGTGTGTGAAATTATGAGTGACTTCAGCTACCATAAATAGCGCCATTTTTTGTTGTCCACATATATTCAACCTGCGGGGTGTCCTGAAGCTGCCTAAATTATTTGGTTTAAGTATATTTGTAAAAGATCTCAGATTATGCAGTTGACTTCAATGCCCTCTATTCTCTTAACTTCAGAGACTTTTATTAATATGTAAGCATCGCAAATCTTAATTTTTAGTTCCTACATTCGAAGTTAAGCTAGATGGTATAACGCGCATTGCTGTGAGGTTTATTAGTGCAGCCTTGTTAGGTTGTGGAAAACTTTTCTGGGTGCTACTTCGTTTCTATAGTGACGTGAGGAAAGTTCATGCTCTCGGGAGGTTTATCAAGAGCGATCACGAGGCTGCAGAAATGCAGGAGAATAATGCAAAGCTGGTAGTCATCGGCTCTCAGATAAGTCTGTTCGCACGTGAAGGCCGATTTTATTGACGGAGCGCAGTTCCAAACTAATTTTGCTTTGCTAGCAGTTGGTTTGTGCTTGCAGTTACTGTCAACAATTGACTGATTTTTGCATTGTCATTGGGTGGGACGGGCAGTCATGAGACGTCGTCAAACTTCAAAATGCCTTTCCAAGAGGAGATCTTGGAGGTCGCGTGCATACAACGTGCTCTGCTCCTGCGGCCATGGTTGGGTTCCGTCTATACCCATTTTTTTCGCGAATGACATGAGCGTTTTCCTGGGGAACACCATGAATTCTTGCTAATGGCGCTGTTGTGCAAAATTAAACCAGCTGGGCTTGAAATTTCAGGAGCTATATTTGCGCTGCAGAATCCTTTACTCTTTGAAACTTGCCATCCAAGTTTTACACGCCGCAAATCATTCTGCACACTCATTCAGAAGACAAACTACAGGCTGATAGCCTTGCTTTTTAGCCAAGTATAAGGATGGGGCGTGTTGACGACTGTGCTCGAAGCATACATTCGACCATACAGAGTCAGGCTAAAGGATAGAGCAAGCAAAGTTGTTTCAGATTTCTCCCATGGCAAAGGGGCTGACTACGTGGCCTTTGCGTAAAGCGTAAGAGGTGAAAAATGAAGGCTTGACGGTTACCACTGACATGAGCCGAACTGGGAGCGAGCGTGCGTTCTCCTTCCGGGTGAACGGTGGTGGAGCGGTGGGGCAGTGGCGACCCCATTGAGGTGCGGCGAGAGGCGGAAGAAGACCCCATTGCAAAGGCCGTAAGAAGAAAAGAAAAGCGCGCGCTCCCCTTGAGACCGGCCGTGGTTGTGCGCACGAACACACCTGCTGGAGACGTATACCGGTATACTGGACGCCGTCTGCGCACGTGCAGTGGCTCCCCCTCACCCCAACAATGCCACTGCGCATGCGCAAGAGGGGTCCGGTAAACCGGTATACTTCTCCGGTAGTACTTCTTCGGTATGCTAAAAACGTCTAATATAATGATGCATCGGTCCCGACAGAGTAGGCTCTGCCTACAAAGTTTTTGAAAGCGCTTATATTTTTGCGAGATGTACCCACAATTTGTTGGGCCACAGCGCCGAGGGTAACTGCGTTTTCGAAATTCTAAAAACTATATGGATATTATGATGGTCTACATGCCTCTCAAGAAATAGAGACTAACAGTAATTGTTAAAAAGTTAACTACTCAATGTTTGTTAACCAGCCTTGTTAGCACATCTTAGCTGTTAAAAGCGTTCTTCTAACTCAAAAAGCATAATGGTGCTGAACACCACGAAAAACGGGGACAAGGGAGACACAACAGGACAGGCGCTGACTCGCAAATGATAGTGTATTGGGTGAAAAGGGGCCGAAAAAACAAACAAATAGCCAGCACTGTCTGGAAGACGTTGAAAAAAAGAGCGTTAGCTGTTTGGTTTACTAGACGAAGAAAGCGAAGAATGCACCACTCGTCTCGAGAAACGGAATGTAATACCCTTAGAAACGGTGGATTGCCACCATGCTCGGATGGATGGATGGATGAATGGATAGATGGATAAGGCTAAACCCTTTAAATCGGGCGATGGTTCAAGCCACCTAGCCTTGACTTGTGAAATTTTACTCGTCTTGATTTTAGCCACCAATCATAACTTTCGCTTGGTTACTTCTACCTGCAAAAATTTACTTTCCCATCACTGTAACTAAACCCCAGTGCCTTGGATAAATCAGCCCCGCTGCTTTCCACTCTAGGATGAAGCCCGTTACAGAAAAGCATCAAGTGTTCAGCCGTTTTCTTCTCCTGCCGTTTGGATTGATAAGGCTTAACCCTTTAAATCGGGTGGTGGCTCAAGCCACCTAGCTATGACATGAAATTTTACTCGTCTTGATTTTAGCCTCAGATAACCTTCGCTTGGTTGCTTCTACCCGCTTAAAATCTACTTTCCCTTCACTGTCCTTAAACCCCAATGCCTTGGATAAATCAGCCGCGCTGCTTTCCACTCTAGGGTGAAGCCCTTTACAGAAAAGTATCAAGTGTTCAGCCGTTTCCTCCTCCTTTCCGCACGCAATGCACAACGTGTCTATCTCGTGCTACCTGACTCTATATGTCTTAGTCCGCAAAACTCCCATCCTGGCCTCAAACAACAAAGAGCTTCCCCTACAATTATCATAGATATTTTCTTTGGCAATTTCCTGCTTAAAGATCCTGTATGTTACCAGTGCTGATTTCGTCAGCATCCCTGTTTTCCACAGAGCTCTCTCTGTTTCTTCAACCTTTTTCTTAACCGATAATTGCTGATTTGCCCCCGACTGCTGTCCAGATATGTGCTTGTCAATTTTCTACTTCGCTTTCTCCATTTCGTGTCAACATTCCTTATGTACAGGTATCTGAAAACTTTCCCAGCCCACTCCTTTTCCCCCATTTTTCTCAATTGCTCCTCAAATGCTATCTTACTGCTAGCTTCTCTGCTCTCGAAAGACGCCCATCCCATATCACCCTGTACCCCCTGATTTGGTGTACTGCCATGTGCTCCCAAAGCTAGCCTCCCTACACCGTGTTGTTTGATTTCTAACCTTGCTTGAACATCTGGTCTCATGCACAGGACAGCATTACCGAAAGTCAGGCTAGGAACCATCACCCCTTTCCAGATCCCTCTTACCAGTGCATACCTATTGTAATTCCACAGCGCCCTATTTTTCATGACAGCTGCATTCCTACTAGCTTTATTCATTACATATTTTTCATGCTCTGTCAGATACTCAGCACCGTTATTTATCCACACCCCAAGGTACTTGTACTCATCCACTACTTCTAGCGTGAACTCTTGCATTCTATGCTCGTCACCCTCATCATTAAATATCACGACTGCAGATTTTTCCTTACTAAACTTGAAACCTATTCTATCTCCCTCTACCACATGTCTATCAACTTCTGCAAGTCTTCCTTGCTGTCAGCTATTAGCACTATATCATCCGCATATATTAGTCCCGGTAATGACTGTTTAATCCATTCCCCTTGCTTGAAAAAAGAAAGTAGTCCGCTCTTCTCTAGCTTTGCCTCCAACCCTTGCAGGTACAACATGAACAACAAAGGAGACAGAGGACATCCTTTTCTAAGCCCCCGCTGTATCTCTACATGCCCTGATACATTTTTTTTCCCATTTTATGAGCACTCTGTTACCTTTATATATATATATCTTTTAAAGGATTAATTACTCAATGTTCCACATCCAATGTGCCCAGTATGTCCCACAAATACTCTTGAATAACGTCGTAGGCTCCCCTAATATCCAGAAATGCTAGCCATAGGGGTCTGTGTTCCTTTTCAGCAATCTCTATACCCTGCGTCAATGAAAATAGATTGTCCTCCAACCTCCTTTGTTTCCGGAACCCATTTTGTAGTTCCCCTAGCACCCCCTCGTTCTCCACCCAAGCCTGCAATCTATCCTTTATAATCTGCATCACCACCCTGTAAACCACAGATGTAACTGTTATGGGACTATAGTTACTTACGTCAGCTTTGTCCCCCTTTCCCTTATATATCATGTTCATTCTACTTAATCGCCATTCATCGGGGACTTTCTCATCCACTATCATTTTGTTCACTACCTGTATTAATGTTTTTTTGGATTTTGGTCCTAGCTTCTTTATCAACATAATCGGGATACCATCTGGTCCTGTTGATGTGCCACTAGGAACCTTCTTCTCTGCCCTTTCCCACTCTCCTTGCTCAAGTGAAGCTATTGCAGTAACTGGTCTATCCTCCAATAAATTATGTGCCATTTTTCTTTAAAATTTTCTGTCATCCTTGTTCCTATGTGTTTCAATGCTTCATCCCCTTCTAGTCGAATACCCTGATCTGTAACAATAAACCCTTGCTCTAGCCTTGTCTTATTACTCATTGCATTTAGATGCTTCCAGAACTTTTGAGCTGCTTTTCTATCCTTTTTATTTACTTTTGACATCCATTGGGCACCCTTTCTTTTAATTTTGTCATTAATCAAATAGGATGCTTCCCTTCTACACTTTATGAAGGTATCCCATTTTCTCTTTACTTCAACTTCTGGTTCCCCCCTCTTCTTGGAATATCTGTGTTCCCTGGACGCTTCCTGACGTTTCTCGCCCTCTTGACCACCTCATCCCACCAACTCTTGGGTTTGCGTCTTTTCTCTTTCAGCTTTACTCGCACCTTAGCTATCACTGGCTCCAGTAATCGAGTTAATTTGGTATAAGTCTATTCTGTTTCACTATCCTCAAAAATTACTTTCTCAGTTTGTTTAGCTCCTGCTTCCAATTGCTTTTCTGAGTAAAAATTCCCCTCTGTCCTTCTCGCTTCAGTCCTACATTGGTTTCTCTTCTGAAACTCAACTTCATACGCTTATGGCTGCTACCTAGACTTCTGGAACCATGTTCATCTGCTCATTACCCCTAATCTATTGTACATCCTCTGTGACATTTGTGCATAATCTATCGCCGAGTGTAGACTCCCATCTTAGGAACCCGTCACACTTCTCGGTACTGTTGCATGAAACTAAATAAAACTCCGCCTGCGCGTGCACGCACGCCGCCTAGCGGAGTGATCGACGCCTAGCGCGATCTATCGGAGAAATTACAAGATACGTTCCAAACGGAATTTCCTTCAGAATCGTCTTTTCTTGGGCTAGTTGGTTTTTCATGCTGTAGGTGTTTGCAGCGCACACGAAACACGGACGGACAGAAAAGGGAACGAAACACAGCGCTGACTTTCAACTGAGCTTTATTGGAAAAATAAGCGACTTTTATACAAAAATTTTTAACATGTGACTCAGAAGATGTCAAAACGTCCTACTACATGTGCCATCTAAAATCACTGATACTCTAGATAAAAAACCCTGAAAAAACACGAATGGAAAACACTGAAAGACACGTGCCGCCTAAACCACCTAAAGGGTGTCATGATCAATAACGGTGAAGGAACAACATTCGAAAAAACTACCAAAAAACTATGATACCAAAATGCAAATGCAGGGTGAAGCTGTATATGGGCTCCCGTTGTCACAAAAAAAATTAAAAGAAAATACATTGACAAAAAAAACGGCTGAAACGGTATAAAAACACATTAACTAAAACAGCATAAGACCCATTATTTAAAGAGTGTTGAAATTTACAGGTGCGCGCCTGCGGCCTGCAAGAATCCAAGTTCTTTATCCAGGAGTACTAAGGACACAGCGCTGACGCACATGTCCCCTTTCTGTTGGATGGCTTTTGCCTCGATAATCTCCCTCGTGGTCTGATCGCTGCTTCTACCTAAAATCGTAGTGTCCTGGAACCGTTGTATGCACTTATTGCATTCGCTGCAGTGTACAGCGAGATTTCCTTCTCGTATGTTTCTCTTGCGCAGATTGTCATAATTATTGTTGTGTTCTCGGAGTCGGTCGTTAAGGCATCGGCCCGATTGTCCTATATAGACTTTCCCGCAGCTTAACGGAATCTGATACACCACACCCTTGGTGCAAGGTACAAACGGAGACCGGTGTTTTTTGGAGCACTGCACACGTGGTGTACCACACCTCTGAGTAAGCTTGCAAAGCTTTGACAGCTTTTCCGGGGCTGAAAACAATACTCTCAACTTCACTTTTTTGCCTATTCGTTTCAAATTGTGGGAGATGCTGTGCAAATAGGGTACTACAACCAGGTTTCGTTTCTGTTGACTCTCAGCCGAAGCTTTCATACTTCCCTTGCTTTTACTCTTCACTTCCCTGCAGATTCTTTCAGCCACCGAGATGATGATCTGCTCCGGATAACCACTTTCTTTCAACCTTGCAGTCTGTTGATAAAAACTGCGCTCCATGGTATGTGGACAGGATTTTTGCAAAGCATTTGTCAAACACAGGTTAATAATGGAACGTTTTACTAGTTTAGAATGTGCCGAGTTGAACGGTAGGACACTTTTTTTGCCTCGTGGATCGTATGTCCAGCAGATATGATCTCTCGTACACGTGATACTTAAATCTAGGAACCGGATGGTGTCGTTAGTCGGCAGCTCATGCGTTAACTCGAGTGGCTCGAACAATCTCTGAAAGACTAACAATGCTTGCGTTACATCTGCCTGGAAAGAATCATTGCTATCATCAAAAAGAATTAAATAATCATCTACATATCTAAACACTTTTACGGCGTTGAACTCTGCCAGGTGACACATCAACATGTTGTCAAGATGGCCTAAAAAAATGTCACTGAGGATGGGTGCCAAGCAGGAACCTATGCATACACCTTGTTTTTGCAAATATATTTCGTTATTCCAAGTTACGTAAGTGGATCCAAGGTAGAAAGTAAGCATTTCTAAAAACGACTTGACACTCATCCCAACTGCAGTCTGGAAAGCTACAGAGCCAAATTTGTCGATGCTATTTTCAAGGTATGAAAGTAACTCCTTCTGCGGAAGAGAGTAATACAAGTCCTTAATATCTATAGAACATGCTTGCAATTTCTTGTGATTCTGGCCTTCCAGAAACCCTATGACATCTACCGAGCTTTTAATCTGGAAAGGATCATCAAAAGGGATGGTCTTCAGCTTGTCTTGCAGGAATTGGGAAATTGCTTTCTGCCATGAACCTGTTTCTGACACGATTACTCTGAAAGGGCAACCGAGCTTGTGCGTCTTAGCGGAAAACATGAAATGAAGGCTATTGATTTCGGAGCTGTCAATACTTCGGCCTAAACGGGTCAGGTTCAGCCTCTCACACAATGTTTTGGCTGTTTGTTTCAATTTTGGTAAGCGTACCTTAGAATCTTCACGGAACCCTCCTCTGATGGCGTCAAGGGCTTTCAGTCCGAACATTTCCCTGGAGCACACAACAAGGCCACCTTCTTTATCCTCCGGAAGAACACGCAGCTGGTTCTCGCATAAGAAGGATGTCACCTGCCTCACAGGTAGATGTTTTCTTGTCGAATCCCGACGAAGAAGCACGTCCACTCCTTCCGAAACGCATCTGCTCCGTTCACTGTCTGGTGCCTTCCTCGCGACCTGATGGACCATGGCAAGCAACTCCGGTGCCGTCTTCCGAGGTTCTACGGCGAACTTGGGGCCCAATGCCAGGACATTCTTCACGTGCTCAGGTAGATGGACATCTCCAATAGTAGTGACGTCTCTTCGAACCGTGCGAGGCTTCTCCGGGGCTGTGTTCCGAAGATACTGCAACGCTTGCTGCCACATGAACTCTGTCGTTTCTGAGGCGATGCGAAGGTATGCCTGGAAATCCCTGTCGGCTTGAGGTTCTGGTGTGGTGGTGCGTAGCAACACATACAGGTCATTTTTGTAGATCCTTGCTTGTCTTCGCCACTCGGAGCGAAGTATCTTCATGAGGCGTATCCCATGGCTTGACGAGGGGGCGAACCCTCCTAGAATCGCCTTAACGTCATCCGGGAGGAACTTGTGCCTGAGGCAGAACGAAAGAGATCGTGATTTGCAGATGGCGACGGCAGCGAGACTAACCAAGACAGAAGGATGGGAAAGAGAAGAGACAGAGCCCGATGTACTTGAAATATAGGTCAGAATCGTCTTTTCTTGGGCTAGTTGGTTTTTCATGCTGTAGGTGTTTGCAGCACACACGAAACATGGACGGACAGAAAAGGGAACGAAACACAGCGCTGACTTTCAACTGAGCTTTATTGGAAAAATAAGCGACTTTTATACAAAAATTTTTAACATGTGACTCAGAAGATGTCAAAACGTCCTACTACATGTGCCATCTAAAATCACTGATACTCTAGATAAAAAACCCTGAAAAAACATGAATGGAAAACACTGAAAGACACGTGCCGCCTAAACCACCTAAAGGGTGTCATGATCAACAACGGTGAAGAAACAACATTCGAAAAAACTATGATACCAAAATGCAAAAGCAGGGTGAAGCTGTATATGGGCTCCCGTTGTCACAAAAAAATTAAAAGAAAAAAGAAAATACATTGACAAAAAACGGCTGAAACGGTATAAAAACACATTAACTAAAACAGCATAAGACCCATTATTTAAAGAGTGTTGAAATTTACAGGTGCGCGCCTGCGGCCTGTAAACTAGTAAAACGTTCCATTATTAACCTGTGTTTGACAAATGCTTTGCAAAAATCCTGTCCACATACCATGGAGTGCAGTTTTTATCAACAGACTGCAAGGTTGAAAGAAAGTGGTTATCCGGAGCAGATCATCATCTCGGTGGCTGAAAGAATCTGCAGGGAAGTGAAGAGTAAAAGCAAGGGAAGTATGAAAGCTTCGGCTGAGAGTCAACAGAAACGAAACCTGGTTGTAGTACCCTATTTGCACAGCATCTCCCACAATTTGAAACGAATAGGCAAAAAAGTGAAGTTGAGAGTATTGTTTTCAGCCCCGGAAAAGCTGTCAAAGCTTTGCAAGCTTACTCAGAGGTGTGGTACACCACGTGTGCAGTGCTCCAAAAAACACCGGTCTCCGTTTGTACCTTGCACCAAGGGTGTGGTGTATCAGATTCCGTTAAGCTGCGGGAAAGTCTATATAGGACAATCGGGCCGATGCCTTAACGACCGACTCCGAGAACACAACAATAATTATGACAATCTGCGCAAGAGAAACATACGAGAAGGAAATCTCGCTGTACACTGCAGCGAATGCAATAAGTGCATACCACGGTTCCAGGACACTACGATTTTAGGTAGAAGCAGCGATCAGACCACGAGGGAGATTATCGAGGCAAAAGCCATCCAACAGAAAGGGGACATGTGCGTCAGCGCTGTGTCCTTAGTACTCCTGGATAAAGAACTTGGATTCTTGCAGGCCGCAGGTGCGCACCTGTAAATTTCAACACTCTATAAATAATGGGTCTTATGCTGTTTTAGTTAATGTGTTTTTATACCGTTTCAGCCCTGTTTTTTTTGTCAATGTATTTTCTTTTAATTTTTTTGTGACAACGGGAGCCCATATACAGCTTCACCCTGCATTTGCATTTTGGTATCATAGTTTTTTGGTAGTTTTTTCGAATGTTGTTCCTTCACCGTTATTGATCATGACACCCTTTAGGTGGTTTAGGCGGCACGTGTCTTTCAGTGTTTTCCATTCGTGTTTTTTCAGGGTTTTTTATCTAGAGTATCAGTGATTTTAGATGGCACATGTAGCAGGACGTTTTGACATCTTCTGAGTCACATGTTAAAAATTTTTGTATAAAAGTCGCTTATTTTTCCAATAAAGCTCAGTTGAAAGTCAGCGCTGTGTTTTGTTCCCTTTTCTGTCCGTCCGTGTTTCGTCTGCGCTGCAAACACCTACAGAATTTCCTTCGTTTGGGGGGTGTGAGGTGCACACCAAGTCGTGGATTTTCGAACGCGGTGCGTCGACAGCGGGGTGCTTCGCGTGTCGCGCGTGCGAAGGGTGTGTGCGAGGCGACGGCGACAAAGAGCGTGGCGAGCACGAAAAGCGGAGAGATGACGTGTCAGAAAACCGAGGTGTAAAGGAAGACAGCGCAGCGGAGATCGTGCCATTCAAGCGTGGAGGTGACAGCCGTCGGACGTTGGGTCCGTGCTGCCGTGACCTCCCTTGGATCACTGGCGCAAGCCTACTGCGTTCTTCGCAAGTGTGGAGTGGCAGCCGATGGACTGAGGGTCCGTGCTGCCGAAAGGCACTCCTGGATAGCCTGCTTGAAGCCTCCGGCGTTTCGTGACACCGTCGTCGGGACCTGGCTACGTTCTTCCTTCCGCTGCCAAGTTCTTCGGGCTGTTGACTGGAGACCATCGGCGTCTTCCTGCAGTTTTCTCCGCTCCTAATACCACCTGGCTCTCTTTCGCCGCTTCCGTCGACGCAACGCCAGTGACACGTTGCAGTTCATCAACCAGCGTTCTGTCCTGTCTGCAAGACATCCCCGCTTCGCCTGGGACGCTCAGTACCCATTGGCGACAGGATTGGGGGGGGGGGGGGGGGGGGGCAAGAGGGGGCGGCTGCACCCCCTGGAAATTTGGACAGTATTTTTTTCGCCCGAGCTAAAAAGTTGATTAGCACACTCAGGTTCTCCATATCCGTCGAAGCGCCATTCAGGATTGCGAGCAAACTTTGCACTCTGCACACCATGAAGTAATCTCTCTGGTGATGGCACGGCAGCGAAAGAATGACAGGTTGAAGATAGCGAACAATTCTGAGAGGAACGCTTGACGTTTTCTATCTTGAACTTCGAGATCTACGCAGCTTTATCGCGAGAACTTCCGCTTTCTCATAAATTGCTGGCTACATTTAGGAAAAACACTTTTATTACTAAGTGTGGCGATCTAGACTTTTTAAAAGTCTAGATCGCCACACTTAGTAATAAAAGTGTGACACTTTCCCGTGACCTTACATTTGCTTTTAGACACTCCTTGCCGAAATGGCGATATTTCGACCACCCCGCCACTATATATACCGCCACACAAGCCAACCCTCATAAAGCTTGTACGTTTGTAGCGCACTGAAAGCAGAGGCCAGTAGTGCCATTATGCGATTCATTTCAACGAATTAAGATAGGACCACATGATTATTGTAGCGGGAGCTACACTAGGCTACCAGTCGAGCATTTCGCGGTACGTGCGAGAGGCAAGTTGTGCGCATGCGCCGTTACCATGACAACCGGAGAGGAGCAGTGGATGCGCCGCGCGCTTTGCGGTACATGGGAGAGGAAAGTTGTGCGCATGCGTCGTTACCATGGCAACTGGAGAGGAGCAATGGGTGCGCCGCGCTCTTCGTCGCGGCCGCGCGCCTGCTCCACCGTCGAAGATGAATGTGACGTCACGCGGATGAGCAATTGTGCGCATGCGCCGATACTATCGTAAGCAGAGAGACCTGCGCCGTGTTCGTCACCACCGCCTCGCCGTACGCCCCTCTATCACCCGAACCGCGCGCCGTCGCATGCGCAGCATTGCATATAAAAGGCGGAGATGTAATCGGTGGCTGTATCGCAAAGTTTGATATGGATGCACAGGAGAGTCCAGCTGCTGCTAAACGGCGGTATGGGCAAGAGAACAATAACTCTTGCGATCCTTAGGTTGTCGCCTGGCAGTTGGCTACTCAACAAAGAGAGAATGAGTCAGAAGGTGAAGAGAGCAGCGGAGACGCCCGAACAGAGAGGAACGCCTTGCCAAACGGAGACGCCAGACTCCCGAACGTAATGACGCCGCATAGCCGCCGAGATAGAGGCTATGGAAGGTGTCAGTCAACGGGAACCAACCGAAGAGGATGTGAAGGCCCGTCGTGCAACTGATCACACCATTCGAGTTTCCGAAAGTGCATCTGCGACCCGGACATTTCAAGCAGACTTTGTAAACAATCCGTTTGGACACATTTGTAGTCTGTGCGACAGGCTGTGGCAGCAAAATGACTTGATACTTTGCGTTTCATTATCAGAACAACAAGCTCAGCCAGGGAAACGTACCTCCCGTTACGTATATCCTGACATAGCGGAGCTAAGCCACTGCCAATTTTTTGGTCCCAGATAAATGCAACCGCAACAAAATTTTGTGTATGGCTAGCTATCAAAATAGGACAGTCAGTTAAATAAGCTTTTTTATTAATGGAAGAGTGTAATTCGTAGGAGTCTATGCTTTGCTTCATTTTCTGGTTATGAAAACGATTGTGAAACGTTCGGACTTATTTATACAGCGTGAATACCCAGAGAGCCACATTTCCATGGAAACGGCTGCAGTACGTCTGCGGTATGATTTGCCGGAGAAAAGGGAAGGAGGCGACGCTTTTTTCTCGTATGTGAAAGTGTTCGAGAGAAACACCAAAAAGGGAGACCCGCGCGCTTTTTTCGTACTGTAATGAAAACAGGCATAAAGGAACGCCGCAGCTAGGCTTCGGAGAGGACGAGTAAAAGCGTATGAAACGGCAAAAGAGGGGAAGTGACGGCCATAAAACATAGCCGGCACTCTTCGAGAACGGGCGCTGGCAAACGCCAGGACCTCTTAATGACCAGCGAGTCAGCAACTTAACAGGGAGCCGAGGGGACCGACGACGAGCAGATCCCGTTTTCGAAGCGGCCGCCACACTACAGCCTCATACCCAGCGCCCGGCCGATAATACAAAGCAAAGTAAAACCAAATACACGGTGCAGTATGTTCGTACACCGAGACCAAATACAAGATCCCTCCTTCCTGAAAAGGCACCCGAGCCCTCTCCTGTCGGGAGCCTTCTCTTTCACCCACCCCCGCACATCGCCACCGTCATCCTCGCATTGAGTGCTACTGCGACGCGCCTCCTCACTCGAACCGTGAGTGAAGGTTGCGTCAAAGGCGAAAACGTAGGGGAAAGCGCCGCACGGCGGGGGGAGGGTGGCGGTGCGCTCAGCTAAAAGGGTAAAAGCAGCCCCGCTTCCACGCTTTGGGTCGCACCAGCAAAGTGCCGCGTCCGGGCCCGCGTCGTTCCGCCGTTTTCAAACGACGCCATCGTTAGCTCTGCTGAAGGGCGACCTGTTGCAGACATACAGCGGCACCGGCAAGCATGCGTTTCGAGCCGTCATGAGATGGGTGACTGCTTCTTCGATCTCTAGAGAGATAGCGACACGGAGGCAGACAGTGCACAGGGCATCTTGTTTTCGCCTTCGTCGCTCGCTATAATCGGGATACGCTCGTACGCCGGCCACCGAAACCGCCACCATTGTGAATGTGCATTTGGCTGAGCGCCCCTCCGGCGTGAGAGGCCTCGCCACAGCGGCCGCAGCGAGTAAATGATTCCGACCGTGTTCCCACAACAGGAGCCGACACGGCCACGTGTTTACCAGCACGTGCATCTTTGTACAATGAGAAACCATTTGGGTGGATCCTTGGCAGGCTCGTCTCGGGCAGAGTGGCGCCGCTCTATCTTCTGCGGGGTAGGCGTCATACACTAATAAAAATGAATGTAGCCCAAACAAGCATCGGCCTTCCATGTTTGTCTCCTCTCCCGTACTTAGCCCTGATCCTTCACCATGCAATACCAACTAGCCAGTCAACTCGCTCTTCTTACAAATACATTAAGAACATTGAATTATTGTTCTACCAAACAAAAAGTAACATTGCTATAATATTTCGGATGGATGGGTGGAAACAACTTTTATTAGAAAAAAAGGAAAGAAAAAATCTTCCAGGGTGGTCTCCTACAGGTCCAGGAGTCCACGGGCTTGTGCCTCACATAAGGCCCGATCCACCAGCCATTTCTGGCCGGCGGGCTGAGCGGTCCGTAAAGCAGCCTCCCAGGGAGAATGAGGGGTACTGCCTGTGGGGAAGGAAATTCCCAAAGGTAGTGAAAAAGTGTGTATCTGGGCACGCCACAGATGTTACAATGAGGAGGAAAGGTGGGTGAAAGCATGAGAGACGGTAGGGGGAAATAAAGCAGCCCGTCTGTAATTGTCGCCATGTGGCGCTGGATAAGGGCGACAAAGTACTATGGGGTGGTGGTAATGTCATGCGGCTGAGTTTGTAGAATGTGGTGATTTGATATGTATAAAGAACCGAAGGGGCCTCCTGCGTAGGGTTGGGTGCCTGATCGTCCGGGGTCCGGGAGGAGAGTTCTCGGGCCAGCGCATGAACGCGCTCACTACCGGGGATCGAGGCATGCCCAGGGATCAACGACAGAGTAACCGTTCGGTCGAGAGATGGCTGTGGCAAGAATACGGTGTGGCCAACGTCGCCACGCCCTTTAGGTAGTGGTGGTATGCGGCCTGGGAATCTGAAAATTTCGGTTATGTTTTTGTCAATGGTGGAGTGGGCCAGCGCAAGTGCGATGGCGGCTCCTTCCGCCTCTGCAGGCGAATTAGTTCGGATAGTGGCGGCGGCCCCCACAGTGCTGTATTCATAGGCTGCGCCTGCCGTGAAGAATCCTACCTTAGAATTTTCTGCCACGTCGACATAAAGGATATCGGAGCGGTTGTATGTTTTAGTGTAATAGCTCGCTCGAGCCTGCCGCCTACCCTGATGGAGGCTAGCGCTCATATTGCGCGCTAGGGGCTTCAGATATATGTGATCCTGCATGCGCAGAGAAATCATGTAAGGTGTAGGACTTGTTGAGGTTGGGATGGGTGGATTGAGACGGAGCTGTCGCAGTAGGCATTATCCTTTTTCCGTGCGACTCGGGCGGACTAATTGGCTGGTGCGTTGAGCCTCTATTAATTCGATCACGGTATTGTGGGTACCAGCGGCCAGGAGGCGTTTCGTGCTAACCGTCCGTGGAAGACGTAGGGCGGAGGTGACAGCCGTGCGTATTAGGATGTCTGCCTGTTGTGTTTGGCGCTGAGTATGTGGTATGGGAGGTGGTATGTAATGCGGCTGATGATTAATGCATTTGTCATATTGAGGGTCTCGCGTTCAGACAGCCCATGATTGCGTCCTGCCACCCGCTTGATTAGTGCAGCCACCTGTTTGGTCTGTCTTTGCAAGAGCTGAAGGGGGGGGGGGGGTAGCATCGAGTGTGTTGTTAATGAGAAGGCCGAGAATCTTCACCTGAGACACAATAGGCACTGGATTCCCATACATGTGCAGTTCAATGGGGGGGGGGGGGGGTCACTGGGCAGGGGTTTCAGCTGCAAGAGTTCCGATTTATTTGGAGAGAAACGGAGGCCTGTGTTTGCCAATTGGGTGGTGGTGATGTCTATGGCAGATTGCAGGATATCCTGGGCTGTTCCACTGGATCCTCCCGTTGTCCAGAAGGTTATATCATCTGCGTATATGGCCATCTGGAGCCCTGGTATAGCAGCAAGGGCCTTTGCCAGTGGCGCTAGGGCAATGTTAAAAAGTAAAGGTGATAGAGCCGCCCCTTGTGGGGTTCCCCGGTTAGGCAGGGGGAATGGTTGGGAGGCGACATCCCCAAGATAGAGTTTTGCCGTGCGTCCCTGAAGGAAGGCCCGAACATATTGCCATATGCGGGTGCCGCAGCCCGTGGTGGCTAATGTCGTCAGGATATGGTCATGGCTTAGCGTGTCGAAAGCCTTATGAATATCCAGGGCCAGTATGGCTCGCGTAGCGGCTGTACGGCGCTTAGTGTAAAAGACTCTTTCGGGGCGAGAAGTACGTCTTGCGCCGAGATGTTTGGACGGAAGCCAAATTGAACGTTGGAGAGGAAACCTGTTGTTGCTAGGAACGGTTGCAGGCGGTTGAGATTAACATGCTCAAATAGCTTGCCGACACAGCTCGTTAAGGAGATGGGGCGCAAGTTTTGAAGGGTGAGGGGTTTGCCCGGTTTGAGTATAAATCGCATGCTGGCATGGGTCCAGGCTGACGGGAGCGTCCCAGCGTGCCAGTGGTTATTAAAGAGCTCTGTGAGTTCCTGAAGCGAGACATCGTCCAAATTGAGTAGTGCCTTGTACGTTATGCCATCCGGCCCCGGCGCCGTGAGCGGTGAATACTAAAGAGTGCTCGGTGGGCTTCGGTTAAGGTAATGTCGGCATCAAGTTCAGGGTTAGGTGGAGATAGATTGGGTGTATCTGCTGACTGAAGGGATGGGGGTATATAAGTGTCCCGTAGTTGGCCAATTGCGTCTGTGCCTTTTTGAAGTTCTAGTTGTATTAGACGTGTGCTTACTTGTGTCTCAGATTTAGTGGTTTTTGGATCTAAGAGAGCGCGTAGGAGGGACCACGTGCGTTTATTGCTTAATGTATTCTTGAGGTCGTTACAAAAGGTTGCCCAGTTTGCGCGGGCTAAGGTGGTCGCGTATTCTGCCTCGCGAGTGAGAGCGGCTATGCGGAGTCTTAATTTACGATTGCGTCGCTGGTGACGCCAGCGCTTGAGAAGTCCCTGTCGGGCCTCCCATAGATGAGCCAGACGCGGATCAACTTGCGGTGCCGCAGGGGTGTTTTTAATGCGTTTTCTGTCCGCCTGGATAGCCTCCACCAGACGGTCTGTCCAGTCGGTGACAGTACGGGGTTCGGTAGAATCAGCTGCCAAGTATGAGCGCAATTTATCCCAGTCAGTGAGGAGCTGTGAACGAGGGCTGAAAATCTTGGAATCGTATGCAATAGTAGTGGAGACTGGAAAGTGGTCACTCCCAAGGCTGTCTTGGAGCACCGTGTGAGATTTAACGATTATGTTCGGTGTGGCTCATGTGAGATCGGGTGGGGTGTCGCGGGTGACACTTGTGCCAATGCGAGTGGGTACGGTGGAGTTTGTGATCAGGCCAAGGTTGTAATCAGCCATTGCGGTAGAAATGAGGTTACCTTTGGGGGTATCCGAGGTGTATCCCCAGTGCGTGTGACGTGCATTAAAATCACCCACCACAAGGAGCTTTGAGGAACGAAAGGAGCCCAGGATGCCCGGAATAACTCTGCCTTTATCTTTGGGATTGCTGTTTATGTTAATAGTGAGGCCATATGTGTGTTTGGGTGAGCTGAGCTCTATCGCGGTATACTGAGTGTCCGTGCTTGCGGGCATGTTTGTCGGTGTGCGGTCTAGCACCGGCTGGATGCGAGTGTCAAGATTGCTGCACGTGGCGTAAGGGCTGCCGTGAGATAACCGCGGATATGAATGCGATTTGTTTCCGTCTCTTGCAGAGCGATGACATGGGGGGTTTAGGGGAGTTTGCGATATATGCTGCTGGTTGCGCTTGTTTTCGGCGTATGCTGCGACAGGTCCATTGCCATATAATTGTTTCTTTTTGTGTAGTGGACTGGCGTCGCCGCCGACCTTTTCGCGTGCTATTGTTCTGTGCCATGTTGCTGGTCGGGAGATACTGGATCAGGACAGGCAGCGGGTTGAACTGCGCGTTGTTTGCGAGGCAATTCCTCATGAGGTATAAGTTGGAAAAGCTTATTGATGCCAGCTTCATGTTTTTCCAAGCGTGTGTTGATCGTGACTTCTATCCTGTCCGTCATGGACTGTATCAGCTGTGCCTGGGCTTGTATGAGCTGTTGCTGCATCGCTCCGAATTGTTCATCAGCTATAGTGTTGATTATGCTAGTGATTTATGAACGAAATTCAGCGGAACGTATGTATTGCTTTACCGCCTCTTGAGGTGTAATAGGGGTGTCAAGGGTTGGTTAAGGGGTACTAGGGGAGGCTGCTTGGATGGACCACTCACCCTTTTTAGCAGGGTCGGCTCCTTTCTCAGGTGTAGCGTTCCGGAGTGACTGCGCCTCCCTAGTCTCCTGGATGCGGGCTGCGGATTCACTCGCTTTCGAGGTAGAGGCCCGCGGCTCGATGGCGTCCGTCTTGGTACCACTAGGCTCCAAAGCTTTATGTCCGGCGTTCACGGTGTCCACACTGATTTTCCATCTGGTTTTTTGTTATCTTGGTCGTGCGACGGTTCCAGGTTCTCGGTCTCCATGGCCTGCTCCAAAGGTGCCTGGGCGGCAGTGGTGACCACTGGGTTCTTCTTCCTGAGCGGTGGGAGGGGTGGCCATTCTTCTGTGCTTTGGTTCCAAGGTTTCCTTGGGTGGACGATGGGTGCCTTGCTTGGACCGTTGGTCTGATTCACTTTCGTGGGCAGTGTTGCGCTGTTGCTATATCTTTGCTGTTCTCCCGGCCGGTGGACTTTGGTTTGGTTCAAAGTGGGCCGATGCTCATTCCTGGGTCCTGGCTCCTGCTCAGTCTTATGCTTCAGCAAAGTCTTTTGCTTCTGCTCAGCCTTTGGGTTCTTCTGCACATCTAAAAGAGGGCTCTGTGCAGCAATTTCTCCATCAGGATGGCGTCGAATTGTGGCTTCATCAGTTTTGCCTGTCTTTTTCCTTTTTTTTTGCTGTAATTCTGTCTTGCCGGACAGTTCGTGTCAATGGTGGAGTGGTTGGATGTGTTACAGACGATGCAGTGCTTTTTGCAATCGACATGTCCTGGTGGAGGATTTTGTATTCCCCAATAGTAGCACCTTTTCTCCTGCGGAGTGGGGCAAATGTCAGCTCGGTGTCCTATTTTTAGGCAGCATCCGCAGACCTGCGCCACTGGGCGGAATGGTTTGCACCTGTATTCTATGCCGCTGAGGGAGACAAACCATGGTACTTTTTTGCCTTCAAAGCTATATAGACATGCCCCCTTTGTGCCGAAAGGCCTTGCTTGAATGATGTTTATTTGTTGGGGATATGTTTCCCGTGCAGTTTATCAATTTCTCTTCCGTAAGGCGCCGGTAATGATGCCTTTACATGAGTTGTCTGGTGATGTTGCATAAGCATTCATTGAATATTCCTTTTCTCCTAGATTGATTGCCTGGATGTTCCATATCTGTTTAGTGAGGTCCGGATCCTGGGTGCTCAGAATAGCGATATTTTGCTCCGGCTTGACTCTGACCCTGGCATTGGCGGCTGAGCTTGAATTGCAAAGCAGCAAGTAGTGACCTACCGCAGTTGTTATGCAGCGTCACCCCTCCGCGTAGACCTATCACGATCTTGTAATCATTATGCGGCAGCCTCGGTAATTTGACGGGGCGAGCGGGTCGTGATCTTTCCGCAGGTTTGTTTCCTTCTGCCTCCGTTAGGTTCGAATCGTTTTTTTTTTCGTGCGTCAATCATCCTGAAGAATGGCGTGGCCTTCGGGTAGGCTTCAGTGTTGTCTCGTGTCGTCCAGTTGGAGAACGAGTTGGAGTACGGGTCCTCCTGCGGCGTCCCGTGCGGTAGGCCCTCCTCCGGTGCGTGTGTGTTAGAAATTCCGGGTGTGGAGTCCTGAGTTTCCATGTCGGCAAGTTCGAGGACTCCCTCCGGTGCCGTCAGCAGCGAGCACAACCCGCTGTGGCTGGATGGCAAGGCAGCGGTGTCGGCCATAGGATGCGTTGACGTGGAACGCCGTGCGCCGCCCAGGCGGCGTTCACGTGGAACGCCGCTCCGCTCCTCCGTTCGCCGCCAAGGGGAATTAGGCTTAGTGCGGCGACTCCGCCTCGGAAGGCTTCGTAAGCTGCTTGTGCAAAATACAGCGTGCTCACTGGCGAAAAAGTCCTCGCAAAAGGTCCCTTGGGTGTTCACGAAAGCCTTAGGTAGGAATTTCGGGTCCTATGAAGGGTAGTTGGTAGAATAAAGCAGGAAATTCACAGAGCCCATGTGAGAGAGAGAGAGAGAGAGAAAACTTTATTGGGAATATATATGGAGGAAGTATGAGAGGGCCCTGAAGGGACCCTCCCTTACAAACACTAGGTGGGCTCCTCGTTACAGGAGCCCATTGGCCTCCAGGGCTGCTCGGGCTCGGACGACTAGGGCCTTTTGGCTCGTTAGGTCGGAGCAGTTGAGCAGGGCTGCCTCCCAGTCCTCCGGGGTGGGGTTGGGTTTGTGGTCTAGGTTCGGGATTGACTGGCATGCCCACACCATGTGGTAGATATCCGAGGACTTCTCCTCACAGTGTGGGCATTTTTTCGTGCAAGCGGGATCAAAGAATTTCAGAACTGCCGGGCACAGCATAGTTTTGGTGAAGAGACGGAGGAGAATATGTTCCTCCGTCTTTGTGAGGTCCTTGCATGGCTTGGGAAAGATTGAATGTTCAGATTGGTAAAGTTGTGTTATTTCCTTAAAGGTAAAGAAGGGCTTGGGACCGGGATCCGCTGCGGTAGGGTTAGAAGGCGTTGTTACCCGGAGAGTGAGCGCGCGGGCGGAGGCATCTGCCATTTCATTGCCTTCGAGTCCTAGATGAGCGGGAGCCCATACTATCGTTCGGGGAGCGGGGGCCCCGGGATAGTCACTGTTTTGAAGAATGCGGTAAGCTAGGAAATGAATGTATCCCTGTTCAATGTTTCTACAGGCCCCTCTCGAGTCAGTAATGATGACCCGCGAGTCCCGGTCTGCGGCGGCTAGCGCGATAGCGACCTCCTCCGCATGAGTTATGTTTTGAGCTCGGAACGTAAGTCCGTTCACCGTAGCTTTCTTGTGTACGACTGCGGCCGTGTACCACCCCCCACGGTGGGGGCCGGAGGCGTCCACGTAAAAGTCTCCGTGTTTGTCACCGTAGTGGTAGGCTAGAGATTCCGCCCGCGCGAGGCGTCTGCCACTATGGTCTTCCTTTGACATTTTGGCCGGGAGAGGTCGCACGTTCAGGGCGAGTCTCCAAATCTCGGGGACACGTGCGCGCTCATCCACGAGTGTTGTGTGATGGCGAATGTGCAGTCGGGCTAGTAGGCGGCGACCCGATGGCATTTTCGAGAGTCTAGTGTATTGGGTCGTCAAGTGGGCTTCCCGAAACTCGGCGAATGTGTTAACCATCCCCAGGCCCATGAGGCGGTGGTTAGACGCGTTTGCCGGGAGGTTCAGGGCACACTTGTACATTTTTCTGAGGACTACCTCGAGGGCATTTTCGTCAGATTTCCGAAGGTGAAGGTAGGGGGTCGAGTAGAGGACTCTACTGGTTACGAAGGCATGCGCCAGCCGCAAGGCGTCTTTGCATCGTAGCCCCCCGCGTTTGTTAGAGACCCGGCGGACCATTCGGCCTATCTGAGTTCCTACCTTGCGCAGTCTGGCTAGTGTTGTTTCAACTCGTCTATGTTTGTGGATGAAAAGACCAAGTACTCTGATCTCGTCGTGTTCGGGTATGGGGCCGTTAGGCAGGGATAATTCCAGTTTGGTATCGCACTTTGGTGATGGGCGAATGTGCACAAATTCAGACTTAGCCGGGGAGCACTGAAGGCCGCAATGGCGAGCGTAGGCATCTATGATCGCTGCCGCTTGCTGCAGGTGGGTTTCTATGTCACCGACTGTGCCGTGTTTGGCCTAGATGGTTATGTCGTCAGCATACAGCGCATGCTGAATGCTTTCGACTTTCGCCAGCTGGGCCGGGAGATTCATCATGGCGAGATTGAAAAGGAGCGGAGAAGGAACCGCGCCCTGCGGGGTTCCTCGCGTTCCTAGCTGGTAAGGGCCGTGTTCTTCGTCTTGTATCCTGATGATGGATTGTCGCTCAGATAAGAATTGTTTGACGTACTGAAAGGTTCTGCGACCGCAGTTGGTCTGGGAAAGATGTTGTAAGATGCTTTCGTGTTTGACATTGTCGAAGGCGCCCTTTAAGTCTAAGGCGAGTACTACCTTGTCAAGCGCGTCCGCTCCGCTCGGCTCCCTCTCTATGAGCCTAATATTTCGGTGCTACCTGGAAAATTCGCAAATGCTCATCAACAAAGTCAGGGCACGAGAAAAATGATAGGAGAAAACTTGGAAAGGGAGGACAAACATATTCCAAGCTAGATGAGGAAATTGCTACCGCGCACTAAAAAATCGTAAGCTACTGCCCGCCACATCTATGCACCATATCCACTGATATTGATCCCATGTAGGACCCAAACATTACAACAGTTAATGTTACTTTTATGGCTTTAGTCGAGAGTTAATTCTAAGTTCTTGATGTACTTTTTCTAATGTTTTTGCAACTCCGGAGTTCCCAGGTTCGAACCCGACCGCGGCGGCTGCGTTTTTATGGAGGGAAAACGCTAAGGCGCCCGTGTGCTGTGAGATGTCAGTGCATGTTAAAGATCCCCAGGTGGTCGAAATTATTCCGGAGCCCTCCACTACGGCACCTCTATCTTCCTTTCTTCTTTCACTCCCTCCTTTATCCCTTCCCTTACGGCGCGGTTCAGGTGTCAGCCGATATATGAGATAGATACTGCGCCATTTCCTTTCCCCCAAAACGAATTAATATTATTGTTATTATCATTCTGCAATGTTATATATTTAACGTTTTTATAGCACTATATAAAAATGAATACAAAATAAATGCAACATTCTCGAAAATGTTAAAGCAACCTCCCACGAGCATGCGGGTCCACCAGTTGTGACGGTACACAAGTTGACATTTTTCAAAGACGAACTACGGGGACGGCACTTGAGCTCCACACACAGCACAGCATGCAAATCATACATTCGCCTCCGAACGGGTACTACCGTGCCAAGCCTATTGTGATGACCCCCATAATGCGCAGGTCCACACGGGACGGAGAGGCAAAGAGACACCGTATGGCTCAGTTTAAACAAACAGGTATATTCAATAATTACACATGGTTAAGGTTATACATCAGAGGCTGGGGCGTCCGAGCTTACGTGCCGACGACTTCATGGGGGCGATGGAGTGGCTCCGGAGTTGGGCTCGAGCGGTTGCTGGCAGAAGCTGCACGCTGACGGGTTTCGGCGCTGAAGGCCCTCTTGGCAAACGATGTCGTCCTGAGCGTGCTTGCAGTAGAATTTCAATAGTCGTCCGTTTCTTCGAGGATGGTTCACAAACCCTTCCTCTAGTGTCGTTCGGCTTGGAAGATGAACAGGAGGCGAGCTTGTAGATGATGACAGCAGAGCATAATTTTACAACAGAACAAACTTTGCACTTCTTTACTCATCGACCGGGCAGGTTAGTGCCTAAGTAGCATCACATTACATGCTAAGCATGGAGCCCCAGCTCAGACTGAACTGCATCCGTTTACATGCGCTTTTAAGCACTTGATTAACAAAGGACTAAGGGCGGTCATTTCCAGTGGCCCGCCCAAAGCATCAATTCTCCAATCCAAAATAACATGCGAGATGGGGACCACCCCTTGGGCTGGGCTTAGCCTCGACCCCAGAGTCTGTTAACAATACAAACTAAATAAACAACAAAAACGCCACCACTCTCTCTCAAGTGAGAGTATACACAGGCTCTCTCTTCGGAGCTAATTCACTAGCGCCTGTCTTTCCACATTCTTGGCGAGTACTGCCTGTCCGCCATGACAGGTGTCCGTCGCGGCCCTTCTGGGAAGCTGTGGGTGCCTTCCCGGCGATAGCCCACGACAAAGGGGGGGGGGGGGAGGGAAAGAATGTCGTCTTCGCGGTTTCGCATAGCGTCGGCTGTGGTACGGCGCGCTCTGGCCCGCTGACAGCTCCCTTGTCCTGGAATGTAACCGGAAATTGGGGAGGACAAAGCCCGTTTCCCCGGGGCGGCGGCGGGACCGGTTTTTCTGGTCGTCACCCAAAGAGCATGGCTGGGCAATTGATGATGCCGCTGTCACGGGTCTCCGTCTACGCCGCGCCGTCGAACGTGGACCCTCGCAGCACACACGGAATGTCACACTCGCTCACCCTCCAGAAGAATGTTCTCCGAACATTTGAGTCCACGCAGCTCCCCTTGTCTTTCTGAATCGCCTCGCACAGTGCGTCCGACAAAACACTTTTCGCTGCACTCAACACCACTGCACAACACCATATGCCTCCGCTGTCAATACTGGCGTCACCAGGGGCAGCACTGATCTTCTTTTACAGATAAACATGAAACTCAGCACCCAAGCCTCTCCTTTCTAGTCCAAACTGGACGAAATAAATTTACCACAGTTACAAAGGAGCTCCCACTTCTAGCACGATCACGGCACAGACAAAAATATAGATAACGAAAGGAAGTAGGGCAGGTTCTGCATGCGCTCCGCATGCTCTCCTGTGCAGGTGTTACTTAATGACAGAAAGGTTTAACTACCAACTCCGATAACTTAACACATAAGCACATAGCAATGTTATGAGCTGCGGCATTACACAATTCTAACCAGTTCACAACTCCGCTCTGTTTACGCCATTAGTCCGACTTAGCTTTCCGATTTCGCAGCGGATATCGGCCTTCATGATTCATACTAAGTAAGTCTGTGCCCCTTTTTCTGCTTTGGGACTCGCGAGGGCTCGTGGCAGGAGGCTCTCCTGGCGTTATCTGCGCGGCAACCTCGCGCGCTTCTTCTTCTAGCAATGCATGAAGTAAATCCGGCGGCATTCCGGCCGTCACCTCGGGCGCCTGCCGAACAAATGCAGGAGAGGGCGTTTCTTGCGAACTATCTGCGCGCTCCGCTTCACTTCTGTCCCCATCAAAATCCGCGCTTTCCCTTTCCTCATTTCGCGAATACTGAACCGGTGCCGACTTGAGGCGATTTGCGTGTATCCTTATCAAACGCCGGTTCACGTCTCGGACTCTGAAGTTTACCGGAGAAAGCTTCTCGACAACCTCGCACGGTCCTCTCCACTTCGTCTGGAACTTACGAGCTAGCCCAATCTGCCTTTGGCAGTTTTCAATGTACACGCTGTCCCCCACATCAAACGGCGCGTCTCTAGCACTGCGATCGTGCACCTCCTTCCTGCGCTTCGCCGCTTTCTTTAAGGACTCCTTTGCGATGTCCCTCGCCACTTGCAAGCGCGATTCTAGCTCAACCTTATAGTCGTCCAGTGAAGCGTATGGGACACGACGGGGGCCCTCTGGCACTTCACTAGGCTGGTCCGGGTCTCGGCCGTAGAGAAGAAAGAATGGCGATTCGCCCGTGCTCTCGTGTGCTGCGGAATTGTAGGCAAACATTGCATACGGGAGCCACAAATCCCAGTCCCGCTGGTCGCGCGAAACAAAATGCGACAGGAACCCGGCCACGGTTTGGTTCAGTCGCTCCACCGCGCCGTTGCAAGCCGGATGGTACGGTGTTGTCTGCTTCTTAGCGATCTTAAGCAGCTCGCAAACTCTCCTCATTAGCTGCGACACGAAGTTCGTTCCCCGATCTGTCAAGAGTTGCCTCGGGGGTCCATGTCGGAGCACGATCTGTTCGACAAATGCTCTTGCAACCGTGTCTGCCTTCTGATCTGGGAGTGCTACCGCTTCCGCGTATTTTGAAAGGTGGTCGACAAATACTAAAATGTACTTGTTTCCGGAAGTGGTCGTGGGCAATGGGCCCATTATGTCCATACCTGTCCGCTCGAAGGGAGCCGAAACCTCAGGGAACGGCTGAATTGGAGCTGGTCTTCGTCCCTTGGGTGTTTTTCTTTCGAGACAGGAATGACACTTCGCACAGTAGTCTCTAACATCCCGTCGCATGCCACTCCAAAAGTACAAACGCTCCACACGCCTGCGTGTCTTCGCTACGCCAAAATGACCGGCGCATGGCGCATCGTGAAACGCGCGAAGAACCCTTTCTGTCCACGACCGAGGTATGACGACTCTCTCCCAAGCGGTTTTCTGTAATCTCCCTTTCCTGGTTGGCCTCGTGCGCCGACACAGGGTGCCGTCTTTGCCAATGAAATAACCTAGCTGTTCGGGGTGAGACGGTGCGCCCTCTAGGCTTTCGATTATTCGCTTCAGGTCAGGATCTTTGCACTGCTCTGTGCGTAATTCGGCGGGGTCGACTACGGGGACAAACTCATCTATAGCTGCCACGGCAGCTGTGCGGCTGAGTGCATCAGCATTCAGATGTGTCTTTCCTGACTTGTGCTCAACTTCAAAGCAGTATTCCTGCAGGTGTAGATTCCATCTAGCGAGTCGCGAGCTAGGGTCCCTGACACTCATCACCCATTTCAGAGGATGGCAGTCTGTGACTAGCTTGAATTTGCGGCCGTAAAGGTAGCATCTGAAGTGCTTTACTGCCCAGACAACGGCGAGGCACTCCCTTTCCGTAGCTCCGTACTTTTGCTCTGTGGGGCTCAGCTGTCGGCTAGCAAAAGCAACGGGATGTTCTTTGCCCTCGATAACCTGAGATAGCACGGCACCAACTGCGAACTTTGACGCATCTGTGGCCATAACGAAGGGCAAATTAAAATCCGGGTGGCGCAACAGCGGTGCACTCATTAGCTTCCTTTTCAGGGCCCCAAAAGAATTCTCCGCGTTTTCGTCCCAGCGAAAGGCGACATTTTTGGCTGTTGAGGCGGTGAGCGGCTTAGCGAGCTTGGCGAACTCCTCTATGTGCCTTCGGTAGTAACCGATCAGGCCGAGAAACTGCCGGACCTGGCGGACGCTAGTCGGGGATGGAAAATCTGAGACACACCTTAGTTTCTCAGGGTCCGGTCGCACGCCGTCAGCTGAAACAACGTGCCCGAGGTATTTCACCTCGTTTTTGAGGAATTGGCACTTAGAGAGCTTCAGCTTGAGACCCGCTGCTCTTAGTCGCACCAAAACCTGCTCAATATCGCGCAAATGGTTATCAAAACTGCCACTGTATATGATAATGTCATCCATATACACGAAGCACAGCCTCCCCAGAAGACCTGCCAGGATAACATCAGCGGTTCTCTGCCAGACAGCAGGGCTGTTGGCCAGACCCATCGGCATTCTTTTCCATTCATAGTGCCCTGAGGGCGTGTTGAATGCCGTTTTCTCGGCATCTGCCGGATCCATTGCTATCTGCCAGAATCCCGCCGCCATGTCCACTACCGTGAAGTACCTGGCAGAGCCCAGCTGAGAAAGCGTCTCCTGTATATTGGGGATGGGGTATGGATCGATGCGAGTTACGGCATTTAGTTTGCGGTAGTCCACTACCAATCGATACGAGCCATCTGGCTTTTCCACCAATAGTGCTGGTGCTCCCCAGGGTGACTTTGAGTGTTCGACAATGCCGCGATCAATCAGGTCCTGCACCTGCCGCTCCATCTCCTCACGTTGGGAGTAAGGAATCCTGTACGCACGCTGGTAAACGGGCGATGAAGTGCCGGTTTCTATCCTGTGCTTTATAACGCCACAGCAGCCCAAATCCAGGTTGGACGCGGCGAATACCTCCGAGTAGTCGTTCAGCAAACCAGCCAGAGCCTCCCTCTCCCTGGATTTTACGTGAGAAAGATCGAACGACACCTTTGGAGCAGCCGAAGGACTAGCATGCTCTACAGTTGCGAGTACCGTATCGGTGGGCTCACGTTTCTCTATCGCAGAGGTGAAGAAAGCCAATGTTTTGTTCTTGGGAAGGCTCAGTGGCTGCTGGCTACAGTTAACCACCCGTAGGGGCACTCTGTGGGCGTCATTAACTGTCACGAGGCACGCGGCTGCCTTCAGGCCATTGCTGAGAGAGTCGACCGGCTCAAGCACTCCCACGGCGCCGCTCTCTACATCTGAAGGCACAAACGCGTACAAAATGTGCTCCGACCAAGGAAGGACGACCGCCTCCTCGACCAGCCGGACGGCAACCCGCGAATATACCTTCTCCAATGATCCCACTGTTTGACGGGTGTCAATATCGGTAATGCGAATCTCAGCCCCTCTCCTGTTCAAAAACGGAACTTTTGAGCCGCCCGCATTAACCTCTTCCTCAGAGAATGAGACTACTACCTTCCCTTTTCTCAAAAAATCCTGCCCTAATATACCTGACACTCCGTTTGGCAGAGACACCGTGTCCGGGCATACGTAGCAGGGGTGCTCCAATGCAATTCCGCCGAGAGAGAAGTGTAACCGGTAGAGTCCACTTATGCCAAGAGGATCCCCCGTTATGCCTACAAATTTGGTTGCCATACCACCAGACGCTTCCAACACCTCGCGGTCCCCCTTCCTTCGAAGCGTGTTAAAACTGCTCTCCTTAAGCAATGTCACCTTTGACCCCGTATCTATCAACAATTCCATACAACAACCATTTAACTTGCAACGCACAACAGGGCATGCCTCGTCGGCCACACAAACTACCACCACCTCATCATCTACTGCTCCCTCCCCACGCTCCTCAGGCTGGGGAGGACTAACTAGTTTTTTGACTCGGTATCTGGAGCCCCGCTGTAGGCTTGCTTAGGGCATGTCTCGCCTGCTTCTCTTTGTGGCTCCCCACGGCGCACGTTTTGGCAGAACCTGGCGATGTGTCCGCGACCCTGGCAAGCGAAGCATACGATTTCTTCAAAATCTCGCATACCGCGCCTGTAGCTTTGTGGCGGTCTCCGGTTTCCAGCGAATGAGCGCTGTTGAGCACGCGCTTCAACCTGGTGTTCTACCTGCTGAGATAGCAGCTGTTCTAAGCGATCTAATCGCTCTGTCAAGAGAGCAACCTCAGGGTTGAGCACCGCTCTCTCTATGACGCGTACTCTCGCTGCGGCTGTCGTTAACGCCTCATTTCGTTCCTCATCCAATGCGGCCTCCACGGCTTGGTCGAAATTGCTCGGCTTGCGCGAGAGCACGAACCGGCGCACGGGGTCTTGCAGACCAGCCACGAACAAAGCGGTCATTTCCTCTTTAAGTATATCCTCCGCGTATTTCTTCCTTAACTGGTCTCCTTCCTCCTCCCTGCTTAACGTATCGCGTGCTAGGCGCTGAAGCCGCGACGCAAATGTTCGCACGTCCTCCCCTACCATCTGTCCGGCGTCACGGAACCTCTGTACCCGCACGTGACGTGTTTCAGTGTCGAAATGCTCAAACGCGAGCTTCTTAAATTCCGCAAATGATTTTGTGGATTTTACTTTTTCGTCTCGCCAGGCAAAATCATGAGCAGCTCCTGCCATCTTACACCTCGCCATTCCCAGCATTTGAGCATCGGACCATCCCCCCATTTTCCCAATCTCTTCTAGCATGGAAAAGAAATCGCAGATTGGAACCCCTGTCTTATCTCCCGTAAACGTCGGAATGACGCTTCCTAATGCCAGCATGCTTGCTCCGAGCGACGGCTGTGGAGTGGGAGCTCCCTCAGATACAGTCATTTTTTTTTTCAAGCCCTCCAGTGCCTCAAGCCTCTCAAATGGGGGTAAAAGTCCCACAATCAGTCCCGTGATTCCCTTTTGATTACAATTTTGAAGTCATGAATGTCACAGCATTCAGAGGACATTTGCTTTTGAGACCCCACTTCTGACACCAGTGTGATGACCCCCATAATGCGCAGGTCCACACGGGACGGAGAGGCAAAGAGACACCGTATGGCTCAGTTTAAACAAACAGGTATATTCAATAATTACACATGGTTAAGGTTATACATCAGAGGCTGGGGCGTCCGAGCTTACGTGCCGACGACTTCATGGGGGCGATGGAGTGGCTCCGGAGTTGGGCTCGAGCGGTTGCTGGCAGAAGCTGCACGCTGACGGGTTTCGGCGCTGAAGGCCCTCTTGGCAAACTATGTCGTCCTGAGCGTGCTTGCAGTAGAATTTCAATAGTCGTCCGTTTCTTCGAGGATGGTTCACAAACCCTTCCTCTAGTGTCGTTCGGCTTGGAAGATGAACAGGAGGCGAGCTTGTAGATGATGACAGCAGAGCATAATTTTACAACAGAACAAACTTTGCACTTCTTTACTCATCGACCGGGCAGGTTAGTGCCTAAGTAGCATCACATTACATGCTAAGCATGGAGCCCCAGCTCAGACTGAACTGCATCCGTTTACATGCGCTTTTAAGCACTTGATTAACAAAGGACTAAGGGCGGTCATTTCCAGTGGCCCGCCCAAAGCATCAATTCTCCAATCCAAAATAACATGCGAGATGGGGACCACCCCTTGGGCTGGGCTTAGCCTCGACCCCAGAGTCTGTTAACAATACAAACTAAATAAACAACAAAAACGCCACCACTCTCTCTCAAGTGAGAGTATACACAGGCTCTCTCTTCGGAGCTAATTCACTAGCGCCTGTCTTTCCACATTCTTGGCGAGTACTGCCTGTCCGCCATGACAGGTGTCCGTCGCGGCCCTTCTGGGAAGCTGTGGGTGCCTTCCCGGCGATAGCCCACGACAAAGGGGGGGGGGGGGGGGGAGGGAAAGAATGTCGTCTTCGCGGTTTCGCATAGCGTCGGCTGTGGTACGGCGCGCTCTGGCCCGCTGACAGCTCCCTTGTCCTGGAATGTAACCGGAAATTGGGGAGGACAAAGCCCGTTTCCCCGGGGCGGCGGCGGGACCGGTTTTTTCTGGTCGTCACCCAAAGAGCATGGCTGGGCAATTGATGATGCCGCTGTCACGGGTCTCCGTCTACGCCGCGCCGTCGAACGTGGACCCTCGCAGCACACACGGAATGTCACACTATACACCCGTTTGCCAACGGGTTGCTGGCGAGTAATAGTGACGAATGGGTAATAAAGAAAACTTTCTCACATAATATTGGAGCTGTGCATAGAATGCATGGCGGGCACAATTTAAGAGATTTAGTTGCAATGTACAGCTAGTCGAGTATTATATTTACTGTAGGAACAGTGATAAAAGGTCTGGGACAAGCATATTGCACTTTTGTTTATATATATGATATTTGTTTATATATATGATATATGATTTATATATATGATATGAACATTGTAATAAAGTTTGGAGGACTATATTAAACAATGTTCATTTGGAACATTAATGGTTTGGCACAACATATAACGTATGACACTTTTTAACGATATATAAACATTGAAAAGTCACCATATCAAAATAATGTTTACTCTCAGTGTTGAACTAATGCTTTCTTTATAACATAATGTTATTTAATAATGTTCAACATTAATGTAACATTCCAATGCGGCATTTGACGTTACTGTCATTTATCTAATGTTCGGTGTGACCCGCGACCCATCCACCTTGTATGAACGCTTTTGTAATCGAGCGCCCTTTACATGGCGTCCTTTCCGTGCGTACGTGTTTGTTTCTGTGGTTGCCTCCTTTACATTTTGCGACCGGAACCTCGACGCGGTGGTTCAGCGGGTAGTGCTCTCGACTGCTGAGCCCGAGCACGCGGGTTCGATCCCGGCCGATGCGGCCGCGTTTCGATGGAGACGAAATGCAGAAAGCGCCCATGTACTGTGCGATGTCACTGCATGCACGGTAAAGAGACCCAGGTGGTCGACATTATCCGGAGCTCTCTAGTACTGCGTCCCTCATAGCCTGAGTCGTTTCGGGACTCTAAATCCTATAAAAACACACAAAACAAATTTTACGACCGGAGCGGCGAGTGTCCCTTCCTCTCGGAAGTCGCGCGGCGTTCCTTTTAGAGCTATGCACAGGCCGCAAATCTGAGCCCGCGCCCGGCCCGGGCCCTACACTACCACAGGCGGCCCGGACCGGCCCGACGCTAAAGAAGCCTGAGTTCGCCCGGCCCGGCCCACCTTTTGTTAGCGTTTGTACTTTTATCCCTTCCCTGTGGATTCCATTTTTGATGAATAAATACATTGCACTTCCTAGTGTACCTACATGCGAGACGACAAGCATACTTTCGCATAAGGTACGCAGTCGAGATCGGGGAGCCCGACCTGCCCGTCCGAGACATAGAAAGCCTGGCCCGGGCCCGGCCCAAGCCCGAGTGAGAGAATCTCCAATGGGCGCGAGCCCGGCCCGCGGGCCGGGCCGGGTTCGGGCTTTCGGTCCGGCCCGAGCCCGTGCACAGCTCTGGTTCCTTTCACTCCCAAAGTGTGCACTCGGGGACATTGCGGCAAGTAAGTCCTTGCACGTGTGCGCTCTTCTGTGTTTGTGCTTCGGTGTTTTTAAGTGGCCGGTTATCAACGCAGCTGAGAACAACCAAGACAGCGGACAAGAGAGCGGCGAGCAGTGTGTATGCGCTTGATCCACTGTGCGGATGCGCGAGCAAAATCGAGCGAGGTGTATGAAGCTGCGAGCGTGCATTTATTCTGTAAATAAGTTTTTTTTTGTATATATAGCCAATTTTTGTTTTCAGCGTACGCATTCAACTGTTTTTCTAATCAATATGTTGTGAAGAAGAAGCGCATCATCCTATGTTGACTGAGGAAAGGAAGAAGAAGAGGTAGCCTGACTGAGGAAAAGAAGAAGAGGTAGCCGCACTGCCATCGCTCAGACCGAGCGCCTGCTGACCAGAACAGACGAGAAACTCGGTTGCCGCCGTGGTTTCGCCGCCGCCTCAGCATTAACCTAAGCCACCGTTACAATATATATATTGCCGCACTTAGTTTAGCCATCACGCTACCGGCTCCCCCGTGCGGTCTGTCTTCGACCTTTGTCGCGCGCCGGACTTCGTCTTCTTCTGCTCGATGCTAGGCCCTGCCGGCTACGCTCTGCGCAGTGTGCTCGCCAGGTACTGTTCTGCCAGGGATTGAACGTCCTACCGGCGTCCGTGACATTTTTTGGTGCAGCTGCTGGGTACGATCTATGTACGAAGAGGTCCCAGGAACCTCCAGCGCTCAGCCACACCCCCTGGACACGACACCCGTCCACAAGTCAAGCCGCCGCTTGAAAGGCTTAGCTCCCGAGTACAATCCCCTCGCCGCGCCATCCCGCAAGATGACCTCTACGGTGGCCAGCCAGACCTTCCAGCAAACTGTGAGTCCGCCACCGCTGCTTCTTCATTCGCCTCGTACGCCCGCGCCGTTTCATGGTGACAAGTTTGAAGATGTGGAGGACTGGTTGGACGGGTATGACAGGGTCTCTGAATTTAATCTGTGGGACGAGGACCGCAAGCTTCGGAACGTCTATTTTGCCCTCCAGGACGCCGCCAAGACGTGGTTCGAAGACCACGAGTCCGCCATCCACACCTGGCAAGACTTCCGGCGCCAGTTGCTGGATACGTTCAGCAGCAACGAGCGGAGGGAGCGTGCTGAATTGGCCCTGCAATCGAGAGCGCAGCAGCCAAACGAGAGCGTGGCGATGTTCGTGGAGGACATGACCCGGCTTTTCAACCGCGCTGATCCTTCGATGTCGGAAGCCAAGAAGGTGCGCCATTTGATGCGGGGCGTCAAGGAGCAATTGTTCGCTGGGCTCGTACACGATCCTCCGGCTACAGTTGCCGATTTTGCAAAGGAGGCGGCAGGCATGGAGCGCGCCCTGCAGCAGCGGTTTGCGCACTACGGCCGTTCCTCAAACATCACTGCTGTGGAGTGCCACAGGCCGAGGCGCGGGGATGAGAACACCTCCCTCCGAGAGCTCATCAGGAGCATCGTTCGCGAAGAGCTGCAGAAGCTTCGCTCTGTGGAGCAGCCTCCTAGTGTCACCGCCATCTCGGAGGCTGTCCGTGACGAGATACGCCGCACGGTGCAGCCCACTCCACCGCCGCCACCGCCACCGCCCTATGTGATGACATACAGCGAGACATTGCGAAGTCCTGCGCCACCACCGCCGGCGTTCTACTCTCCTGCCCCTACCGCGCCGTCCCACCGATTCCCGCATACAACAGCGCTGCCAGACGACCGCCCACCCGTCACGAAGGCAAACATGTGGCAAACGCCGAACAACAGGCCCCTGTGCTTCCATTGCGGCGAAGCAGGCCACATCCGTCGTCACTGCCCGTACCGCCGGATTGGCCTGCGCGGCTTTTCGCCCGACGCACCCCTGCCGCGCTATGGTGAACGACCCCGCGAGATCGATCAGTACCTAGCGGCCAACGTCCCACCTGTACCCACTGCCCAACGTCAGTCCAGGTCACCGTCGCCTCGACGGTTTTCTTCACCAGTTCGCCAGTCCTACGTCCGGCAGTCCTCCAGCCCGCGCCGGGAAAACTGAGGACGGCGACCCCCGGAGGTAGGGCCGCCGTCACCGGACATAATGACGAACATCCTCCGCTCACCGACGTTAGCATGCGACCCGACCTCCGACCCCACGCCGCGATGACCTTTCGACGCCCAGAGACGCCTTCTTCGCTTGACGCCTCAATTAGACAATCTGAACGACCCTTAAGTCCGACGACTTTTCGACGAACGGAGACGCCTCCGCTTGACGCCCCAACCCGACCGCGAGAACGATCCCCTAGTCCGACCTCCCTCACACTGCGTTTTTCTGACGGTGACCAAGCTTCGGCTGAAATCTCGGTCATCGTTGATGGCCGCCGCGTGACTGCTCTCGTAGATACCGGCGCCGATTTCTCCGTCATGAGTCGTGGTCTGACGCTTGTCCTGAGGAAAGTACTGACACCTTGGCCTGGAACACACATCCGGACAGCTGGAGGCCATCTGGTGACACCGCTTGGCGTCTGCACCGCTAGAATGGAGATGGTGGTACCTTCACTGTCTGCTTCGCTGTGTTGGCTGATTGCTCGAAGGACCTCATCCTCGGGTTAGATTTTCTTCGGGAACACGGTGCGATAATCAACCTCCGCGAACTTGTCGTGACGTTCTCACCTCATTGTGCCATAGCCGACAGCAGCGAGCCCGACAGGCCTGTTTTTCGCGTGTTTGATGACAATGTCACGCTACCACCACGCTCCAGTTTGTTTATTACGGTGGAATGCTCCAACCCACGCACTCCTCACGGGGTTGCGGAAGGTAACCTGTCGTTACTGCTGAGTCAACAAGTCTGCGTTGCGCGGGGTGTTACTTCCCTCCGCGGACTGCGAACGCAGCTTTTTGTTACGAACTTTAGCGCCGAATACCGCCACTTGCCGCAAGCAACCGCCATAGCCTATTTCGATGAAATTAGTGACTCAGTCTCCCACTGCGCCTGCTCCCACAACGATACCCATGCATCGACGTCTGACGCCCCCGTTATGACTGACGTGAACCCCGACCTAACCGCCGATCAGAAACACCGCCTCCACATGATCCTCGACTCTTTTCGTGACTGCTTTGCGACCACTTCTAAAGTTCGGCAAACATCGGTCGCTAAACACCGCATTGTAGTGGATGAAGGCGAGAGGCCTATACAACACCACCCCTATCGAGTGTCTGCGAAAGAACGGGAGGTGATTCGGAGGCAGGTTGAGGAAATGCTCCGCGACGAGGTTATCCAGCCGTCAACAAGCCCGTGGGCTTCGCCCGTTGTGCTGGTCGCCAAGAAGGATGGCACTCTCCGATTCTGCGTCGACTGTCGTCGCCTCAACAAGATTACTAAAAAGGACGTTTATCCGTTGCCCCGAATTGATCACTCGTTCGATCGCCTGCGTCATGCCCGATACTTTTCCTCTCTTGATCTACGCAGTGGGTACTGGCAGATCGAAGTCGATGAACGTGACCGTGAAAAGACCGCGTTCATAACGCCTGACGGTTTGTACGAGTTCAAGGTGCTCCCCTTTGGCCTGTGTACCCCTCCTGCCACCTTTCAAAGAATGATGGACACTGTCCTGGTTGGCCTCAAATGGCATTCGTGTCTCGTCTATCTTGATGTGGTTATTTTCGCTGCGACCTACGAAGAACATCTCAAACGCTTGAGTGCAGTATTGACGGCCATCCGATCAGCCGGTCTATCTCTAAAACCCGAAAAATGCCACTTCGCGTACCAACGGCTTAAGTTTTTGGGCCATGTTGTGACACCTGAGGGTGTCAGCCCCGACCCCGACAAGACGGCTGCTGTAGCTGCGTTCCCGACTCCCACTGATAAGCGAGCTGTGCGCCGGTTTCTTGGCCTCTGCGCATATTACCGACGCTTCGTGCAAGACTTCTCCAGGCTGGCTGAGCCTCTCACACGGCTGACAAAAGACGATCAGCCTTTCGTCTGGGCACAGGAACAGCAGGACGCCTTCGAAAAGCTCCTCAAACGCCTACAAACAACGCCCATTCTTGCCCATTTTGACGAGGAGGCGGATACAGAACTTCACACCGATGCCAGCAACATTGGCCTCGGTGCAGTCCTCGTCCAGTGGCAAGATGGTGTTGAGCGTGTGATTGCTTACGGCAGCCGCACGCTGTCTCGGTCCGAGGCCAATTACTCAACCACTGAAAAGGAGTGCCTAGCTGTTGTGTGGGCGATAACGAAGTTCCGGCCCTACTTGTATGGTCGCCCGTTTCGGGTCGTGAGTGACCACCACTCACTGTGCTGGCTCGCGAATCTTAAAGTCCCCTCGGGCCGGCTAGCTCGTTGGAGCCTTCGCTTGCAAGAATTTGATGTAACAGTTGTGTACAAGTCGGGCAACAAACACAGCGATGCAGACTGCTTGTCCCGTGCTCCTATCCCGTCCAGCTCTGGTGACCTCGAAGATGACCCCCTCTTTATTGGTGCTCTGACCACGTCCGACCTCGCTCAACACCAGAGGGACGACACGGAATTGCGGCCACTCATCGATTATCTTGAGGGTACCGCCTCGTCTATTCGCGCGTGGCTTGTCGTCGTTTTGCTTGCGAGATGGCGTCCTCTACAAACGAAATTACGCCCCGACGGACTCTGGTTACCTGCTCGTGGTTCCAACGGCGCTCCGCACTGACGTTTTGCAGGCATGCCACGATGAGCTTCCTTCCGGCCACCTCGGGTTTTCTCGAACGATGGCACGAGTTCGTCACCGTTATTACTGGCCCAGGCTTTCTGCGACTGTCAAGCGTTATGTACGTACTTGCCGCGAGTGTCAACGTCGGAAGAAACCACCTTTCAAGCCGGCTGGCTTGCTCCAACCCATTGCTCTGCCGAGAATTCCTTTCCACCAAGTCGGCATGGACTTACTGGGCCCATTTCCCACGTCATCATTGGGGAACCGGTATATTGTGGTTGCCACCGACTACCTCACCCGGTATTGTGAGACGAAAGCCCTTCCCCGCGCCACTGCTGCTGAAATTGCTGACTTTTTCATCATCAGCATAGTCCTCCGCCATGGCGCCCCTTATGTTGTTTTAACTGACCGAGGCACAGCGTTCACGTCCACGCTTACTCAGGAAGTTATGCGGCTCAGTGGCACAAGTCATCGTAAGGCCTCAGCTTACCATCCTCAAACCAACGGTCTAACCGAGCGCCTCAATAAGACTATCGCTGATATGATTTCTATGTACGTCGACGACGACCATAAGAACTGGGACGAAATCCTTCCGTACGTCACGTTTGCCTACAATACTGCTCTTCAAGAGACGACGGGGTTCACGCCATTTCGTTTGGTACACGGTCGTGAAGTCGTGACTATGTTGGACACGATGTTGTTGCCCGATATTGCCCGCCCATCCGTTGCCGACGCTGATGCATTCGTTCGCCATGCAGAGGCTGCCCGCCGGCTGGCTCGGCAACGAACCTGCGTGCGGCAAGAAGTCGATGCTCACCGCTATAACCTCCGTCACCGCGAAGTCATTTTCCAGCCTGGCGATCAAGTGTGGGTTTGGAGCCCCATCCGTCTGCGCGGTCGCTCCGAGAAGCTTTTGCGCCGTTACTTCGGCCCCTACGAGGTACTCCGCCAACTCAGCGACGTTACGTATGAAGTGCGCCCGCAAGGGAGTGTTCGTTCTTCCAGACGCCCGCCGACATCCGAAATTGTGCACGTCGCAAGACTCAAGCCATACCATGCCCGCTAGGACAACTCTCACCACGTTCGGTGCCTGGGACTCTGTTAACACCAACACGTGGCTCCCCTCACTGTCAGGCATCGAGTCGATGCCTTTCCAGAGGGGAGGGGCAATACCGCACTTAGTTTAGCCATCACGCTACCGGCTCCCCCGTGCGGTCTGTCTTCGACCTTTGTCGCGCGCCGGACTTCGTCTTCTTCTGCTCGGTGCTAGGCCCTGCCGGCTACGCTCTGCGCAGTGTGCTCGCCAGGTACTGTTCTGCCAGGGATTGAACGTCCTACCGGCGTCCGTGACAATATTTTCTAACAATATCAACCACGAAGAACTCCATAGCCAGCTTTGTCTCTCGTGGTCCCGAATGATGGACATCCGACGCTTGGAGCGTCAGCGGTTGTCTGACGAAGCGTTATCCAACTGCGCCCCTGAAGATTCTGCTGTGACATGTGACAACGGTGTAGAATTTGACCAGAGTGATGCAAGCTTTCATCACCGGACAGTAGCTGATGTCGTCGACTCCATGGAAGGAACTCCACCAACAGCGAGCTCCAGTCACGCAGTAAGCCGAGACTATTCCCTTTCTCCTTACTTGGGATTGAAGTCCGGATATGACCAGAGTGATGCAAGCTTTCATCACCGGACAGTAGCTGATGTCGTCGACTCCATGGAAGGAACTCCACCAACAGCGAGCTCCAGTCACGCAGCAGGCCGAGAAGATTCCCTTTATCCTTTCTTAGGATTGCAGTCCGGATTTGACCAGAGTGATCTAGGTTTCATCACCGGACATTAGCTGATGTCGTCGACTCCATGGAAGGGACACCGCCAACAGTGAGCTCCAGTCACGCAGCAGGCCGAGAAGATTCCCCTTCTCCTTTCTTAGGATTGAAGTCCGGATTTGACCAGAGTGATGCTAGCTTTCATCACGGGAGAGTAGCTGATGTCGACTCCTTGGAAGGAACTCCACCGACAGCGAGCTCCAGTCACGCAGCAGGCCGAGAAGATTCCCTTTCTCCTTTCTTAGGATTGAAGTCCGGATTTGACCAGAGAGATGCAAGCTTTCATCACCGGAGAGTAGCTGATGTCGTCGACTCCTTGGAAGGGACACCGCCAGCAGTGAGCTCAAGTGACGCAGCAGGCCGAGACGATTCCCTTTCTGTTTTCTTAGGATTGAAGTCCGGATTTGACCATAGCAATGCAAGCTTTCATCACCGGACAGTAGCCGATGTCGTCGACTCCATGGAAGAAACTCCACCAACAGCGAGCTCCAGTCACGCAGTAAGCCGAGACGATTCCCTTTCTCCTTACTTCTGATTGAAGTCCGGCGACAACAGCAAGAAAACAACTTGCCTCAAGAATATGACTTAGGAGAGCTTCTAGGCAAAGCTAAACTCACTGGCATCCCGGACTTTTTGAAGTTACGTCTTCTTACTAAGCCATGATCACCAAATGTTACATACTACTTTACGAAGGATGTAACACCTGGAAAGGCCTTTTCGCCGCCAATGGCTGGGAAATTACGCCCCTTGGCTTGCGTACTCAGTGACAGCGAAAGGCGCCCTTTGTAGTTTTTGCGTCACTTTTCCTCCGCGTGTTCACGGGGTACTCAAGGTAGTTTGATCGTGCGCGCTTTCAGTAACTACAGAAAAATGCACGAGGCGTGCAGGGATCACGTAAAATCCCAATGGCACCAGGAGGCAATGAGGGCCTCACATAACTTTATGGATGTGATGAAAGGCAAAAAGCTACCCGTAGCTGGACAGAGCACTGCACGAGCAAGTTGGAAGGAATCGTGAGAAACTATTTTCAGTAGTTTCCACCATTGTCTTTTGCGCGACGCGACTTGCCAATTCGCGGCAAGCAGTCCGACAGTGGAGTTCTTCAATTATCTCCTTGACTTTCGTGTAGAAGCTGGAGGTACTCGACCTCAGGAGCACTTCGCTTCTTCTGCAGGCAATGCTAAGTGCACTTCTGTCCGCGTCCAGAATGAGATCATCACAATCTGTGGCGACATCCTGAGAGAGCAGATAGTTGCCGAAGCTAACACAGCGTTTGCTTTTTCCGTTCTTATTTACAAAACTCCAGATATTTCAGGAAAAGAGCAGATGTCTCTAGGCGTTCGCTTTATTTACAACGCGGGAGCCGAAGTGTGCGTTCGAGATCAGTTTTTGGGACTTGTAGAGCTGGAGCAATTAAACGTCGCTTGCATCGCCGCTGCAATCTTGAAGATTTTGACGAATGCCGGGCTAATTCTTTCGAACCTCCTTGGTCAGGGGTACAATGGATGCTCTACAATGGCTGGAAAAGGACCTGGAGTGAATAAAATAATACAGAAACAGTTCCCGAAGGCACTATTTTTCCAATGCGCAAGTCACGAACTAAATCCCGTCATCAATGACTTGAACCGTCTCTGGAATTTGAAACACAATTGGATAATCAAACAAACCATAAACTTCTTCCGTGAGAGCGTGATCCGGAGAAAATTGGTGCCCAACATTCCGATGCTGTGTGAGACAAGATGGTCTGCAAAATACAAGCCTGTTAGGAACTTCTCTCAGCATTGCGGAGCCATAGTCGAAGCACTCGAGGCGCTTTCGTCAACGGAATCATGTTCGAACGCTGGAACTAGACAACGAGCTCACATCCTCTACTGCGCAACAACAAGCTCATCTTTCATCGTCTGCTTGCACATTGTAGCGAAGTACAGCGCTCGGCTCGAACCAGTTACGAACATACTGCAAGGTGTATCCAGGGGCTTCCATTTTGTGAAATGACCACATCAATGAGCTGCAACGTATTTTTCGCGGCCACCAGAGAAACGCTGTAGAGGAGTTTTCTGACATCATGAATGCAGCAAGGGAGGCAGCCAATCACTTAAATGTGTTGATATCTCTACCAAGACAAGTCTCGTCCGGCCCACCGAGACAACTACGAGATTCAGTCTCCGGAGGAATACTACCGTGTGGCAATATATATTCCGTACTTGGACTCTCTCACCGCTTCTTTAGCTCGCTGCTTTTCTGAAAGCGATGAGAGGAGCTTGAGACTTCTCCAGCTGCATCCATCAAAAATTAAGCACTTGAGCCGTGTTGAGATCGCTGCCCTCGCCGAAGAACTCCAATGCTTTTACGGCATCGACAACTTCAAGGAAGAGGCCATCTCTTGGTACGAGACGTGGTGCAACAAAACTGGGGACCCATCAGAAATAGCTTACTGCGAGTTCTACATCAGGCCAAGACATTCTTCCCCGGTGTTGCAAAAGCCACTGAGATGAATCTGGCTTTGCCGGTTACTGCCTGTGCGGTCGAACGCTCCTTCAGAGGAGAGTGAAAACCTGGCTACGCTCAACGATGACAAACGACAGACTGGACGGCCTTTGCATGACGAGTGTGCACAGAGAGCATGTAATGAAGCACAGAATGGCTTTATCACCCGTGTCATCACGTAATGCGCCCAGAGAAATCCGAGGCGTCTACAGTTGCTGTTCAAGGAAAACTGATTGAGTGGCTGTAGTTGCGTGTTTGTGATCATATTGTGCTGTGTGCTGGTCATCAATTCGAGTGAGACGAGAACCCGCATGCAGCAGGACTAAGCACTCTTCTCCACGAAGTGATATTAACTTTTTGCGTTTTTTATTATTTTAATTGTTTGTTCGTTAATAAACTCCAGTGTATATCTCCAACCCTCGAATTAATTTGCTGTTTGTAATTTTTCTTTCATGTGTGTATTTTACTTATTTTTAAATAAATAAATAAATTTACTGCTCAAATAGTGCCTTTTTGCTGCGAACATACCGCTGCCCCCCCACCCCCCTCCTCCGGCGCCAACAACCAACGGGCAAAAAATTCTGCAGACGCCGTTGTCAGTACCGGGTGAACACTTTCCTTTATTGTGTAGTGTTGTACGCGTGTTGTGTGTGTTTTTCTTGTTCTCGTTTCCGTATTTTATTGGCCCTTTTCCTTTAAATTATAAATACGGCTTCGTTTTGTTTGGTTTGATCTCTTTGTTCGGTTGTTCGAACCTGCACGCGATAGCGTTCCCCTTCGGAATGTCGGGAACGCGTTACCAATTCGCGACAAACCGCAGTGCACAGATCACCTGCCGCCGCACCGACAACGCGCTCGCACGCGCAGCTCCAAGTTCATCGGCGACTTCGTCGCATAGCCACTCCACAGTCTGGTTCTCTAGTCGAAAAAGGCGTCGAAACGGCTTGTCCGCCAAGTCAAACGCGTCTTCGTGCGCCCTCCTTCGCCATTGCTCGCTCCTGCGTGGTGGTAGTGAAAAGCATTTATTCATCTATATGTACAGAGAGGTGCTCGGGGAGAGGCCCCTAGTGGGTCTCGCCCCTTACCATACAAGGCGGAGTCCCTCATTCCGGGACCCCGTTGGTCTTGACCGCTGCGCAGGTCTGCCGAACCAGGGCCTGTTGGGCCGATAGTTCCTGGCAGCCGAGCAGAGCCGGCGCAGCCGCCTCAGCGTACACCGCCGTCATTTTCTGTCACAAACGCTACGGTCAAATTGACCGCATCGAGGCGATCACAAAGAAACTGTCAATTTGAGCCTGCATAACTAGGTGTGCAACGTCATTACTTCTTCCACATCCGTGACATAATCTTCAGCCACCCATGACGCAAAAAAGCAATATAGCCGCCGGCAATGACCTACCAATAGTAGCGAGGCTAATTAATCCGTTTTGACAACTTTCTGATTTGATCATTCCGTAATACGGCCCCTAGTTTGTTACCGACATACTCGATCCTATTTCGACGGTAAATATGTAAAATAAACCTACTGTGCAGTTTCCTTCACGGAGTCCGACAACGTCCTTCGGAGCAGGGACCTGCGGTGCTTAACGAGTCAGTCAACTCAAGGACAGCCCCGTCCCCAACTCGGGTGGCCTGCGGTGGGGTTGAAGCCTCATCCCCAACGACCTTCATTGTCCTCGAGGTGCTCTGTTCTCCATGCGCTTGCGCCTCCATTCGTTAGGCACGTTTCTAGCAGCCGCTTGGCTTGCAAGCGAGTTTACCTGCTCTGCTGCAACCAACTCATTTCCGTTAGTTGCACCGGTGTGAATGTTTTCAAATGCGAACTCGCGCCACCAAAAACATAATCGGAAACTCAAAATTCGCATCGCCGAGTCCACCCAGCGAGCGGCTGAGTACGCGGCCCAGCTCGCCGACTCGAGTTGGGTGGACCGGTGCAACACGGCCGCTAGACATGTGTCTGGCCGGAGCACTTGGCGTCTCTTTCGCGCCTTGATTGATCCGAATAAAACCAGAGTCGAGAGACAAAAGCATTTCCAACGGGCTATCCATAGCTTCGAAGGAGATACCTCAAAATTAGCATGCAAACTACGCGATCAATACCTCTGCATCCAACAGGATCCCCGAGGGCCAGCGTACTCGTAACTGTGAAATTACTTGCCAACCTTCCCGACCCGGCCTACGAGGCGCTCCTCGCATACATAAACTCAATCTGGCTGTGTGAGGCACCCCTCCCAATCAAATGGAATACTGCCCTGGTCACCTTCATTCCCAAAGCCAGCAAAACCATAAACAAGGACAACCTCCGCCCCTTCTCCTTCACGTCTTGTGCAGGAAAGATGATGGAGACTATGGTGCGAGACAGACTGTCCGAGTTTTTGGAAAACCAAAATGTATTCGCAGAGTTCATGTTCGGGTTCCGCCCGCACCGGTCCGCGCAGGATGTCCTGCTTCAACTAGACCGCGAAATTCCGAATCCCGTCGAATACCCCCTTAATGACAAGGTAGTACTCGCCCTCGATTTGACGGGGGCTTTCGACAATACACGACATAATTTTGACGCACTTCTCCCAAACCAACTTTGGACACAACACGTTTCAGTAAGTTACGCAATCTCTCTCCGCCCGGAAATCGTATATCCGGATACAAGGTGAAGAACACGGCCCCTACCAATTAGGTACGAGAGGTACCCCGCAGGGCGCGGTCCTTTCACCTCTACTATTCAATTTGGCAATGATGAAACTTCCGGCTCAGCTGGAAAGTGTCGAAGGCATACAGCACGCGCTATATGCCGACGACATCACCATCTGGGCTAAGCGCGGATCAGTAGGAGACACTGAAGCCAGCCTGAAACAAGCGGCGGAGTTTGTGGACGCTTACGCCCGCCGCTGCCGCCTTCAATGCTCCCCGGCCAAATCGGAATTTGTGCACATTCGACCCCGCTGAAGTGCGCACTACCGAAATCGAACTGTCCCTAGCGAGCGGACCCATCCCAGGACACGCTAAGATCAGAGTACTGGGTCTCTTTGTCAGTAAACACCGCCGTGTCGACACAACATTGGCCAAATTGCGCAAGGTGAGGGACCAGGTGGGCCGCTTGATCCGCCGGGTTTCCAATAACCGCGAGAGGTTACGGTGCAAAGATGCCTTGCGGCTGGCGCACGCATTCGTAACCAGTCGAGTCTTGTGATCGACTTCTTACCTCCACACCTTCGAAAATATGACGAGAAAGCCCTTGAGGTGGTTCTCTGTAATATTTACAAGCGTGCTCTCAACCTCCAGGTCACCACGTCCAACCAGCGCCTCCAGGGCCTGGGGATGGTCAACACCTTCGTGGAGCTCCGAGAAGCACACTTGGCAAACCACTACACAAGACTCTCAAAGGTGCCGTCGGGTCGCCGCCTGCTTGCCCGACTTCACATCCACCATCCAACACTGACGGAAGAGCGCGTGAGCATCCCCGAAATCTGGAGATACGCCCTGCACGTACGCCCTCTTCCGGCCAACATGACATGCGACAACCATAGTGGCCGGCGCCTTGCGCGGGCGGAAGCCTTTGCACGCTACTATGGAAACAAACACGGAGTATTTTACGCGGACGCCACCGGCCCACACCATGGGGGTTGGTACACGGCCGCAGTCGTCCACCTAAACACCGCAGTGAACAGCCTTACGTTCAAAGCACAAGACATTACTCATGCGGAAGAGGTGGCAATCGCGCTCGCCGCCGCCGACCAGGACTCGCGGGTCATCATTACCGACTCGTGAGGAGCCTGCAGGAGCATCGAAAGGGGTTTTATTCCCTTTTTTGGCATACCGAATACTTCAACATAGTAATTATGTCGGCGCTCCCGGCGTCCCGCACAATAGTATGGACTCCCGCGCACACGCAATGAAGTCAATCACCCCCTCTGTAAAACGACAATTAACAGTCACAGACTGGGAAGAATTTAGGAATCCCCGGAAGGAATCCCCTGCTGATATAGAACACCTTTCAAAATGGGTTAATAGGCTCACGAAGGACGTCGGAAGTGCGACATCCGAAGTCCCGAGCAAACGGAAATCGTGGACAGCAGACTTCTCCACATGTGGGAAGCACACTCCAGTATGCAAAAAAGATGGCTCAAAAACAAACACAACAGACCTCTTAAACTAAAGATAACGGCCTTAGTAAAAAAGATCGAAGCACGTGCAGCGCACCTATGTAACCCGTAAACAGTGGGTACAGATTTGCAACCGCATGGAAGAAAATCTGGGTCTGAAAGACACGTGGAAACTTCTACGTTGCCTCTTGGAACCAGAAAACACTGTGACGTTCCTTGTGTGTGCTACGAGGGTCCGCGTTCGACGGCGCGGCGTAGACGGAGCCCCCAGTGGCGGCAAAAGCACTCAAGGGAAAGCAGTTCAGCTGGAAGAGAGGAGATCGGCGACAGCCGGTCTCGTTTTGGAAGCAGCCAGCACACATGTTTCTACTGTATATGGCTGCAAGCAACTTGAGTGGGATTGCTTTCGGGCCTGCCGCCATGGACCGCACGGAGAAGACCCAGGTGACAGCTGCGTCCAATTACCGAGCCATACTCGTTGATAGTGAACGACCAAAACGAAGGGGTTTAAGCACAACCGAACCCCCTTTCCATAGTGTCGGCACGTGTCGAACGCCGCCGCCGTGGGGAGACGGGCGTTATCTTCCCCAATTGCCGTGACCGTGCCGGGGACAAAGGGCCTCGTTTCGGCGGGCCTGGCCCCGTGACAAGACGGCGGGCATCATCACCAACACTCCCGAGCACATCTTAGGACAAGGGACCACTTTCCCGACCTTTTAGTGACCTCGCGTTCCGGCCTTGAGTGGCGAGTGTCATTTGATGGAGAACGGAGGTCGGTGACCCGCGGGAACCGTCAGCGGGCCAGAGACCGTCTACCACAGCCGACGCTACCTCGACGACAACCTTCTTTCCCTCGGACTCAACACGTGACGGGGGCGAGACCATAAGTGCGGTGGTGTGTTTGTGCGCCCAAGTGAAAGCCCTAGGCCCCTCCCACTCCGGCGTGGGCGTCCTCAACCAAGGGAATGTGGGGAATAAGAAGGATATAAAAATCGACAAGGAGTACGGAAGAAACAACGCTCAGGACGACATCGTTCGCCAAGGGGGCCTTCAGCGCCGAAGCCCGACGGCGTGCAGCTTCTGCCAGCATCCGTTCGAGCTCAACTCCGGAGCCCCTCCATCGTCCCCATGAAGTCGTCGGCACGTAAGCTCGGACACTCCAGCCTCTGATGTATAATCATAATCATGTATAATTATTGAATATATCTGTTTGTTTAAACTGAGCCATACGGTGTCTCTTTGCCTCTCCGTCCCGTGTGGACCTGCGCATTATGGGGGGTCGTCACAACACTAAAGACTTCCAACAACGTAACGTCAGCCGCATCGTCCACAAATTAGATGTGGACGACAGCACCCTGATCCAAGACTTAAAAGACAGGTATCTCACAACCACAGCTAGGACCCTACTCCCCGAATACTCAGGCCCCCCGAACCCCGAGCTCGACGAAGACTTACTGACGTGGGAAGTGAGAGCAGCCAGGCACACTCTGCGCATCACGTTGGCGCCGGGCGCAGATAAAGTCAACAACAAAACATTACGGAACCTGGACGAAAATTCGATTCAAGCCGTGACCAAACTGTTCAACAAACACTGGAGGGAGGGCACCCCCCACCCCCGGAATGGACCCACGCTCTGGTCACCTTTATTCCAAATCCAGGAAAACCACTCCAATTGGCGAACCTCCGTCCCATCTCGCTCACCTCATGCCTAGGAAAACTCTTCGAACACGTTATTCTCGGCCGTCTCCAAACCCACATGCACGAACAGGACCACTTCCCCCATACTATGCTGGGATTTACAAGCAGCCTGTCCACGCAGGACGTGATGCTTCAAATCTCGGAAGAAATTCTACACCCCAGACACGGCAAGCGCACGAGAGCACTACTAGCCCTAGACCTCACGAAAGCGTTTGACAACGACGTCCAGCACGAAGCCATACTAACCGCCCTCTCTGACTTAGGCGTAGGAAGTAGAACACACGCTTATATAACCGCCTTTCTGAATAGCAGGACGGCAGAGATAAGGGTTGGGTCCGCGGAACCCTCCCCCTTCCCCTTAGGAAGCAGGGGCACACGCCAAGGCTCAGTTTTATCTCCACTACTCTTCAACATTACCCTCATACCGATGGCCCGAAAATTAGAGCGCATCCCACATATATCCCATTCCTTCTACGCAGATGATATCACTCTGTGGACGACCACGGGTAAAATCGGTGAAATGGAGAGAACCCTCCAAGCGGGAGCGGACGCGGTAGCCGAGTACGTGGCCTGTATAGGCCTCGCATGCTCGCCGACCAAATCCGATATCCTGCTGCTCCACCCGACCGCGGACCGTCACAAAAAGGGGAACACCTCTGTATAAGTTAAGGTCGACGGCCTCCCAGTACCGGAGGTATCGAAACTCCGCATTCTGGGAATGTTTATCCAAAGCAACGGTCTCAATACAGAGACCATCTTGAAACTCGATGTCATGTCATATCAAACCATCAGGCTAATCAAAATAATAGCAAACAAGCACCGATGCATGCGAGAACACGACCTCAGGCGGTTAGTGCAAGCATTCGTGATTAGCCGGATGGTATACTCACTCCCCTATCTTCACCTCACAAAGGAAGAAACGGACAGAGTAAACTCGCTAATTAGACAGGCCTACAAATCGGCTCTAAGTCTCCCACAAAGGACCTCAAACAACAGACTCCTCCGTTTAGGGGTCCACAACACTCTACATGAACTGACTGAAGCCTACCGCACGGCACAGTTGGACAGACTACCTTCCACAAACACGGGCAGACACATTCTAGCCGCATTAAAGATTCAACCAACGGGTCACCCTCCGGACAACACCCACAACATTCCTAAACACTTCAAGGAAAAGCTAATCGTCCACACACTACCCAAGAACGTACACCCAACCCACAACCGGGAAAGACGCGAAGCACGCGCAAAAGCCCTGTATAAAAAACACACGGACAACGAAGACGCAGTCTACGTAGACGCGGCAGAATATCCATGCAGCCCAGCCTACGCCCTAAGCGTGATGTCACACGACCTCCAACACAAGGCTTCGGGCTCAATTAGGGCAACCAACTCCCTCGAAGCGGAAGAGGCGGCCATAGCATCTTCCACTGCCACACTCATAATGAGCGACTCCAAAATCGCAATCAGGAATTTTGCAAAGGGACAGATCTATTCTGCCACCTACAAAATTCTCCAATCAAGCCCCCACGACCCCAGACCAATACAACTAGTTTGGGTGCCAGCCCACGCAGGCAACCCCGGAAACGAGGAGGCGCACTCTACTGCTCGAGCGTACGTCAACCGAGCAGGCCAAACAGTCGAGAGGGATAGCGCGCGGGACAGACTAATCACCTACAATGAAATCACGCTGCACTACAGAGAGGACAGGCTCACATATCCGCCACCATACCACGCCCTCACGAAGGAACAACAGACTATATGGAGGCAACTCGAGTCCAGAACGTTTCCTTCACCGGCCTATCTGGCACTAATACACCCGGGTAAATACAAGCCCGAATGCTCTTTTTCTGGGGCTCCGAGAGCAAAATTCGAACACATACTCTTCATATGCCGAGAAATCCAACCACCATCTCGCTGGAACCTCACGTACCGAGCAGGTTGGGAGATCGCGCTCTCTAGCTCAGAGCCGGCCTCACAGAAGAGGCTGGTGGAATGGGCGGAGAAGGTCGCCAGAAGTCATGGACTGATGGTCGCCAACCGAGATTAAGAACCAAGCCAGCCAAACCTCCCCTAGCGCCTTCCCTTACTTTGTTCACCAATAAAGTTTTTACCTACCTACCTGGCGGTAGTGACAGATGTGCGCTGCATGCGTTGGCATTGACAACGTTGGGGTAGCAACGGGGCACTAAAGCTACAGGCCGTCGGCGTTCGTAGTGTTCATCGGCATTGGCACCGAAAACGTTCTAGACACCGATGATTTTGAGGAAAGGAAGGGCGCATAACTGGTTCCAGGGGTCAGTGTACGCCTCAATCACGCTTTGAGGTTCGTGGCGGTGGTGAGAGATGTAGGCTGCATGCGTTAGCGCTGAAATCGTTGTGGCAGACACGCAGCACTGCAGCAACAGTGTTGTTGCAACTGCAGGAAGAATGAAACGCAAGTGCACGGGGCTACCCACTGGATCAAGCCGAGGCACAATCGCTGCCATGTAGAGACAGTAGGAGAGTTAAAAGAGATATGAGAAGAAACATTGAGAGAAAGGACGCGCGTCGCAACAACCGCGTCATCTGAAGCGACGACGGCGGTTTGGCAACCGATACCCCCGGTGACAGGGAGCCCTCGCCACATGTGTGAGAGCCCCTAGATCCCAGCCCCGTAAGGTCAGGAAGCCACCCACCCTCACTGCAGCAATAGCCCGCAGCGTTCATTGGGTGAGCAACCTCTCACGATCAACCATAAATTCAACTGCCACCTGCCAGAGTCGCCGCGGTGGCTCAGTGGTTAGGGCGCTAGACTACTGATCCGGAGTAACCGGGTTCGAACCCGACCGCGGCGGCCGCGCTTCGATGGAGGCGAAACACAAAGGCGCTGGTGTGCTGTTCGATGTCAGTGCACGTTAAAGATCCCGAGGTGGTCGAAATTATTCCAGAGCCCTCCACTATGGCACCTCTTTGTTCCCTCAGTCCCTCCTTTATTCCTTCCCTTATGGCGCGGTTCAAGTGTCCGCCGAGATGTGAGACAGCACCATTTCCTTTTCCCAACAACCAATTACCACATGCCAGGGTTCCAGGATGGGCGCGCTGCCTATCCAGTGTCGGGAACGCACTCAACGTTACAGACGCCATGCCGCATCTATAGTTGCCCGATACGCAGTAGTGGAGGAATCCAGATAATGATGGAGGCGAAACGCAGAGGCGCCCGTGTGCTGTGCGATGTCAGTGCACATTAAAGATCCCAAGGTGGTCGAAATTATTCCGGAGCCCTCCACTCAGGCACCTCTTTCTTCCTTTATTCTTTCACTCCCTCCTTTATCCCTTCTCTTATGGCGCGTTGTCCGCCGAGATGCGAGACAGACACTGCGCCATTTCCTTTCCCCAAAAACCAATCACCAGTTTCGGTCACCTTGCACTGACATATCATAGTACACGGATCTCTAGGATTTCGCCTCCGTCGAAATGCGACCGCCACGTGTGGTATAGAACCCGCGACTTTCATGTACTTTGCGATGTCAGTGCACGATAAGGAACCCCAAATGTCGAAATTATCCGGAGCTCTCTACTGCAGCGTCCCTCATAACCTGAGTCGCTTTGGGACGTCAATCTTATAACGCCAAACCAAATGTGCAGTAATCCTATTTGCTAACCCGACCGCGGTGGCTGCGTTTTTATGGAGGAAAAACGCTAAGGCGCCCGTGTGCTGTGCGATGTCAGTGCACGTTAAAGATCCCCAGGTGGTTGAAATTATTCCGGAGCCCTCCACTACGGCACCTCCTTCCTTTCTTCTTTCACTCCCTTCCTTATCCCTTCCCTAACGGCGCGGTTCAGGTGTCCAACGATATATGAGATAGATACTGCGTCATTTCCTTTCCCCAAAAACCAATTATTATTATTTGCTGACCCATTAAAACCTATACACATGTTTCTATAGGGAAACTCGGCCACGAACAAGCAGCCAAGTGACAACGGGGGTGGTCTTTTGGTGCCAAGCCAGAGAATGGGCCGGAACCAAAGGTTCAACAACAAAACAAACTTTATATAGCAAAGAGACGATACAGAGGAATTTCTGATCACTTGTAACAGGACATGAAATGTGATTCCAAAACAATGTAACACATGCAAAGTAACACTACAGTGAGGCTACTCTACAAGAGAGCTGCTCGCATCGAGGCACCCTAGTTACATCTAAAGTGCCCTAATACACAAGAGATCTAGGTAAACAGAACAGAGCACATTTTGTTCACTGGGCATTGCGACAGACTGGCGCGCGTTGCCTCGTTGGTGCGTGGCTGGGTGCGTGACAGCGGTGTTCCCCTGCAATTGTGCGGGCGCGCTTCTCCGAAGCTTGACGGCACGCGAAGCGTCTACGGCGCGCACGGGAGAGATTCCCTCCGCGTCGCGCCGGCTGGCCAAATGTGCGCCGATTTTTGTGACAAGTGCACAGACACCAACACATGAAAACGCGAGCGAAAACAAGACGATGGCCAACACACATAAATTAGTGTGGTCGGAACCGCATGCACTGCCCTAGCCCCACCCTTCGCTGCCCGTCTCCGGAACATCCTGTCTGTCATGCGGTGGGCTACCAAACGCCCTAACTGCACGCCTGGACAGGGCTGACGAAGCGAACACTAACCTAGCGTTACGTATGTATGTATGTATGCTCTGGAAATAGAGCTACAGCCTACAAGTAGAGAGGGCAGAGAAGCGCAAACTTCAAGAGCAGCTTAGTGAGCTGTTGGAAGCAAAAATGGCTGTCACTGCCATGCGAAGTCACAATAGCGGACATTCCAGCGCCAGCCACGTGTATGGGGCCAGCACTGGCATGGACAGCAATAGGAAAGTAGGTCAGGCTGGTTCAGACAGGAGCAGCATGCACACGTGGCAGCTAGGACGTCTGGAGGTGATGGAGAGGAGGGGAACAAGCTAACCACAAGTAATGATGTCACAGATAAGAGGCAGAATAATCCGGAAGTTAGGAGGGAGGAAGCGAATACCCTAGTCCTTATCGGTGGTGACTCAAATATCAGGAGGTGCAAAAGAATTATAATGGAGCGTGTAATAGGGGATAAGCGGGTAGCAGTCGGGCCATTCCCAGGCAGGACAATGGACGCAGTACTGAGAGAGACAAAAAGCGAACTTTCTGAGAATGTTGCAGAGCGCAATTTGGTAGTCGTAGCGGCGGGGCTGAGTGATGTGCTTAATGGTGAAACCGCACAAGTAGTGGAAAGGTTAGCGGATGGAGTTGACGATTTAAGGACGATAGCACAGCAAGCCCAGATCGTGTTGTGCACAGTACCGGAGGTGCAAGGACCGAACAGAGAAGTTGCCGAGGACGTTGCGGCTGTTAATCGAGAGATAAGGAAGTTAAGTCAGGAGAAAGGCTTTGAAGTGGCAGACATAAATAGGGGAGTGCATAGAGCAGGCTATGGCAGATGCTTTACACGAGATATGTCATCCGTTTTAATTGAAGGCTAGGAGCCGAGATCGGCTGGCGCCTGGCAGGCCGGGAAGTAGCTTTTTTAGGTGCGCACTGCAGCTCAGGGCGTACGGGTAGGCAGAAGCAAAGTAGAAAGTGTAACAATGACGGCTGGTCCTAACAAAATGGCCACTAGGAGGCTCAGGAAGAAAACTACGAAAAAGAAATTTAACACCAGGATCAAGTACATAAACATGCAAAGTTGTAGAAAGAGAGCGAAATGGTTAGAAATAGAACATCAGCTAGAGGACGAAGAAGTAGGTGTGTACGCGCTATGCGAGACACATCTCAGGGATCCAGAATATTCCACTGTTTTTTGATGGCTACGTCTGGGAAGGAAGCAACAGAACAACGGAGAGGAATGGAGGAGGAGTAGGTATGCTGATACATCAAGGAATAAATTTGCAAAGAACATGTATGGGTATCAGGTACAATTCCCGGTAAAATGACATGGCTGGGAGTAGTTTATTTATGGACAAGGGACAAATGCAGGAAAGAAAACAAGGCTCTAGTTAAGTGTCTCAATGACGATATAAAGCAGTTTGGAGAAAGAGCCGATATTATTGCGAGGTTCAGCAGCAGGGACGATAGGTCGTACACAGAAGACACACCAGAAAACGGGTCACTCAAGCCCTAGCGGTAGCGTCCTCGTCTTCGTCGACTGCCCAGCGACACAACAACGTCGTCTTCGCTTCGCGACTTGTACCGTAACACTACCATGCCTTGTGTTGGCTCTCCTCTCTTAGAGACCCCACAGGCCGACTGGGCCACTGGGCCTTGCACTTGCAGGAATACACATTTACTGTTGTTTACAAGTCCGGCCAGTTGCACCAAGACGCTGACTGTCCCGCCATCCTGTCGATCCTCCTGATTCCCACAACCATGATACCGAGGATTGCTTTGTCTGTCTGGGACTTTATACACATCGACGACGAGAAGCGCCGCGATCCATCTCTGCGCCCTATAATCGACCGCCTCCGAAGCGGCACTTCCGATCCTTATCTGAGCCTGTTCGTGCTGCATCACGATATTCTGTACCGTCGCAATATGCACCCTGATGGCGCCGACCTCTTACTCGTCGTCCCGACGCATCTCCGCCCCACAGTCCTTGCCCAGCTTCATGACGCTCCTACTGCAGGGCACCTCGGCGTGTTCCGCACGTACGACAGCGTGCGCCGGCGGTTCTTCTGGCCTGGCCTTTACCGCTCTGTCCGCGGTTACATTGCTGCCTGCGATCAATGTCAGCGCCGGAAAACGCCCCCGCTCACGCCTAGTGGCCCGCTTCAGCCCATCGACATTCCGACTGAGCCATTTTTCCGTGTTGGTCTCGATCTGCTCGGGTCTTTTCCCACATCAACTTCCGGTAACAAGTGGATTGCCGTTGCGACCGATTACACTACCCGGTACGCTATCACGCGCGTTATCCCGACCAGCTGTGCCTCCGATGTCGCCGACTTTCTCCTCCATGACGTCGTCTTGCTTCATGGCGCTCCACGTCATCTGCTTACAGATCGAGGCCTCTGCTTTGTTTCTAAAGTGGTCCACGATCTTCTCCGCTCCTGCTCCACCCGTCACAAGTTCACCACGGCGTACCATCCCCAAACTAACGGCCTTACTGAGCGACTTAACCGCACCCCGACGGACATGCTGTCCATGTATGTCTCCGACCACCATCGTGACTGGGACCTCAGTTTACCCTTCGTGACGTTCGCCTACAATTCCTCACGCCATGATACCACCGGATACTTCCCGTTCTACCTGCTTTTTGGTCGCGACCCGTTGCTACCCTTCGAGAGCTTACTGCCTTCTGACCCTTCTACTAGCAGTTATGCTTGTGATGCCATTGCCCGTGCTGACGCCGCCCGCCAAATCGCTAGGGATCGTCTCCACGCTTCTCAGACCGCTCAAAAACGCCGTTACGACCTTCATCATCGCGACGTCCATTACCCTCCCGGCTCCCTCCTCTGGCTCCCTGCACGCCGTGTGGGACTGTGTGAGAAGCTCCTGCCTCGTTACGTCGGTCCTTACCGCGTCTCGAGGCAACTGAGCGATGTGACCTATGAACTCACGCCGCTGCATCCCCACTCTCCTTCCGTGCCCCCTCCACACAGCTTGTGCACGTCGCCCGTCTTAAACCCGACCACACTCACCCACCCCCCTAGGCCTCCCCGGGTGTGTGCCTTCTCCCGCGGGGCGGAAGGGGGCGGGGGATAGTGTTACGGTGCACAGTCGCGAAGCGAAGACGACGTTGTTGTGTCCCTGGGCAGTCGAAGACGAGGACGCTGCCGCTAGGGCTTGACCCGTTTTCTGGTGTGTCTCCTGTGTACGACCTATCGTCCCTGCTGCTGAACTAACCTCGTTATAATATTTTTCTGCTGGGTGACATGAATGGCCACATCGAGGATCTGGATGGATACGCGGATTGTAACGGGAATTTAATGCTCGACTTTTGTGAGCGACGCAATCCAGTTATTGTAAAAGGAAACTAAGTGTGAGGAACAAATCACGTGGGAATCCCGTAACAGGCTGTTGGATGTTGTTTCTGCTGAAGGACGAATCCCAACATAAAAATATAACAACTGTTTATTGAATTAGCGATGGCAGCGGACGAGCATACCGACGCTACGCTCGTTTCGGTAGCGGAAGGAAGAAAGCCGCTCTTCCCAGCCGGGCAGCCTGTCTTTGTAGCCACCGTCGGTGACGCATGCTTTGCGTTACGCAGTGGTGGCGCTATTTTATCGGTAACGCAGTCCAGCGTGTGGCCGTGTTACGCTGGGCCGGATGATAACAAGGCGGAGGCTGCGCGGAAATGTACGCAGAGTGTGTCGCCACATCAACCCCCCCCCCCTACTCCCCGCGGTGTGGAGAGCCCTCAGGGCTTGTAAAAATCTTTGCAGCGTACCCGACGTCCATAGTGTGTAGTGACAGAAGCAGGCTGCGGTGTCGGGCGTCGTGTATGGACGCCTGTGGGTGCACTGGTATTTCCTGGTTCGGCGGAATCGATGTAGGCTGGCTTCAGCCGGTCGATAGAGACGCGGACGTCGTTCCCGTTAACGCGCAGGGTGAAGGTTTTGTCGCCGCGACGGAGAACTGGGTAGGGTCCGCTGTAACGCTACTGTAAAGGCCTGCGGACGGTGTCGTCGCGGAGAAAAGTGTGCGTGCACGTTGCCAGATCCTTGAAGACGAAAGGGGCAGTCTTACAGCGGTGAGCTGCAGGTGACAGGCGGAGGGCAGCCATCTTTTCTTCACCCACCAGCACGTTCATCTCGACGCTTATTCAATAGCTTAAGTATACAGCGCCTGCATGAATCAACATCTGCTTTTAATAAACAATTTCTACCAATTGCAATACAGGAATGGAATGAATTGCCAGATTCTACTGTGATGGAAAGTGACCCTGTCAAATTCAAAGACCGGTTACTGTCTGTCTGTGAACATTAAATTTGTCTATATTTCTTTTCTCGCCCTTAGTTTGATGTGCTTGAGCAATTCGTTTGTAAATCCCCTTCTCCTTTTTGTAACTGTTTTAATTGTGTTCTCATTTGATGGTATTGTATTCATTGTCCTAATTGCGCTCATTGTATGTTTATATCTATGTTTTACTAGATGTTTTTCTTTTTTTCAACCTCTGGCTTTGTTCTTGTATTGTCCTACGTACGTCGCCCCCCTTATGTAATACTCTGTGAAGGGTCCTTAAGGGATCAATAAATGATGATGAATGATGATGATGTAGCGTCGTAGCCGGGCGACGAAATCGGTGGGATCTGACGTCGCGGTGGCTAATGGCGGGGCAGCAGGAAATTCGCCTGGGAGACGGAGTGGTTCCCCATAGACGAGCTCTGCGGGTGTAGCCTGAATGTCCGGCTTGAAGGTTGCGCGAAGACCTAGGGCGACGGCTGGGATGGCTTCGAGCCAGGTTGAGTCCGGGTGGCACATGATGGCTGCTTTGAACTGTCGGTGGAAACGCTCGATCATCCCGTTGGCGCAGGGGTGGTAGCTGGTGATCCTCGAGCGCTCGAACCCGATGGTCAGCCCGAGGAGCCTGAAAAGGTGCAGTTCGAACTGTCGTCCTTGGTCGATGGTGACGCGCCGAGGGGGCCCGAAGCGAGCAATCCAGCCGGCGAAGAAGGCCGAGGCGACGTCTTCCGCGGTGATTCCGCCGAGGGGTCATGCCTCAGGCCATCGAGTATACCGATCGATGGCGGTGAGGCAGTAGCGATAGGGTCCAGCTGTGGGAAAGGGTCATATATGATATCAAGGTTGACGTGTTGAAGCCGACCAGAGGGCTGGGGGAATGCTCCGAGCGGTGAAGTGACTTGCCTGGTGACTTTAGCGCGCTGACAGAATGCAGGAGTGCACCCAGGTGCGGCAATCGCGCTGCATGGAGGGCCAAACATAGCGGTCGGCCACGAGGCATGTAGAGGCGCGTATGCCGTGATGGCTGAGATTATGCAGCTGGTTGAAGAGGCAACGGCGATGGGAAAGGGGAACATAAGGCCTGCTTCGTGCTGTTGACATGTCGCAGTAGATAGTCGTTGTCGATCCAGCTAGGTATGGGGACTTGTTGCAGCTGTAGTGAGGACCCACCCTTAAGAAGTTCTTGCAGTTCGACGTCCGTAGTCTGAGCTTCGGTGAGGACGTCAGCTGTTATCTGTGAAGAGCTGATAGCTGCCACACGTGATAGCGCGTCGGCGACAACGTTGTCCTTCCCGCTGACATATTGGATGTCGGTGGTAAACTGGGCAATGAACGAGAGCCGGTTCTGCTGGACCGGCGAGAGTTTGTCGCGGCGTTGAGAGAAGGCATAGGTCAGAGGATTATGGTCGGTGTAGATAGTGCAGTGCTGTGTTTCGAGAATGTGGCGAAAGTGTTAAACTGCTTCGTATATCGCCAGAAGTTCTCTGTAGTAAGCTGGCGAACTCGACGGTGCGGGGCTCGTGGTTTCGTTGCTGGGACTGGCCGTAGAAGGGGTCGTTTTCCGAGCTGAGGGTTTCTTGGAGAAGAATGCCAAGCGATGCCAGGTGTTGTCTATGCGTTGCAAAGGGCGGCGCCGACGGCGAAGTTAGAGGCGTCCGTGAAGAGCCACGAAGAAGCGTCTGGCACAGAATGGGAGAGAAGTGTGGCGGTGCAGAGAGCAGCTTTGCATTCGAAAAGTTGCGTTAAAGCCGGTGTCCACGTGATGGTTTGGATTACTCGTAGACCAGCCAAGGCATCATGGAGGGAAGCCTGGTAGTCGGCTGCGTGTGGTAAGAAACACCTGTAAAAGTTCAGCATGCCGAGGAAGCGGCGAATGTCTTTAGCGGTTGTGGGTAATTTTGCAGGTCTCAGATGCGTTGAGGCAAAGGTCGAGTCCCCTCTGATGAAACTTCATGGCCGAGGAATTTGACGACTGAAGCGCCGAGCGCGCTCTTTGGGACATTGACGAGTAGGCCGTGGTCATCGAGGCGTTGTAAAAGTAGACGAAGGTGCGTGTGGTGTTTGTCGGTGTTACGGGAGAAGACCAATATGTCGTCAAGATAGACGAAGCTGTCGATGAAGCGTTGAAAGTTTGTCCAGCGTTCCTCAGGCCAAAGCTCATGAAGGAAAACTCGAACAAGCCGAAAGGGGTAATGATTGCAGTTTTCGGGACGTCGTCCGGGTTGATGGGTATCTGCGTGTAGGCCTTCACCAACTCTAGCACGGAGCAAACGTGGCAGCCATAAATGCGATGGGCGAAGTTCTGTATGTGGTGAACTGGGTACCTGTGTGGAATGGTGCGGGCGTTGAGGGCATGGTAGTCCCCACGGGGCCGCCAGCCTTCTGTCTTCTTCGGGACAAGGTGAAGTGGCGAGGCCCGTGGGGCGTCGGAGCGGCGGGCGAATCCCTCACGGAGCATGGCTTTGAACTCTGCTTTGGCTATGCGCATGCGGTCCGGGGCAAGCGACGGGTGCGGCAGGAAACCACGGGGCCTGGGGTGGTCCGGATGTAGTGCAGAGTGGTGTGCTGCACATCGCGTGGTGACCCGCTAGAGCACGTCAAACCGGGAAATTTGGCGAGGCGTGGTACGGTGAATGATTTTCAACACCGAGTACTTTGATGCTTGCCTGGTGGGTAGTCGTTCGCTGTCCTGGCGAAAAATGTCCCGTTGTTGCGTCGATGAGACGGTCGTGGCGGCAGTCCGGAAGGTGTAGTGCGACAAAAAGTCTGAGCCGATGATTGGCTCGATGACGTCGGCGATGACAAAATTCCAGTGAAGGCCACGGCTTAGGTTTTTAAACTGGACGTGCAGGCGGAGCGAGCCGTAAGTATTGATTGTGAACTGGTTTGCCGCGATGAGCTCCAAAGACGGAGGAGGACGGCTCGTGGGTAGCAGCAAATGTCGGAACCGCTGCTTTGTAATTTGGTCGGTGACGAAGATGCGACGGCATCCAGGCTGGCAGCTCGCAGCCGTGTCTACGAGCTGCCGTTGGCGTTTCCCTTATGACCGGCGGAGCAGGGTGGTCGACATTGTCGTGCCCTGACCCCGAGGCGTCGATGGTAGTAGCAGCGGTCGTGGTCACCAGACTGCTGCGACGGGGTGGTGTTACGGTCATGGCTTTGCAGGCGGCGCGCCGGCAAGTGCTGATCCAGGCGTCGTTGAATGGAGCTGAGCTGTCGATTGATATCGTCAATACGGTGCGCAAGCTCTGTGGTGTTCAGCGGTGCGGCGACAGCCTGGAGGGTGGGCGACAATTGCGGCGATCAGCGATCCCGGCAAGTTGGTCTAGAGGTAGCGTAAGCTGTCTGCAGAATTGCCTGGACATGCGGTGGAAGTCGTTGAAGCCAAAGTGCTCGCAGTAAGGAATCCTGGACTTCCATGTTGCCCACGAGAGCACGCATGTGCCGGAGGAGCAGCGAAGGCTCGCGCTCGGCAAGTTCTGCGGACTATAGTTGTCGCACCTTCTGGTCTTCCGAGAGTGACAGGCGGCGATGAGTTCAGTCTTGAGGTTTTCGTAAAGGTTGGCCATTGGTGGGTTGGCAAGGATATCCGGGACCTCGTTGACATAGCGGGCATTGAGGTGGGCGACGATATAGTCGCAGCGGATCCGGTCTTGCGTGATGTGTGCGAGAGAATTGGGCCTCGTCTTGGTAGAACCATACCTCGGGCGAGTTATCGCAGAAAAAAAACAATGCGATCTCGCAAGCGAGGGCAAAAGTTTGAAGCTAGTTGAATAACTTTGTGCAACTCCACAGTTTTTACAGCGAAACACCACGCGTACGCCACCAAAACATATTTATACGAATATAACAAGTTACTATTAAAGCGCTGCGCGCACTGCAGTCACGTTATTCTGGCCAATATGAACAAAATTGAACATATGTAGGGTGTAATGAACTCAGTTATCAATACAGGAATGGTTTGCCAGGACTTGCTAGGCCGCATTCTCACAGCCGGTTTTTCGCATCCTCCGTCGCCGCCGGAGCCGACGGAGCGGATGTTTTAGAACCGGTTCCCCCCCCCCCCACCCCCAAAAAATCGGGCGGCCGGTGCTGCTGGGCCCTACTCTCCTGTCCTGTCCCGTCCTGTCTCCGTCCTGTCTACTTCTTCCCTGTGTATCGTCCTTTGCGTCCGCGCTCGTCCTGTCTACTTCTTCCCTGTGTATCGTCCTTCGCGTGGTTTTCGTTCTTAGTTCATGGATTACCAACTAGCCCCCCATCGTACACTCCCTACTCTACGTTTCTGTCGGACGGCGGCGCCGGAGCCCCGCCCCACTTAAAAAGCGCCAGTCACAGCGCGAGCTCGCCTCACGTGACCCACGGCTTGCTTGCTGCGAGCGAGAGATGGCGCTGGCGAGAGTCGCGGCTTAGTCACTGGAAAGTTTTTCCAGTGACTCTATCGCGGCTTCCCCATCATTACTTCGGCGGCGGCGGTGCGCCGGTGGGTGGGTGCGTGAGTGCGCGGGCGCAAAAAAGAGAACCCCCCCCCCTTTTTTTTTTCTTTCCTCCGTCGGGAGATGCATGCGTCTTGCGTCCCGAAAAGCTCTCGCTAGCAAGTAAAAGAGCGGATGACGGTTTTATTTCATTTGGCAATATACGAGGCGTTCCAGGTAAACGAGTCTCCGATGAGTTTTGTGTTTGCACTGGGTGCGGGATATACGATAAGCGAATTTGCATCTGTTGCGACAAGCAGCACCACTGTTGTCTATTTGGATTTCTCGCGCTATCTTTTAGAGCTTCAAGAAAAATTACTGGACGGTACCTTACTACAAACAAGAAGTTAATATTTAATAGATAGTCAGTCTAAACTTATTAATCGACTCTGCAGTTTGAAAAAGAAAGTTAGGCAGGGTTTAATTGTGGTTATACCAAAAGATCGAGCGAAAGAATTTTGGCAATGGCCCGGACCAGATTTGGAGGTCGTCATCGAGTTGAGCACACTCATTTATGGTTCACGCTCATTATGGTTGGACGCTCAGTTATGATTGGTCCAAATTTTCCGAGGTCAAATTTCGGGGATGGCCCGAGCCAAATTTAGAGACGGCCATCGTATCGAACACATTGAAATCAGCCTGAAAATATATTTTGGTCCAAATCAATGAAGGTCGAATTTCTGGGGTGGGATGGGCAACATTTCGGAAACGACCCGGGTCTAATTTGGAGACACCATCGCATCGGCCGTAGTCAAAATCGCCAAGTGCGAAGGTCACCTCAATGTCATATACGCACACCAGACTGAAACTCAAGTTTTGCCTTGAATAGATACTGCAGAGTACGACACACGACCCCCAGCAGCACTGGACACATTTTACGCGCCTAGGACACTCCTTCAATTGTTAAAAACGTGGTTACATTTAGCTTGACACCTGTTCTATTTACATGGAGAGAGAGAGAGAAACGTAGGGCAAAAATTCATCCCTTTACTCAACAAAACGTTGGCTAGTTCGAGCACATACAGTAAATACACAACTCTAAAATACAAGCACTTGCGATAGACATGGTTGTACACACAGATGCATATCAGAATAAAATGCATAAAACAGACAGGAATGTCAGCAAAACAATCCGGTATGGGATGTTACTAGCATGACGGATTTAATTCTTTCAGACACTCATTGAGTGCTACTATCGAGAAAAATCTGAAAATTTCCATGTGTATTAGCGGATACTGGTAAAATATTCTCCAAACTGTTTTGATAGCCTAATTCTCAAACGTTAGTATAAAGACCGACCCAGCAAGCCCTGGCAAACCATTCCTGTATTGATAACAGAGTTCATTACCCCCTATATATGTTCTATTTCGTTCATATTGGCCAGAATAATGTGACTGCAGTGCGCGCAGCGCTTTAATAGTACCTTGCTATATTCGTATAAATATGTTTTGGCGCTGTACGCGTGGTGTTTCGCTGTAAAAACTGTGGAGTTGCGCAAAGTTTTTCAACTAACTTCAAACTTTTGCCACCGCTTGCGAGATCGCATTGTTTTTTCTGCGATAACAGTCGAGCAAAGCAACGCAAGCAGACGACACTCACTGCACCCTCGGCATCTCCTTCGGACCCCGCCGCCGCTGCCGCTGTTTTTTTTTTACCACGCCGGAGACAAAAAAGGCACTGGCGTAGAGTCACGTGGGAGGAGCGAGCGCCCACCTGTAAAGTCGTCATGCGCTTAAGCTTGTTCGCGTCTCTTTTGCTTGTATGTTCTTTTTTTGCAGTTGCACCCCCGAGGCCGCGTCGCGGGGAGGGGGGGGGGGGCGAACTTTTGTTTCTTTGGTTTGTGGTTCGCAGTCGCGTTCTGTACCCCCGAGCCGCGTGGCCCAGGGGCCGCGCGCCTCCGCGGGGGAACTTCGGTTTGTCTTTTGTTTTTCGGTCCGCATTCACACTTGTCCAAAAATCCGGCGAGCGAAGCGGATTCGCTCGCCGGGAAAACTAGGAGCTGTTCTCATCTGTTGACGCCCGGGCGCGGCCGGGTGAGGTGTAACCGCCGCGCCGCTGCTGTTTCTCGCTTTTCCACACACTTCCTGGCCACCACGTCACCGCTCGCGGTGAACGCAGATATGGTTAGAAAAGAGCATAAATCGATGCTGTCTGTGTGCCATAATCCCGGGCATCAACAGATGAGAACAGGTCCTAGTTTTCCCGGCGAGCGAATCCGCTTCGCTCGCCGGATTTTTTGGACAAGTGTGAATGCGCCCTTAGGCGACACGGTCCGCGCGTTCATCACCCGGCTTTCGATGTGTTTGTTAACGCGGGTCAACTCCGACTTTGCGTAGAGAGGGCATGAGTGTGCCGGGTCTTGTTCTCGCACTGACATGGGAGGCACCATGTGTCTCCATAGACGGCGCTTCGCGCATCATTTAGCGCACGGGTCTCCGAACGCCTTCGGCGAACCGCACCCCGCGTGTTAGGTGGCTGGGTTTGCGCTTTTCTTTGCTGAACCTCGGAGCCACTGGTCGTAAATTTGCGCTTCTCCGCGGGAATGGGTTTCCTGACATGGCGTCCCAGCCCCGTCTGCGATACATCCATTCCCAGAAATCTGGGGGAAAGTGACGTTGGGAACGTGGGAGTGCCGAAAGAATGATTGCTTTTGGGAAGAAACCCTGTGACGGCCGCGAGCTCTGAGCGGGGCGGGAGTGGAGGCCGGAGCTCGGTAGGAGACGTACTTCCTCCCGCATGCTCGCTTAGGACGACGGACTGTCCTAACTCCAAGGGCGGCCCAGCTCAGTTATTCTGTATGTATGCTGCTGTCATCACTTTAACTGCACTGTACTTTTTTATTGTTGTCATCAAGTGTATAATTAAATCAGTTTTCTCAGTTAATCCGGCCAATTCGAGAGGTGTACTTGGCGAAGCAGGGAAACGGGACCTACGAAGAAGAGAGAGAAGAAAGCGAAGGAGAGCAAGAAAGTAAAAAAAGAAATCTTTACTGGCGCAGCGACAGAATCACCGTTTTCTCTCAGACTTCGGCGACCTTCAAACCTTTCGAGAACAAAGACGACCGGGCCGATGGACCGTGCCTGAGAAACGTCTCCGCCGGAAGAGGACAGCAGCAAAAGTCATCCAGCATTGCGGCCAACGGACCGAGCCAGCGATGCTGAACGCGTCAACGGAAAGGCAGACCAGTGCCTACACACTAAACACAAATCAGCCCAGATGGGTGTTTTTGGCTCGTCCTCCCAAATCGAGGTTCGATATACACCGTTAGACGTGGGGTATATTTGAGCTCCAAAAAATACGGAGGACTTACGGTTGGCGAAGGAAGCTGATTCGGTGTAAATTTTTACACCAAAAAATGCGAAGCACTTGCGGTTGACAATGGGAGTATATTTTGTGTAGATTTTTACATCAAAATATACGATGCACTTCCGGTTTGCAATGGGAGGTTTCAACCGCGGCGATACGCTGAGCGGTGGCTGCGGTGTCGTGTTTATGCAGGCGCCGATTTTGCAACGCCGGCATCTAGGAGGAGGTGATGACAGCGGTCCATTTTTCTATATTGAATTTTTGCTCTTTCTTACAGGGCTACTAGAACTGCTAACTATATAGGCGGAACGGTGCTAGTTAGTTAATAACAATAATCAGGTTCGAATGCACTTTGTAATCAAGAACAAAGCCCAATCGAACTTCAATTTTGAGATATAACAACCAGCCCCGTTCCGTCCATGCCGTTACGAAGTAGTACTGTAAGGAACAGGGCAAGAACGCTGGATACAAAGTGCATCGGACCGCTGTCTTCACCTCCTCCTGGATGCCTGCGTTGCACGATCGTGGCGCCATGCATACACACGACGTCCCAGTCACGTCGCAGCGTGCTGCCGTATATCGCGGAAACAAAACGAGACCAGCGGTGGCGGCAAGGAAACGTCTTTAATCTGACTCCGCTGAGTATACGGCACTACTGTAAAAAATACACAAACCATGGCTCCGGCGCTAGCCGAAAGTATCTTGACGGGATGGTTCGCAATGGGCAAGAAAAGGAGAGTTCGGGAGACGACAGGCAATGAAACTGAAAGCAAGACCGTGGTAACGAATCTACGTGCCAAATTCCTGCAACACATTTTTCTTCTCGTAAAAGTGTACCATCTCTTCACTGTGGTCCAAAAACCGAATCTCTGAAGTAAAAGAACCTGAATGGTGCACAAGCCACTTGCGGGCAGCTCCACATTGGACAAATAATCTTTGCCATCTCACTGCCTTTAGAAGTTTTTAAAAAGAATGCATTTGTATATTGTATCCTTAAAATCCGTTCATTACTTTTACTTATTTTTGCAGTCCATAATGTACCTTTTTAAAGAAAATTTTGAATTCCGTGCTCTACTCGCGCATTGAAAATATTTTTCGAGCACTAGTTTCATCCAGTCTATGAGTCCTCAAAGTCGATAAAAGCAGGATTCGCAGTAAGGATTACACAAAAACATTGCATATAGCTTGTGCTCCGTGGTTTTATTTTCGAACAAAAATATAGTTCTTGGATTTTACCTTCATGGTGCAATGTAGCTGTGTAAGTTTGTTAGAATTTTTTTTCGAGAATGCAGTTTTAAGCAATTTACAGAACATTGTTACTAGCACGTCCTCAAAACACTGTTCGCAATTTAACTTGTGCATGCGACTTACATTCATTCCATTGGATGTTCGAAAATACTGAACACTTCTTAACACTGAAAAAACAGTTTCGTTGCAAATAACACATAAAAAGAACCCAATTAACCGCGTGTATACACTCGGATCATCAACACTAAAGCAGGTTAATAGCTACAAATATCTAGGTGTAACAATCACAAGCAGTCTTTCCTGGAACTCACATATAGATAACATATGCTCCTCTGCATTTAAAAAGCTTTGTTTCCTGAGGCATAAACTAAGAAATTCACCTTCTCACGTAAAACTGCTAACGTATAACGCTTACATCAGGCCAAAGCTTGAGTATGCTTCGGTTGTTTTGGACCCATTCACTAAACTTAACATATATAAATTAAAAAGGGTTCAAAGAAAAGCTGTTAGGTTTATCTATTCCAAATTTAAAATCACCGACTCCCCCACTGACCTCATGGCGGCTAACAATATTGAAACACTTGAAACGCGAAGAGGAAAATATCGCCTTGAGTTTCTTTATTCTTTACTTAACCATAAGTTTGCTTTGGATCCTTCACAGTACATATCCCCCTTAACCACACGTTATACCCGACATCATCACATTCACTCATTGACACCGTATTTGCGAAAACTGACTGTTTTAAATATTCGTTTTTTCCGTGGACAATATCCGATTGGAACCATGTTATGACATCGTAATATTTTGCAAAATTTGTCTCCTCATTTTTATGTATATTTCTTTTCATTGTGTTCTGTATCTTTTGAGTTTTAAGAATATATGCCTGTCCTGCTTGGACCCTGAAAAGGGTCTGCAGTATGTACTAAATAAATAAAATAAATAAAAATTACACAGACCACCGCTACAAATAGCACTGGAATGTCACAAATGTCAGTTACTAACCTACACACATATCTGAAATATTAACACCAGCAGCATTAAAAGGCTGCTTAACATGTCAAGCTTATTCAATTGAAAAGAAATTGAAGAGCCTGCATAAAGTAAAGAAAACGTCACAAAGACCTCTAGATTATAATTTTATTTTTTAAATGGAGGACAATACACAACATTTAAAACCACAATTCTTGGACAGGTACTAGAGATAGGGACTAACTTGAAATCAGCACCTAAAAGTAATCAAAACGATACAATAGCAAATCTTGAAAAACAATGCAGAGTTGACTTGAAAACTTCGCTACACTTCAGGCTAACTGGTGCTGTCAGATAAGATTAGCTAAAAAATGTTATGCACCAGACAATTCCCAGTGCCTAACTTCAACATGTAGATTACAAAATACAGTAAAAGAAATACTAAACAGACATCCTAAAGCAGCCCACTAAATCTACTGTAAAATATCACAGGTATCCAACCTCTAATGTTTGTGTTTGTTCTTGAGAAACCCATAGGATGAACATAACCTTAGAAAACGTATACAATACATTCAATTTAACACAATCACATAAAAAAGAACACAAAACAAAACTTTACACTCAATATATGGAGGCCCATGCTCTAGAGAAAGTTTATGTGCCCCGAAAGATATGTTAGCCACCCATTTGAAGGAGCCTGTCGGAAATAAAATGCAGCACTCATAACTTATATGGAAAAAATTAGAATACAGAAACACATGCTTTTCAATCTAGCTAACAAGTAATGACTAATGCTGAAACACAAGGAATTAGTCAACCTGGTATTACGTGACTGTGCGCACTACAAGCAAAGCAAAATCACATGGGCTAAGGTCAAAGCGCTCAGCACACAGGCATTCTAGTTGATCGGGAGGAAGACATTCATCACCTTCACTTTAGGACGAAGTGAAAAAAAATTTCCAGAAAAGTTCCCATGGCAACCGAACAGACTAAGGACTAGTAACTTTGTGATTAAATAAGTAAATGAATTTCTGAAGACCTGTGTCTAAGCACATATTTGCTTGAAAACTTAATTGTTCACCAAACCCATTATCACCATTATTTTTCTAATTAAAGGATATGTATAAATGCTAGCAAATGTGTCATGTGGCAGAACGGGAAGTCTATTAAAAAACAAAAAATTACAAAATGCTGACAGTGCTCCCAGGAAGATGTCCGAGCTAGATGCAAAAAGATAAAAACCATGACTAGCCCATGCAGGGACAAGAAACCAGTGGGGTGATGATTCTTAGGGTCAACGAAATGTTGCTGTTCCTGTTTGTCATGTCTTTCCATGCTGTTACATAATGCGAGTACAGCATTTGTCGAAGTTTAGAGCACAAGGAATTCACTTCTGAGCCTTGTTGTGCATCGCTAGCATTGCAGATCTCTTGAAGGTACAAAAAATCTTGCCCTGACCACCGTGAATGTTGGACATCCATGGATGCTCAGAGGTCTTATTACACGGCTTAGAAGCCAAACCCATTGGCTCTGTACTTTTTGAAAAAGGCTATACATCATTTTTCTCACAGATTCATGCTGATATTGTTTTCCTTTTTCTTCGCTCTGGCCAACTGTATCATGTTAACATTGATAAGTTATAGCAACACAGTTTGTGTTCCACTACCAGTATTCCAAACAGTACTAAAAAACTAGACATGTAAAACATGTACAGGCAGATAGAAGAGGCAGTTGTGAAGGAAAGACGCAGTGGTTTTTAAAAACTGATGAGCTCAAAACCATCGAAGCATGGTTTACTTTAAGCCAAATATCTAAAAGCACTCTCAAGAAAGGTCAGCAGACAGAGTGCCTTGTTTAGATTTTCCAAACGGAACACCCAGAAGGCTGCAAACAGCAGAATCCCCACAGAAGCGATGAGGTTTTCACTACAGGGTGATGGCCAATGAACAGGAAAACTGCGCCTTGATAGGTGAGGAGGCATGCTGTAAGTGCTTGGTCCTGCAAAATTAAAAATGAAATATCACTGACATTTCTAACACTTGTAGAAATGCAAAAAAATACTATCCCATTTCAGTATAATGCACATTATGACTACACTATCCTAGGGATGAATTCATGAGGGGGTGGTCTCCCCTCCTCAAAGTGAGACATTTTACATGGAAAAACCATGCTCAAGCCAATTTTTTCAAGAATAAAGTCAAAGAAATGCGAGGTTCATACATGTCACTGACCGATTTTTAAAGATAATGGTAACCAGGCTAATGTTCTTGGAGCTATCAACACTGTCCAGCTTCAACTTCATTGCTCACCACTCTGTGCAGGAGACCTTGGTGACAAGTTTTGTATCAAAACTTTTTTATTCATGATTCGTTAGTATGGATGAATCACTTTGCGAGAGCTTTGCTCGGAAACCAAAGTGTTCATATTAAAGAGGTGCAACTGTACATATGATTTGTCCATTAGAGCCATGATCATATTTAGTGGCCACAACAACTATGCAAAAGTTAAACAAAATGCTGCAATGGCCTCCCTGCCAGATTTGAAAACCATATTCTAGCTATAAGACAACTGAGCTGCTCAATCTCATTTAATTGCAACCAGTGCAGCAACAGCCTAACTGTAATCGAACTAGAGGCTAAAGAAACAAAGGTGAGCCACTGCTCATTAGGGGGCGTGATACAAAGTGCGTATTCGAAAGGTACAGCTGCACACGAAATCTACCACTCTTGCTTTATCCGTGACATTTGATATATATGACAACTACAGGAATTTTTGCTGAGCATCGAAGAAGCAAATGTTCTCTAGAGAATCACATTTTGAGCACCTGTAACAGCACGGGATGCAACAATCAGTACTCCCCATGAATCATATTTGCGTGTGTATAATGAAGACCTAAAAATACAAAACTTGTATGGTGTTGTTCAAAGTGTATATCGCCATTATACACAGCTTGTGAAGTAGCCCTCCACAATGATTGGATGCCATCGAAGACTACAACACAAAACACTCTTTTCCAACTGAAAATAAAAAATAGCTGCACCGTGTCCAGACCTCAGTGCCATTTGTCAATAAAATGAAAAAAAAACACAGTCGCAAAAGTAAATAATGGTGATCGCCTCTCCATAATTTCGTGCAAGTCTAAAGAAACCCCTACCGTCTCAACATTGGATTACTGGTTAGTTGAAAAGAGTGGTAGTGAACACAAGTGAAAATGAGCCAGTAGCAATGCAAATCCCAAAATAGCAGCGTGTCAGTACGCTGTATCTGGTTTAGTCATGAAATTACTCTATTTTCAGAACTGAGCGTAGTTGCAGCAGTTACACTGGCTCCTTATTCCTACTATTGTCTTTTTTTTAATTGCACAAGTAACTATGCCTGAATTTTAACGAAAATCCCTTGGGGGTCAGCAGCTCCTTACTGTCAATGTTTGCATCCCGCCTCTTTGCAAGATAACGAAACACCATGCAGGGCTTTGTGCCAGCCTCATTCTAAAATAAATAATCACAAAACCCAAGCTTTGCTAAGGCTCGTGACATCAATGACTAAATTTGAGTAAATTCTGTGCCTAAAAGGTAGTCATCAGATGTTCAGATAAATACTGAGCTGCTATTTTCATTCAAAAATTTTAGTTCCTGCCTATGTCCACCAATAATTTGCACAAAAATATCTACAAGTGTTGCAGGGGGCATCTTTCTTTTCGACTTAACTCTGAACTGTTTGGTACTGCTTGTAGATTAAACTGATGCAACCTTGGAGTTCTTCATAGATTAGAACCTGTATAGAACAATGTCCAGTCAGGTTTGATACCAAACAAATCATTATGAATAAAATGTATGTCGTTCGAATTACTGACTCCAATAATGATAGGTGACCAAGGCAATGAAGTATGTGATGCTTTGAAATTAAAGCAGCTGTTATATTTTCACAAACAGTGACAGCACGTTTATACTGCACCCATCGAAGTTATGCCGCAACGAACCGCAGAACATAAGGCAAGAACTGACAGTAGTTGCTTTCTCGCTTTCACTCGTGTTCCAGTGACAAAGAGATTGCGCCATTGACTGAAAGCAACAAATAATCAGATTGCAATTCTAAATGTGGCGACCGAATCTATGATGACAGAATACAAGTATGCACTTCAGAAGCTTTGAGCACATTCATAAATTTGCTGCGACGCGCACGATAAGCAAAATTATGTTTTTTGTTGGGAACCATGGCATTTTAGAAAAAGCGACCTGATTTTTTTATGTTAATGGCGATGCCGCATACCTCGATCTGTGAACATGCATGAAATTAAGAGTGGCCAAAAATGCTGCACATATCCAAACTAAAATGACACAAATGCTTCGGAGGGCACTAAAATAACAATGCCGAAAACATACAGCCGCTTGCAAGGTGTACAGTACTCACGGATTGAAATAGGACATTCGGAGCGCGTGGCCGTCGCTTCATGGAGCGCCGCCCGTAGACGCTCGTGGAACCAAGGTGGTGCATTGTGGTATGGCGCGAGAGGGAGAACATCTACAAAGCAGAATTGTTCCTTCCAGTAGCCAATGAGCCGGCCTGTGGTTTACCACATGCCTGCGTGGCACTGCAAGGTTAGCGCTCCGAATGTCCTATTTCAATCCGTGAGTACTGTACTTCAGTGCAGACGCAAGCAAACTTGTACTACAGAGCGCTCGTGCGGTGCTTTGCGGAATGAAGGCGAACTTATAACGCAGGCAGTGGGATTGACTGAAAATGCAGGTGCTCAAGCGCTGGTGCATAGTCATATAAAACAACCCATACACTGGCAGCACGTCGTTAAGAAAACTGTGCTAATGCTTTGCTCCATTCCGCAGCACAGTGCCTCAGCGCTCCACACAAGCCTGCTCCCGCATTTATCGTACAACGATATTTAAGACGCAAAATCACCTACCATGACGGCGAGACGGATGTGAGACGGCAGGGATTCAAGAATATCCTTCCGGGCAGCAGTGTCGAGGTAGAAATTTCTCTCCCGCTGGCCAAGGGCGCGGCAAAGCTAGCGCTTGTCTCAATTCGCTCACAACGGCGCCGTACCGCCATTCGCAAACCAGAGCGAGGGGCAAGCTCAGCCGTCGTTTACGATATCCCCTTCGGTGAACTCGGTTAAGCATCCATCTTCCCTTTCTCCGTCGCGCATCGAAAAGCAGCAGCGGCAAACGCACAGTCGCCTCTCACGATATCCGTTCCAAGAGAGGCTCCAGACAACCCGCTGCGCTCAATTCTGCGACGCAATTCGAGACGGCCCAGCTGGCGCTGCTAGGCCTAGCGCCTACGCCGCTTCGGTCACAGCGTCCGCACTCGCGACTCTCTCGCCGACTTCTGAACCTTTGCGCCGCCTGCTGTCAATTGCATCTCGACCGAAACCAAAACTTGATGCTTCGTTCCGGAACTAAGCGAAACAGATAAAAGTGCACAATTCCAATGGCGCGTTCTTTTGAACAGCAGCAGGAACTCGACCTCGCTCCGTCTCAATTGCAGTACGGTGTTTTTCTCTACACCGTTCGGACGCTTCCGAATGGAGACAACCACTCCGTTAGAGACGGCTGATGAACGATTGCGGACCTCGTTAGCACACCGTCAGTTATAGCTGGTGTTGCTTCGGTGTTTATGATATTATGTGCACCGTTTTACCGGTGTTCTCGTCTGGCGATGCGGTGTTTTAAAGCGGACGAACACGGATAAACCTCCCATCTCGTGTCATTCGTGTTTAGTGTGCACACTAAACACAAATCAACCCAAATGGGTGTTTTTGGCTTGTCCTCTAGCGTTCTCCCAAATCGAGGTTCGATATACACCGTTAGACTTGGGGTAGATTTCAGCACCAAAAAATACGGAGGACTTACGGTTGGCGAAGGGAGCAGATTGGGTGTAAATTTTTACACCAAAAAATACGAAGCACTTGCGGTTGACAATGGGAGTATATTTGGTGTAGATTTTTACACCAAAAAATACGATGCACTTCCGGTTTGCAATGGGAGGTTTCAACCGTGGCGATACGCTGAGCGGTGGCTGCGGTGTCGTGTTTATGCAGGCGCCGATTTTGCAACGCCGGCATCTAGGAGGAGGTGATGACAGCGGTCCGTTTTTCTATATTGCATTCTTGCTCTTTTTACAGGGCTACTAGAACTGCTAACTATATAGGCGGAACGGTGCTAGTTAGTTAATCACAATAATCAAGTTCGAATGCGCTTTGTAATCATGAACAAAGCCCAATCGAACTTCAACTTTGAGATATAACAACCAGCCCCGTTCCGTCCATGCCGTTACGAAGTAGTACTGTAAGGAACAGGGCAAGAACGCTGGATACAAAGTGCATCGGACCGCTGTCTTCACCTCCTCCTGGATGCCTGCGTTGCACGATCGTGGCGCCATGCATACACACGACGTCCCAGTCACGTCGCAGCGTGCTGCCGTACATCGCGGAAACAAAACGAGACCGGCGGTGGCGGCAAGGAAACGTCTTTAATCTGACTCCGCTGAGTATACGGCACTTCTGTAAAAAATACACAAACCATGGCTCCGGCGCTAGCCGAAAGTATCTTGACGGGATGGTTCGCAATGGGCAAGAAAAGGAGAGTTCGGGAGACGACAGGCAATGAAACTGAAACCAAGACCGTGGTAACGAATCTACGTGCCAAATTCCTGCAACACATTTTTCTTCTCGTAAAAGTGTACCATCTCTTCACTGTGGTCCAAAAACCGAATCTCTGAAGTTAAAGAACCTGAATGGTGCACAAGCCACTTGCGGGCAGCTCCACATTGGACAAATGTTTGCCATCTCACTGCCTTTAGAAGTTTTTAAAAAAAATGCATTTGTATATTGTATCCTTAAAGTCCGTTCATTACTGTTACTTAATTTTGCAGTCCATAATGGACCTTTTTAAAGAAAATTTTGAATTCCGTGCTCCACTCGCGCATTGAAAATATTTTTCGAGCACTATTTTCATCCTGTCTATAAGTTCTCAAAGTCGATAAAAGCAGGATTCGCAGTAAGGCTTACACAAAAACATTGCATATAGCTTGTGCTCCGCGGTTTTATTTTCGAACAAAAATATACTTCTTGGATTTTACCTTCATGGTGCAAGGTAGCTGTGTAAGTTTCTTGGAAATTTTTTTTTCGAGACTGCAGTTTTAAGCACTTTACAGAACATTGTTACTAGCACGTCCTCAAAACACTGTTCGCAATTTAACTTGTGCATGCGACTTACATTCATTCCATTGGATGTTCGAAAATACTGAATTACACAGACCACCGCTACAAATAGCACTGGAATATCACAAATGTCAGTTACTAACCTACACACATATCTGCAATATTAGCACCAGCAGCATTAAAAGGCTGCTTAACATGTCAAGCTTATTCAATTGAAAAGAAGTTGAAGAGCCTGCGTAAAGTAAAGAAAAGGTCACAAAGACCTCTAGATTACAATTTTATTTTTTTAAATGGAGGACAATAAACAACATTTGAAACCACAATTATTGGACAGGTATTAGAGATAAGGACTAACTTGAAATCAGCACCTAAAAGTAATCAAAACGATACAATAGCAAATCTTGAAAAACAATGCAGAGTTGAGTTGAAAACTTCTTCGCTACACTTCAGGCTAACTGGTGCTGTCAGATAAGATTAGCTAAAAAACATTTTATGCACCAGACAATTCCCAGTGGCTAACTTCAACATGTAGATTACAAAATACAGTAAAAGAAATACTAAACAGACATCCTAAAGCAGCCCACTAAATCTACAGTAAAATATCACAGGTATCCAACCTCTAATGTTTGTGTTTGTTCTTGAGAAACCCATAGGATGAACATAACCTTAGAAAACGTATACAATACATTCAATTTAACACAGTCACATAAAAAGAACACAAAACAAAACTTTACATTCAATATATGGAGGCCTATGCTCTAGAGAAAGTTTATGTGCCCCGAAAGATATGTTAGCCACTCATTTGAAGGAGCCTGTCGGAAATAGAATGCAACACTCATAACTTATATGAAAAAATTAGAATACAGAAACACATGCACACATGCTTTTAAATCTAGCTAACAAGTAATGACTAATGCTGAAACACAAAGAATTAGTCAACCTGGTATTACGTGACAGTCCGCACTACAAGCAAAGAAAAAACACATGGGCTAAGGTCATAACGCTCAGGACGCAGGCATTCTCTTTGATCGTGAGAAAGGCATTCATCACCTTCACTTTAGGACGAAGTGAAGAAAAATTCCATAAAAGTTCCCATAGCAACTGATCAGACTAAGGACTAGTAACTTTGTGATTAAATAAGTAATTGAATTTCTGAAGACCTGTGTCTAAGCTCATATTTGCTTGAAAACTTAATTGTTCACCAAATCCATTATCACCATTATTTTTTTCTAATTAAAGGATGTATAAATGCTAGCAAATGTGTCATGTGGCAGATCGGGAAGTCTATTAAAAAACAAAAAATTACAAAACGCTGACAGTTCTCTCAGGAAGATGTCCGAGCTAGATGCAAAAAGATAAAAACCATGACTAGCCCATGCAGGGACAAGAAACCAGTGGGGTGATGATTCTTAGGGCCAACGAAATGTTGCTGTTCCTGTTTGTCATGTCTTTCCACGCTGTCACATAATGCGAGTACAGCATTTGTCGGAGTTTAGAGCCCAAGGAATTCGCTTCTGAGCCTTGTTGTGCATAAGCTGTACATCAGTTTTCTCACAGATTCATGTTGATGTTGTTTTTCTTCGCTCTGGCCAACTCTATCATGTTAACATTGATAAGTTCTAGCAGCTTAGTCCGTGTTCCACTACCAGTATTCCAAACAGTACTAAAAAACTAGACATGTAAAACACGTACAGGCAGATTGAAGAGGCAGCTGTGAAGGAAAGACGCAGTGGTTTTTAAAAACTGATGAGCTCAAAACCATCGAAGCGTGGTTTACTTTAAGCCAAATATCTAAAAGCACTCTCAAGAAAGGTCAGCAGACAGAGTGCCTTGTTTAGATTTTCCAAACGGAACACCCAGAAGGCTGCAAACAGCAGAATCCCCACAGAAGCGATGAGGTTTTCACTACAGGGTGATGGCCAATGAACAGGAAAACTGCGCCTTGATAAGTGAGGAGGCATGCTGTAAGTGCTTGGTCCTGCAAAATTAAAAACAAAATATCACTGACATTTCTAACACTTGTAGAAGTGCAAAAAATACTGTCGCATTTCAGTTTAATGCACATTATGACTAAACTATTCTAGGGATGAATTCATGAGGGGGTGGTCTCCCCTCCTCAAAGTGAGAAATTTTACATGGAAAAACCATGCTCAACCCAATTTTTTCAAGAATAAAGTCAAAGAAATGCGAGGTTCATACATGTCACTGACCGATTTTTAAAGATAATGGTAACCAGGCTAATGTACTTGGAGCTATCAACACTGTCCATCTTCAACTTCATTGCTCACCACTCTGTGCAGGAGACCTTGGTGACAAGTTTTGTATCAAATCTTTTTCATTAATGATTCGTTAGTATGGATGAATCACTTTGCGAGAGCTTTGCTCGGAAACCAAAGTGTCCATATTACAGAGGTGCAACTGTACATATGATTTGTCCATTAGAGCCATGATCACATTTAGTGGGCCACCACAACTATGCAAAAGTTAAACAAAATGCTGCAATGGCCTCCCTGCCAGATTTGAAAACCATATTCTAGCAATAAGACAACTGAGCTGCTCAATCTCATTTAATTGCAACCAGTGCAGCAACAGCCTAACTGTAATCGAACTAGAGGCTAAAGAAACAAAGGTGAGCCACTGCTCATTAGGGGGCGCGATACAAAATGCGTATTCGAAAGGTACTGCTGCACACGAAATCTATCACCCTTGCTTTATCCGTGACATTTGATACATATGGCAACTACAGGAATTTTTGGTGAGCATCGGAGAAGCAAAAGCGTAAACAGGGTAGCTGAAGGCTAAGATAGCGCCGCTGACAGCTATGGAGACGTAGGTATAGATTGTGGGGTTGAATTGGGGAGATAAGTACATTCTCCTCACTCAATCGCGGCTAACACGGTTCAAAGCCGCCCGGACCCCACCCCGTGATCGCGTACGCAACCGAGCTCACGCCGACCACGGCGGGCCTTGCTCTGGGGGAACAAAGGAACGACACATTGGCTGACACAAACAGGCATTTATTGCTACAGAAACAATAACGCCAGCTAGCAACAAGGTACGCTAATGAATCAAGGTCGTCCGACTCACCAGCAAGATTCCGAGCTAATGTTCGCCCGCGCTAGGGCAAGGGATATATACTCCGAAGGCCGGACGGGACGAGTACGGGAGCCTGTCTCCCCGTCGCTTCCTCGCCCCGCCGGCGAAGAGCGGAGCCGCGAGCGACACGTCCGCCCGCGCCGACGATCCCAGCCGAAGCCCCCATGCCCCCTCTCCCGCGCGCGGGCTTTGGCAGTCTCCCGCGCAGCGATGCTGGCGCCCTCTCTTGCCAATTAATGTAACTGACAAGGGAATGCGCTCAGCCTCGAGGTGAGACTGCCGCTGCCTCGCGGGAAAGCAAACTCAGGGGGCTGCAGGGCAGGTCCCCACATCCCCCCCAGCCTTAAACAGACCCACGCGCCGGAAAGTACATGCTATGGAGGAGTCTCCTGGTCTTCATGTCCTTGAGGCACGTCTTGCAGCGGAGGTCACGCCGACAGCGTCCACGCAGACTTCCGCGGTATTCCGAAGGCGGCGTGAAGGTCTCCGCTGGGACGACTCGCATGGCCCGCGGACTACCGTGTCCGCAGGCCCGCGAATCGAAGGCCGGTGGGAAAACTGCAGGCCAGGATCCTGCAGTAGTCGCCAGGGCAGCAGCAGCCGGAGGTGACTGCTGACTGGTCTCGCCACAGCTGCCCCGGATGGATGCGGCGAACAGGATACAAGCCGGTCCGTCGCAGCAGGTGGCAGCGAGACGATGTGCACCAGACAGCAAGCCTGGGTGGCTCCACCGGATCTGCAAAATTGCCGAAACGCTCTCGGCGTGTCTTTGACTTAGGTCACGGGAGGGGAAACGGCATCCGCAAGGGCCTCGTGGCACAATGCCTAACTCGCTAGCAAAACGTGTCGGCGGCTGTGCAAACGCAAAGTTCGACTGAACAAAGCCCTTTCTTGAGTTGAACGAGACTGCTCAGTTCGTGCGAGGTTACAAAAAAAACTTGCGGGGAGCAAAGTGCGCCTCCTCTCAACGACACGGTCCGGTGGTCGTGCCTCTTTTAACGTGGTGCAGGCAGCTCCGAAAAGCCTCAGGCCTAACTACCACTCCGACAACGACCGTGACCACAACAAAGACCCGAAACGGATTATGTGCGCGCAGCCGCGAGGAGACGTCAGCTTTGTGGGGTGGTCCTACCCCGCTCACTGCACAATGCAGCTTCTGAGCGGTCGGCGCCCACCGTATCGGACGGCGTCGGAGCGCCCGGTGCCGAGCTGCAATACCAGCTAAAGTCACTGGAACGGGAAAAGTACCGCAACCATCACCGGAGCCGCCATATTTGGTCCAGCGCCGCTGAAGCGACGGCCGCGCGCAGTCTCTACGCAGGCATGAACTGCACAAGCGTCACTACGTGGCTATAAATGCTGTGCACGCTTATCGCGGCCCATAAGAGCAAGTGCTACGTAATGCTCCGGACTATCTGTGTGCCGGTGGCCGCGAGAAAGAAGCGAGCGGACCATTTATGGCGGGGAATGACTACGTCACCGCCGAGAACGAATCGGGAGCGCGCGCGCACTCCCGGTTCGTTCTCGGCAGTGACGTGGTCATTCCCCGCCATAAATGGTCCGCGTGCGCTGGCGCGGCGGCGAGAGAAAACGAATGCGGTACTTTTCCCGTTCCAGTGACTTTAATACCAGCGAGCTCTTAGCGGCACCCGTGGCCCCAGGCCACCCGGCTCCCGGAGCCGCGACTCCCAGAGTCGAAAAAGAGACAGAGAAAATATATACAGAAACTCGGACCACCCACGCGGCTTCCGTACTCACTCGCTTCGGGCTCGGCGACTCCGCGGGCGCTAGGCCTCGCGTTCCCTCGTTGCGGACCAAGTGATTCTCGCGAAGAATCTCCAGGGGAAAAAATGCGCTGAGCATGTTGAAAAGTTCAAACAAGCTGCAGCGCAATACACCTCGCACTCAAGAAAGCATGCCGCATGTGCTAGCGATCAAAATTCACTCTAGGCCCAGCACTTGTCAAGTCCGGACAAATAGCGTTCCTCGAACCGAACCGACAGTCGTCCAATGTTCCAAGAGCAGGCCCCACGTTGGGCTGCCAGATGCTGGGTTGAATTGGGGAGATAAGTACGTTCTCCCCACTGAATCGCGGCTAACACGTTTCAAAGCCGCGCCGGACCCCACCCCGTGGTCGCGTACGCTACCGAGCTCTCGCCGACCACGGCGGGCCTTGCTCTGGGGGAACAAAGGAACGACACATTGGCTGACACAAACAGGCATTTATTGCTACAGAAACAATAACGCCAGCTATCAACAAGGTACGCTAATGAATCAAGGTCGTCCGACTCACCAGCAAGGTTCCGAGCGAATGTTCGCCCGCGCTAGGGCAAGGGATATATACTCCGAAGGCCGGACGGGACGAGTACGGGAGCCTGTCTCCCCGTCGCTTCCTCGCCCCGCCGGCGAAGAGCGGAGCCGCGAGCGACACGTCCGCCCGCGCCGACGATCCCAGCCGAAGCCCCCACCCCCCATCTCCCGCGCGCGGGCTTTGGCAGTCTCCCGCGCAGCGATGCTGGCGCCCTCTCTTGCCAGTTAATGTAACTGACAAGGGAATGCGCTCAGCCTCGAGGTGAGACTGCCGCTGCATGGTGCCTCGCGGGAAAGCAAAGTCAGGAGGCTGCAGGGCAGGTCCCCACAAGATACACTCGGGAAGAGGGCTACCATGGACATTCAGTCCCGTGCGGAGCCCATGAATACGGAAGGACTGGCCTCTCTGGAGTACGTCTACTTGAGAGGCGGCGAGGTGGTTCTCAGGGTGCTAATTGACACCGCACCGGCGCAGAAATAACGGTGATTAAAGAGGGCGCTATACCCAGTAACCTGATGGAGGAGGTAGGAAACGTCACGCTTGTTGCCGCATTTGGTGCTAGAGAGGTAGCGAGACTAGCTCGGGTGCCACTCAGCATAGCCGCAGGCCGAGATCGGCTTGTTAGAGAGAGCGCGTCACTGCTGTGCGTCGTGACAAAGGAGCTGGTGTGCAAAGAAGCTGACTGCTTGCTCTCCGCCGAGGCTTGGCAGATGCTAGAACAGGCGCGCAGCAACTCTTACGAGATTCCCGGCCAGAGAATGGAGGTGGCCGACGCACGGGCTGCAGATGGCTGGCTGGGGGGGGGGGGGGGGGAGGAGGAACCTCAGTCACCGGCAAACGCGGAAATCGCTAGGCCCCGCACCGCGCTTACGGGAAAGAAAGTGCCGAATTGTATTCCCTGGAATCAAGAGGCAGACGAGGCTTTCAGTGAACTAAAGGCGGCACTTTGCACGGCGACGATGCTCTCGACTACCAACCCTGAGAAGCCATATTGGCTATTTGCGGATGCGCTTGCATTTGCAGCGGGAGCCTGCTTGGCGCAAATGAGTGGCTCGGGCAGGGAGCTGCCCATATCGTTTGCGAGCCACCGGTTCAACGAAACGCAGATGAGATGGGCAACCATCGAGCGGGAGGCCTTTGCTGTCATCTGGGCGCTCCGTCGGTTTGACACGTGGGTATACGGAGCATGCGTGCATGTCGTGTCCGACCACAACCCCCTTGCCTATCTCACCTCCAGCCAGCCAGCCGGCGCAAAGCCAGCTCGATAGGCGTTGGCCCTGCAGCGATACAACGTGACGGTGACTCACAGGAAAGGAACCGCTCACGCGAATGCTGACGCACTGTCACGCTTGCCTCGTTCACGCGGGGACGGAGTCTCGAGCTGAACACCAGAAATAGCTATCGCCACCCGTGGTTTCAGAGGGCAGGCATAGGGACCACTTCAGGGGCTGTTTTCGTGAGATGTGTCTGCATGGTGTCATTTTGTACGCCTCGGATGTGGCGACTGTTTTTGTGTATTATGTAACGCGACACCATATTGTTTCTGTGTAACACTTACATTCTGGGCTTTAGGGTAGTGCTAACGACGACCTTTAATTATATTACGTATCGTGTGCAACAACCAGTGAGGCTGTTGCAACGATCTTAGAAGGGGTGTGTAAGGTCGTCATGCGCTTCAGCTTGTTCGCGTCTCTTGTGCTTGTATGTTTTTTTTTTGCATTTGCACCCCCTAGGCCGCGTTGCCAAGAGGCCCAGGCGTCTTGGGAGGAAACTTTTGTTTGTCTTTGGTTTGTGGTTCGCAGTCGCGTTCTGTACCCCCGAGCCGCGTGGCCGAGAGGCCGCGCGCCTCCGCGGGGGAACTTCGGTTTGTCTTTTGTTTGTTGGTCCGAGCGGAGGCCGGGTGGCGACACGGTCCGCGCGTTCATCACCCGGCTTTCGATGTGTTTGTTAACGCGGGTCAACTCCGACTTTGCGTAGAGAGAGCTTGAGTGTGCCGGGTCTTGTTCTCGCACTGACATGGGAGGCACCATGTGTCTCCATAGACGGCGCTTCGCGCATCATTTAGCGCACGGGTCTCCGAACGCCTTCGGCGAACCGCACCCCGCGTGTTAGGTGGCTGGGTTTGCGCTTTTCTTTGCTGAACCTCGGAGCCACTGGTCGTAAATTTGCGCTTCTCCGCGGGAATGGGTTTCCTGACATGGCGTCCCAGCCCCGTCTGCGATACATCCATTCCCAGAAATCTGGGGGAAAGTGACGTTGGGAACGTGGGAGTGCCGAAAGAATGATTGCTTTTGGGAAGAAACCCTGTGACGGCCGCGAGCTCTGAGCGGGGCGGGAGTGGAGGCCGGAGCTCGGTAGGAGACGTACTTCCTCCCGCATGCTCGCTTAGGACGACGGACTGTCCTAACTCCAAGGGCGGCCCAGCTCAGTTATTCTGTATGTATGCTGCTGTCATCACTTTAACTGCACTGTACTTTTTTATTGTTGTCATCAAGTGTATAATTAAATCAGTTTTCTCAGTTAATCCGGCCAATTCGAGAGGTGTACTTGGCGAAGCAGGGAAACGGGACCTACGAAGAAGAGAGAGAAGAAAGCGAAGGAGAGCAAGAAAGAGTAAAAAAAAATATTTACTCACCCAAACTGGTTTGCCGGTGTCCGGCGCCTCTTTCGATTAGAACACCGCGCCGCTCTGTTGCCACCTCGGTTTCCGGCTCCGCGCTGTAGAGGAGGCCGGTTGTGATAATGAGGCGGACACCGAAAAACCAGTTTGGGTGGGCGCTCGCTTCTCCCACGTGACTCTATGTCAGTGGTCTAAGAACGAAAACCACGCAAAGGGCGATACACAGGGAAGAAGTAGACAGGACGAGCGCGGACTTGCTACTGTTTATTGTAACACATCTTCCTTCCATCACCAACCCTACGCATGCGCAACAAGCAAACTCTATCTTATCGAGTTCAAGAACTTCAGCTCCTTCTTGTACAGATAGACCGAAGCCTCGCTTACACACTTCTCGGGCCCATATCTATCAATCTGCCAGGCTTCGATGACCTCACGTGTTTTCTGGTCTTTGGCCCTTCCGATGTCAGTGGCTTTATTTTTCTCCCGCGTGGAAAAACAAAACAAAACGGCGGCGGAGTCCGAAGGAGCGGTGAAAGTCGCTTGCGCGTTGCTTTGCTTGACTATAATCGCAGAAAAAACAATGTGATCTCGCCAGCGGTGACATTGAAGTGACCTTCGCACTAAGCGATTTCATAACAACAGTTTTCAGTCAGATAACGAGCATACTTTGACTATGGCCAATGCGATGGTGTCCAAATTGTACCCGGGTTGTTTCCGAAATGTTGGCTATTCCACGCCCCAAATTTGGCTCATCCCACCTCCGAAATTTGACATTCATTGATTTGGACCAAAATCAATTTTCAGGCTAATTTCAGAGTGCTCGATGCGATGGTAGTTTCTAAATTTGGCCCGGGCCAGCCCCGAAATTTGACCTCGGTCGATTTGAACCAATCATAACTGAGTGTGCAACCATAAATGAGCGTGCCCGACACGATGACAACCTCCAAATTTGGTCACGGCCATTGCCAAAATTCTTTCGCTCGATCTTTGGTATAACCATGGTTAAACACTGCCTTTCTTTTTCGCACTGCACAGTCGATGAATGAGTTTAGACTGATTAGCTAACTTTTTAAACATTAACTTTTTGTTCACAACAAGGCACAGTCCGAGTAATTTTTTCTTCAAGCTATAAAAGATAGCGCCAGAAATCCAAATACATAACAGTGGTGCTACTTCAGCGTCCCAGATAAAAATTCACTAATCGTACATCGCACGCTAATTGCAAAAAAAAATGCTCAGTCGGAGACTCGTTTAGCTAGAACACATTGCAATATGAAATAAAACTGCCCACTCCTCCGCTCTGTGTTCCTTGGCAGCGGGCGCTTTTCGGGGCGCAATACGCGTGTATCTCACGAGGAAAAAAAAAAGGGGGGGGGGGGGGGGGCTTTTCCCCGCGTCTGTGCTCACCCATTCAGGCTCACTCGCCCATTTCAACTGATTGCTCAGCCAGTGTCTCATTAGCCACGACTTCTATAAGCTCACTCATCGGACAGCTGAATCTGTTTTACATTCAACAGCCCATGTTACGTGCCTGAAAGAACATTTACATGTGGCAACTATGGCACCTGTACTTGCATTTTTTTATGGTATTGTGCTCTAGAATTCACTAACGATTTTGGGCAACTTTTAGAACATAGATAAACACTGCTTTTGGTGTTTCAATATTTTTGCTTGTATTGTATTTTTGTTTCTATGCTGTGCTGCCTTTTATCCAGAATTAATACTATTATCAAGCCTTTCAATCGGGCTGTTTCTGTGTTTGAACCATATATTACGCCCCTCTCAAGGACAGCAAAAGCCTCCCGTAAGGACTTTAGAACTGCTACGCTACTGTTACGTTGCTGCTATATACAGTTGTTATAAACTAATTTTCCTATTATACAGCTTTTATCCTCTGCGACTCTTCTCCCTTATTATCCCTTAAGGGATCCCACATGGAGTATATTGTTTAGACTCATTGTCAGCATTGTATCCTCTGCCGTTTTCTTTCTTATCCGCAATTCATGGATGTGAGCAAAAATTGTGCCTTCTAGGGTGTGATCAGCCCACCAAACACCTTGGGTCCAAGATTCACCACGGACACACAATTGCTTGTGCAGCGGTGCGGCTCGCACACATCTGCAGGTAGGAGAGAGGCGAGGCTCGCCTGCGAAAACAAGCCCCCTATAGTTCACAAAAATTATACGGGCACCTAACCAAACCTTGTTAGGATGCGTAAATGCGAGAGCGCTGTTTGTCTGTGAGTTTTTGTCGGGGGCTTGGGAGGTGAACGTTGTTTTGCTGCGTTGGTCGCGTACTTAATCGGCAATGAACAGCTGCCTCCGGCGACGCTGTGCTGTCCCGCCTGATGGTGTAGACGCGAGCAATTCAACTGAAGGCCAAATCACCGCAATGGCGAGTACTTTCCCTTTTGTGTAATCTCTAGCCATGTTTACATGAATAAGACAGGGGCGCATCGTATTTCCTAGGGTATCTCGCGGAGGCCACACGCCACTGTTTACGTGTGCATCAAGTCATGCGGGACAGTGGTATCTCGCTCATGCGGCGAAGGAGGTCAGCCGCTCCCATCTTGAGCCAACACCCTCTGGAGAACTTTGATCTTGGCCTGCTTTGTTATCTGAGTGAGAGGGTAATATCAACCGAGACCAAGGGCGGCGGTCAAATAAACTTTTCTCGTGTTTTAATAATCGAGTGCAACAGCTACATAAATTACATATCAGGAAACAATTAAATGGCTTTGCATCATCATCTCGATTAGAAGCTTAATAAGTATTTCGAGTGCACAGGAAAAACTCGACCGGACTGACCACGACTGATAATGATCTGAAAGTGAGCCCGGACTCATGACTCACATTGCGATCTAAACATGAGTCCAAACTCACGACTCAGATCATGATCTGAATGTGAGCCCGGACTCACAATGACTCAGATCATGATCTGAACATGAGCCAAGACTCATGACTCAGATCACGATCTGAATATGAGTTCGGACTCACTCACGACTCAGATCATGATGTGAATGTGAGACCGGGCTCACTCACGGCTCAGATCATGATCTGAACGTGAGTCCGGACTCACGACTCAGGTTATGATCTGAATGTGACTGCAGACTCACTCACGACTCAGATCATGATCTGAACGTGAGTTCGGACTCACTCAGATCATGATCTGAAATGAGCCTGAGTGAGCCCAGGTGAATCCACCCATGAGTGAGTTCGCATACCTATGGCGACGTGCGGTCACGTGGGAGCTGTTACCGCGGTGGAAGCAAAACTTTTTATTCTAATCAAAACATACGGAATAATGCCCTGCATCTAAAAATACGCTGGTCATAAAACCATCAACATATTCTGTGTGATAATTCTGTCGCGTTTAATAATGGGTTGCCTATGCAAACCTCAAGGAACCTTGCCTGTTCCTCCGACCGAATTCGTTGTGTCGGTATCGCATGTGAAAGCAGTAGAACTTTCTGACAGGCTAGTTGATACATTTCAAATGAATAGCGTGCGCTAACAGGACGAACACAGGAAACTTGGAGAAGCCGAAAGAAGCGCAATTTGCAACTTTAATAACAGGAAAAGATGCCAGACGCTCTTTTATAGCTTCTGGGGTGTTATCACGTTAATCACTCTTTGGTCACCTGTTGTTACATCCCGCTTTTTGGACTGCACGATGAGCCATGTTACGGCACGTGTTTTCTTTTGCTGAAGTTGTTTGCCTCTGTTAATCATATCGTGCACCCTCACACCCCAGCAGCTATAAAAGAGCGTCTGGCATCTTTTTCCTGTTATTAAAGTTGGAAGTTGCGCTTCTTTCGTCTTCTCCAAGTTTCCTGTGTTCGTCCTGTTAGCGCACGCTATTCATTTGAAATATGAAAGCAGTGACCGAAAATCGCACTGTGGCTTCACCGACTACACCGGATATTTCCGGTCCAGACGCAGCATGTGAAATGGGCCGGAGGCGAGAACCGCGGCAGCAACGGAGCGGCGCGGTGTTCTAATCGAAAGGGGCGCCGGACGCCGGCAAACCACTTTGGTCGGGGGGCGCTCGCTTCTCCCACGTGGCTCTGCGTCAGGGGCTTTTTTCTCCCGCGTGGGAAAAAACAAACAAACAAAACGACGGCGGCAGAGTCCGAAGGAGATGCCGAAGGTGCGGTGAAAGTTGTCTCCTTGCGCATTGCTTTGCTTGACTGTTATCGCAGAAAACACAATGCTATCGCGCAAGCGGTGGCAAAAGTTTGAAGTTGGTTGAATAACGTTGTTCAACTCTACTATAGTTTTTACAGCGAAACACCATGCGTACAGCACCAAAACATAATTATACGAATATAGCAAGCTACTATTAAAGCACTGCGCGCACTGCAGTCACATTATTCTGGCCAATGTGAACGAAATCGAATATGTGTAGGGGGTAATGAACTCTGTTATCAATACATGAATCGTTTGCCAGGGCTTGCTATAGATTGGTCTTTATACTAAGGTTCGAGAATTAGGCTAGCAATACAGTTTGCAGAATATTTTACCAGTATCGGCCAATACACATGCAAATTTTCATATTTTTTTTCCATAGCAGCACTCAATGAGTGTCTGAAAGAGATAAATCCGCCATGCTAGTAACATTCCATACCGGATCGTTTTGCTGACATTACTGTCTGTTTCAATGCATTTTATTCTGATATGCATCTGTGTGTACAACCATGTCTATCGCAAAGGCTTGTATTTTACAGTTGTGTATTTACTGTATGTGCTCGAACTCGCCAATGTTTTGTTGAGGAAAGGGACGAATTTTTGCCCTACGTTTCTCTCTCTCTCTCCATGTAAATAGAACAGGTGTCCAGCAAAATGTAACCACGTTTTTAACAATTGAAGGAGTGTCTTAGGTGCGTAAAATGGGCTGAGAGCTACTGAGGGTCGTGTGGCCTACTCTGCAGTATCAGAGAGAGAGAGCTCTCTATTCAAGGCAAAACTTGAGTTTCAGTCCGGTATTCGTATATGACATTGAAGTGACCTTCGCACTTAGCGATTTCATAGCAACAGCTTTAAGTCAGATGACAACCATACTTTTACTATGCCCAATGCGATGGTGTCTCCACATTAGACCTAGGTCGTTTCCGAAATGTTGCCCATCCCAATTATTAACCCCGAAATTTGACCTTCATTGATTTGGACCAAAATCAATTTTCAGGCTAATTTCAATGTACTTGATAAGATGGCAGTCTCTAAATTTGGCTCGGGCCAGCCCCGAAATTTGACCTCGACCAATTTGAACCAATCATAACTGAGCGTGCAACCATAAATGAGCGTGCCCGACTCGATAACGACCTCCAAATCTGGTCCGGGCCATTGCCAAAATTCTTTCGCTCGATCTTTGGTATAACCATGGTTAAACCCTGCCTTTCTTTTGCGCGCTGCACAGTCGATTAATTAGTTTAGACTTACTAGCTAGCTTTTTAAACATTAACTTCTTGTTTGCAACAAGGTACTGTCCGAGTAATTTTTTCTTCAAGCTCTAAAAGATAGCGCGAGAAATCCAAATACACAACAGTGGTGCCTATATACTTGAGCGCAACAGATGCAAATTCGCTTATCGTATATCCCGTGGCCCCGCCGCGGTGGCTCAGTGGTTAGTGCGCTCGACTACTGATCCGGAGTTCCCGGGTTCGAACCCGACCGCGGCGGCTGCGTTTTTATGGAGGAAAAACGCTAAGGCGCCCATGTGCTGTGCGATGTCAGTGCACGTTAAAGATCCCCAGGTGGTCGAAATTATTCCGGAGCCCTCCACTACGGACCTATTTGTTCCTCTCTTCTTTCACTCCCTCCTTTATCCCTTCCCTTACGGCGCGGTTCAGGTGCCCAACGATATATGAGACAGATACTGCGCCATTTCCTTTCCACCAAAAACCAAAAACCAATTATTATCCCGCGCCCAGTGCAAACACAAAACTTGGAGGACGCCTAAGCTTCGCCTTGAAGAGTGGAACGCGACAGCCCGGCGCAGCAGTGCCAGGGACTCCACGGAACGCCATCGGCCGTTCGGCGCGACGCCTTGCCCGTTAGACAAATCGCTCTGCTGCGTACAGTGAAACGGATGCGCGGAGCGCCGAACCACGTAGAAGCGCTGCCAGGCGCCTTGCGGGACTCAAGCTGCAGTTGTAGTTCGTCGGCACATCGTTCTCGATAAACCCGATGCCACTAACGCCAGCATAGCTTCCGCGCCGAAAGAACGGGCAGCAAGCCGCAAGCTTCGTGGTGAACGCGCCTTGGACGTGCGCTGCGTTGTTCGCCGCTCACCGCACGATTCCTGCGTCCTCGCACGGCCCCACTACTATAGTGCCTAGAATATCCTACAAGTATATTCTAGGCACTATACCACTACTCCCGAACGAGACGAGCAGGAGTCGCTGCCGTCGCGCAGTATCTGTTGGGGCAGTGGGGTACATTGCGAGGAGGAGGAGGAGGAAAAGGAGGAGGAGGAGGAGGAGGAGGAGGAGGAGGGGTGGTTTTAGTGGGCGCCGCCTGATGGCGCTACGTGCGCGCTTCTGGTAAAGGCCCTTCATAATTTGAAAGTAGCGACACTCTCCTCCGCACCGCGCTTTCCTCCTCGATTCTCCTCGCGCGGCGGCTGTGAGCTCTGCGCACGACACGCTTTTTCTCCTTGGCGCCCGCCGGCCGACCGCAGCAGTGAGCTAAGCGCGTGTTTTTGGGCCATTTCTGCGCACCAGGAGTGCACAAAATCTTTGAAAAATTGCAAGAAAAACATTGAGAATGCCGAAAGTAACGTTCATGAAGAGAATGGTTTCTTCTTAGAACTGTGCGAATGGGGAATACTGACGTAAACAAAGCCTTCAGGCGAGCTCGGTACTGCAGACATTTTAGTGACATGATAAGGTGTTTTAGTTTGTGCTCCTGATTTAGTACTGCCTCTGACTTTGTCTGTGTTTGTTTTTTAGAGCGTGAACTCTGTCGCTGCAGTAAAACTTCGGAAACCGACCCGGCTGGTGCTCTGAACTTCAAGATCAGAGAAGGTCAAAGCGGGACTTAGTCTGTTTCGCTACTGTCAAGCTATCAGTCTAGGCATGGTATATGTCACGTAGTAAACCGTGAGTTTGGATCACTGGTTAATTATATACTTATTATGACTAATTACTGGAAGCCAAATTAATTGATATTTAGTAAATTGCAATTAAAACCCAAATTTGCGCTGCAGCATCGAGTCATATACAGTTGGAAAACTTAGGCCAACTGTAATGGCACCGTGCTAGTCAGCGATACACATTAATCTGCGTTAATTGGTTAATTTGCCACAAAACCAAACAATGAGCTAGACGATGAATTCGTATACCTTGCGACAGGAACAGCGCAGCACGAGACAAAGAAGGGACAGGAGAGACACGACGCTTTGTCTCGTGCTGCGCTGTTCCTGCCGCAAAATCATGCACCAACCAGCCCAACTTTCCACCTTGCTAAAGTCATATACCGTTGAAAAGCTTAGTATGAATGCAAATGCTCTGAATTAGTTTACGATACCAATTAATTAGCGTTATTGAGCTATATGCAATCAAAACCACCCTTTGCATTGTAGTATCGAGTCTACCTTTCGAAATCTTAGGTTCAGTGCAAACGAGGTGTGCTAGTTATCGGCCCGAATTAATTAGTGCTGAATATTTCACTGCAGTTAAATCCTAAATTTCCACTATAGACGGAAAACTAAGGGCAAGCGTAAACGCGTTATGCTAGCTGGCCAAACATAAAAAAGACCTCACAAAAACAGAGCTAACATTCTAACTAGGCTTAACACGAACTGCTTCGAAATGTTTTTCTTTGCTTTTGCATTTAATTGCGCAGTTTCAATGCGATCAAGGAGCGCGGACAACCATTCATCGAACATTATTAGGCACTGGTGCCAAGGAAACGTAAGAATATACTCGGTATACTTATGAGAGAACGCATTGTTATCTTCAGGCAAGATGAACGCCTCTCGATAATGTAATATTATACTTGACACTGAAATTTCGTTCCAGTATGTAGTAGGGGATCTAAAGCTGGTATTTCGATTAGGCATCACCTAAAATGTATCATTAAAGAAAATGAGAGCATGGTCAGCAGGGCGATTTATTTTCGTGCACGCAAAAGAACCTTGATTGACAAATACACATAACAGACGGCAGTATCACATAATATTCAGCATCCACGCTAGTGTAGATATATGTGCTATGCAGTATTGATGACAGTTGAGAAAAACATGCTCAAGGAAATACAACAGTGGTGTATGTCATAGCCCAAATCAACATCACTTTGTACATCTATGCAGCAGTTTCATGCAAGCGAAAGTTAATGGACAATGGAATCTTAGGCTAAAAGACTGTCTGTTAAAAATTGCCTATTTGTTGTTATAATGACAACGCTACAGCTGCAAGAACTAGCACGTTTAGAGCCCAGTCGCTATTTCCAGAGAAGATGCAATGCGCGGATGCTTTGGAGAATCGTTCCGTTCTGGCCTCGCATGTAAAATAACCTAGAAATGAAGCAGCAAACAACCCTCGAATGATGCCTTCCAACCAACGGTGTCAACCATTTTTTATGACGTCGTGGTTAATCCTTAAAATGAGTTGCCGGGCGAGCTGATATTCCATGCTTACATTCACAGCGCAAAGACGAACACGGACACGAGGGGAGACACCACAAAGCACCGACCTCAACAACGTGAAAATCCCCCAACGAGAATATATATGGTATCATTAATACCGCATAACCATCATCAGGCCGCTTGCTGCTGTTGTACGCGCAACAGCACGCCATAGCGCTTGCACGTTGCGATGAAAGCACGGCGCTGTAATATTCGCTCGCCGAGCGTAGGAGAAAAATGGAGCGGAGTAAAAATTAAAAACACAAGCAATACGCCGGACCCGCGCGTTTCCAAGGGCAACGGCAGGGAGACGAATCGTCGCTCAGGAAATCGGGCGGAGAGCCGACCCTCAGGAAAGAGGCGAGCAAGGGGCGAGGAGGTCGCGTGGCGGCGGCAAAGTTCAATGGTTGGCGGTACTTTCATATTATCAAAGGGTTTTAGCTTCTGGGATTTTTTGCTCACAGCCAACGCCGCCGACGCCGACGACACCAGCTTTTCTGCGACACGGGCCTTTAACGCTGTCGCGTGAAAACTCAGCCGGAGACTCGTTTAGCTGGAATGCATCGTATATTGGCAAATGAAATAAAACCGTCATCCGCTCTCTTACTTTGCAGCGGGTGCTTTTCAGGGTGCAAGACGCGTGCATCTCCCGACGGAGAAAAAAAAAAGGGGGGGGGGGGCACGCATCCTCGCGATAGTGTTCCTGTATATGCTCCCGCAGGTTATATGCTCCCTGCGGGAGCATATACAGGAACACTACCTGGATGGATGGATGGATGAATGGATGGATACGGCTGAACCCTTTACATCGGGCGGTGGCTCAAGCCACCTAGCCATGTCTTGTGAAATTTTACTCCTGTCTTGCTTTTAGCCACCGATCAGATAACCTTCGCTTGGTTACTTCTAACCTCCTAAAATCCACTTTCCCTTCACTATCCCTAAACCCCAATGCATTGGATATTAAGTCAGCCCCGCTGCCTTCCACTGTAGGGTGAAGCCCTTTACAGAAAAGTATCAAGTGTTCAGCCGTTTCCTCCTCCTCTCCGCACGCAATGCACAAAGTGTCTATCTCCTGGTACCTGACTCTATACGTCTTAGTCCGCAAAACTCCAGTCCTGGCCTCAAACAACAAAGAACTTCCCCTACAATTATCATAGATATTTTCTTTGACAATTTCCTGTTTAAAGGTCCGGTATGTTTCCAGTGCCGATTTCGTCAGCATCCCTGTTTTCCACAAAGCTCTCTCTGTTCGCGACGCCCGCCAGCGCCATCTCTCGCTCGCAGCAAGCAAGCCGTGGGTCACGTGAGGCGAGCTCGCGCTGTGACTGGCGCGTTTTATGTGGGGCGGGGCTCCGTCCCCGCCACTCGACGGAAATGTAGAGCAGGGCGCAGCGGCACCGGCCGCCCGATTTGGGGGAAAAACAGGTCCAAAAACCCGCAGCCGACGGAGGGGGATGTTTTTGTATTGTACTGTTAACAGATAGCCAGGAAGATTTGCAAACTTTGGCTAATTGCTGTGGAGAAGAAGGAGACAGTCTAGGTTTCAGTTTTAGCGCAACTAATGGTTTCTTCGGCTGACGGCACTCGTGGAGTTTTCCACGCACTCGTGCGGTGCTCCACGTTCGGCTGGATGCCACTCGTGCAGTGCCTTACGTTCGGCTGGGACGAGCACGACACGAGTGCGCGCCACCGCGCCACCGTGGAGACCGACGGTGGAGCGCGGTGCAATCCCGACGTGCCGCTCGCGCTAGCAGACGTCGCAGGCGGACGATGCTGTTGGCGCAGACAATGTCACTACACAGTGGCCGATAGGAAGCATCGACGAAGAGGAAAGAACGCGAAGCATCACAAATGGGCATATTTTAAAGAAATGTTGAATATTGTAGCGGCTGCAATGCATTTATTCGCGCTGCAATCATGCAGCCACCGGCCGGCGAGCGCTATGCCTTGACCGTTTGAAAAAATTAAAGGTTCGTCAATATTTTTAGTGCGGCGAACGGCAAATGCGGTTCATCTGGCACGCCTGCACTTTATGACATCATACTTTTTGTCAGCGTGAACATAGGTTAAAAGATATATCAATACAGTGAATGTGGGGAGCTGAGATTGGATTGAGAATCGTCGGCAGATATTTTCGGAAGTCACTCTAGCTGCTCTAAAGCGTATGCATCAAAACCAGCGAGCATAACGCCGTGGTGTGTCTGACAAACCTGCACAAGCACAGTCGCAGTATTTTATGAGCATGGTCGTGGTTCCCGCATTGCCCACCGTCGCTATGAACGCCGGTCCTGCGCGCTGTTACTGAAGAGGTTGTTGCTAACTGTACAAATTGCTGTCTGCAGTCGTTGGTGTCGGTCGCTCGTAAAAATGGCCTCTGAGATCTGTGATTTTCTCAGAGGCCACGGTGAACAGAGGGCAGAAAGAGCAACGGCACTCTGAGAATGTTTTGCACGTTCGGCTGAGGTGCAAGTGGACGTGGCACTCGTGTAGTATTTGACGTCACTTCCTAAGCACCGGCACGGAGGCAGTGCGGCTCAGCCGAAGACACCATAAGTCAGGTGTGATGGTTTTCAACGGTACAACTGATCAGGAGCTTACAATACAAGGCCATGAAATACCCTAAGTGGCCGAATACAAATATCTCAGGGTATGGGTAAACGAAGGGCAGATGTACACGGAAAAGCACGAACAGTCTCTCATAGCAAAATGCCGAAGAGATGCCGGGGTAATGAAACATAGGGCATTGTGGGGGTACAACAGGTATGGAGTCCTCAGAGGTTTTTGGAAAGGAATAATGGTGCCGGGGCTTACTTTCGGGAATGCGGTTCTGTGCTTAAGGGCAGCAGTTCAGTCGAGATTAGAAGCAAATCAGAGAGGTGTTGGAAGATTAGCACTATAGGTGCCCACGGGAAAACCACAAACGAGGCAGTACAGGGGGATATTGGCTGGGCATCGTTCGAAGCACGGGAAGCTCAGAGTAAAATGCTATACGAAGAAAGCCTGAGGAAATTGGAGGATAACAGGTGGGCAGCTAAGGTATTCAAATACCGGTATACAGAAAGAGCGTTGACTCACAGTGGCGGAAAAGAACTAGGAAGCTAACCAGTAAGTATGCCAGACACGAGGCGGGAGAAAGAAAGAGCATTAAACGAGAGGTTGAACTAGCGGAAGGTAAAACTTGGATAGATTCAATAGAAAAGAAGCATAGTGTAGAACTGTATCGATACTGGAAAAGGCAGATCAGGAAGGAAGCGTTTTATGATAACCGAAACGGTAGCGCCCTACTCTTTGAAGCTAGGTCAGGATGTCTTAGAACGCGCAGCTATAAAAAGAAATTTAACGAAGACGATGACACGTGAGCTGTGTGCGGTAAATCTGTAGAAACAATACAATAGAACACCTCACACTAAAATGTGATGGTATCTATCCCAATGTCGATGCAGGTACAGTCACTCTTCTTGAGGCCCTATAGAGTTTAGAGATAACAATAAGCACTTAAATATATCTGAGGTGGAAATTAGCAAAAAGCGATTGGAAGATTGTTGGCTCAAAAGCAGAGAGGTGACATAAGGTTAAAAGTGTAGGAAGACGTATTTAAAGAAAATGGCGAATTGTAATAACTTAGAACACATTTAAACAAAAATAAAGGGGGAAAAAAGCTGAGCATGGTGGCAACTGTCATCACCCCGTTTCAAAGGCCGGGAGCGCTCCTATACCTTCCATCCATCCATCCACTTACTCTCACGAAACAATCATGGGCCTAGGGGTGCGCGCGTCGGCTCCGTTTTGCAGCTCAGATACGACCTTGCAAGGCCTCTTATCGTAGTCGGCCACGATTCAGTCGGCTAACTGCAGTTCTTGCGTGCACTTTACCGCTCATTTGAACAGCGCCGAGGTAACGGCTGCTCGAGGAGGCCGGGAAAAAAGCTTTACGAATAAAACAAAGGTGGACCAAGCTACGGCTGCTGCGTGTGTTCGGCCCGATGTCAACCACCCGCGATATAATTAACTCAGTCTTTGCGGACGTCTACGTTTTAGAACGTGCAGCAGATGTCAAATGGCAGGGATGCCAGCAGACAGAAAGTCTGGCATCCAATCTGTGCAGGCCACCTGAGTAGAAAATGTCGGCGGCAGTTACCAGTTACACATTTCTTATTGTGTAAATGGTTTGTGTACCTCCCCCCCCTTCCCATCCTCTCTTCCTGTCCCCTCACCTCTTTCATTTCATTTCTCCATTCTGCATGCTATCCTTTATTTCCGCTGCCATAGCTCAGGAGCTTCAGTATCGATATGGCAGATGCCGGGGCTAGCAAAAATCTTTTCCTTTCTTTTTGTTATTACTTTAATAAAACCACTTACTACTACTACTTACCAGTTATGATACAATACGTACATGGTGCGGCATTATAGCAGAAATGAAATATCCCAAATTCACTGCCACGCAGGTCGCATTGCCAGGGGGACAGAAGATTAGAAAGGACGAGGAGGAATCTAACAAAAAATGCGCTAAAGATAATGCGACGAATCTGCGTTCGCAGTATTGGCTGTACATTTCGCCGTCACTTTATCTTTTCGCTGCTACATAGGCTTCTGGTGAATGATAGAAGCTTCTGGAAAATGAAGGTGGGTGCGAGCTAGGACGAGGCCGTAGGTGCGAGATATATTTTTACTGGTGGGTGCCCGGAGGTGCAACCGCCGGAGGGGGCTTCCGGTGAGTGGAGGCTCCACACAGATCAGGGATTTTTCGCCAAAAGAGGACTATAATACTGCTTATAATGCAATAATAAAAAAGCAGGTGTTGCCGTTTTACAGAATGGTTGCCGATCACCTTATGTTTTCCAGGTCTGAGTTCTGTAAAATATTGTCTTGTGACGTCATGCTCCTCCACGTCGCTGCTGTTCACGTCAAATTATCACTAAGAAAAAAAATTACAGGAGACAGACATGCAGTAGAGAAGAAACGACAAGCGGAGACGCCGTCCCGCCCGTTCTTCTTGGCTGGTCGTCTGCTGTCGTGATGTCCTCCCACACTGATGAATGCTGTTGATATCGCTCTCGAAATGACCGAAATCTCGACAAGCCTTTTGAGTGCTTGAGGGCACTTTCATTTCATTTCATTTATTGAACGCTCAGGACCAAAGGCATTAAAGAGGGGAGTGGTTACAAAACAAAAATACATAAATAGATACAATGCATATTACAGAACAAGTATTATCATCCTCCTTTTATATAATGTTAGCTAGTGCAGAACGAAAATGCTGGTTATCAATTATGTCGACGATATCTGCGGGAAGGCGGTTCCATTCACGTGATGTACGAGGTAAGAATGACTGAAATGCCGTTATACTGTTGCATGTTTCAATGCCAACTTTGTGACGATGATCAATGCGATTTGACACGTATCTGGGGGACGAAATGAGGGAATCGCGTAGCGTGGGGTGATGGCATAGTTTATGAACAAGGCTCAAACGAATTGTCTGCCGGAGGAATGCTAAGAGAGGTGAAGAAAGATTAGCTTTCATGCTTGTTACACTTGCGGTACGGTTAAAGTTGGACATGATAAAACGAGCAGCGTTATTTTGAACCAGCTCAAGCAAATTTATCAGTTTTTCATGATGCGGATCCCATATCGCTGCGGCATATTGCAGATTAGAACGTATTAGTGTTTTATAAAGCAATAATTTCAAAGAAGATGGAGTTTTGGAAAAGTTACGGCGCACGTAGCCCAACATGCGGTTAGCTTTGTTAGCAATGTACTGAATATGGTGCGTCCAGTTAAGGTCAGCAGAAATATGAACACCCAGGTATATATATGAAGAAACCGCTTCTAAGGCAACGTTATTTAGGTAGAGCACAGGCGGAGAGTTGGAAATTCTTGATATTCGCATAATTTCGCACTTATTAGTATTAAGTTCCATTTGCCATTCATTACTCCAAAGAGAAATGTTATATAGATCACGCTGGAGAATGTTAGCATCGTCGGGGGATTTTATTTCGCGGAAAACAACACAGTCGTCAGCAAACAAAAGAATGTTAGATGATACAATGGAAGGGAGATCATTAATGTAAATAAGAAATAAAAGGGGCCCAAGCACTGATCCTTGTGGCACGCCCGAGTAAACTTCGCTGAAAGGTGAGTTAAAATTATTAGCGTAAACGTACTGCGATCGGTTAAGAAGAAAGTATTCAATCCATTTCAGAACATTGTAGTCGATATTCAGTTGGGTTAGGTTTAAAAATAGTAAGCGTTAACATACCTTGTCGAATGCTTTCGAGTAATCTTGGAAAATGCAGTCAGCTTCTGATGCGCGATCTAAAATATGGTGAAGCTTGATGGTGAAGCTGGCAAATTGGAATTCGCAAGAAAATGACCTCCGAAAGCCATGCTGTGCGGGTGTAAAAAACGAATTATACTCGAGAAAGTTCACAAGGTTAGTTCTAATAGTTTGCAACAAGTACTAGTGAGCGCGATGGGGCGATAATTTGTTGGGGATGTTCTATTTCCTGATTTGAATAATGGAACCACCTTCCCGACTTTCCATTGTGTTGGCAGAATGGAACTATAGAGAGTCTGCTGAAAAATCTTTGTTAATATTAAGGAACTGTAGAGAATTGTATTTTTTTTAATTTACCATGAATGGAGTCAAAACCGGGCGATGAATGAAATTGTAGGGCATCAATAGCAACGCCAGATGAATCGATGACAATTTGAGGCATAGTTGGGAAATGATACCAGAGTGTAACGGAATGTTTGGTGTTTGATGTGCGCGAGAAGTTCTGAACAAAAGTTTCGTTAAGTTCTGATGCGCATAAATGAGCCGGAAGAGGGTCACCTGCCGAGTCAGTTAAGTTAATAGATTCTTCGGTCTGCGGGTTGATGACGCGCCAGATTTTTTTAATGTTGGTAGATAGCATTGATGGTAAAGTGTTAGAAAGGAAGTTATCTTTTGCTTGCTTAAGCGCAGTTATATAGGCATCAGCGGCAGTCTTGTATGCGTCCCATGCAGTGAGCGTTACATGGTGACAGCCTGGCTGTACGATATCGGCGCTTTTTTTCTGTTAGATAGGCGTCTTATATGGGCGGTGTACCATGGGGCTTGAGGATTAGAAATTATGGTGCGTCTTGGAACATATTTCTGAGTTAGTTCGTAACTTTGGCCGTGAACATATCCCAGTTAGTTTGCACAGGTGGCTATCAGGCCACGGCTGACAGCGACCGGAGGACAGTAATTTACTTCCGGACGCCATGCTAGCCTTCAGGGCTAATCTTTCCACCCAAGATGTTATGCTGCAACTCAAGGCAGACATGATAGACCCGGAACGTGGAAGAGGAACTTAAGCCACATAGGCTTGGATTTAAACAAGGCTTTCGATAACGTCACGCACGATGCTATCTTAAAGTATCTCTGGGATAGTAAGAAATGTCAATTACATAAAGTCGTTTTTCAGTAACAGAACAGCATAGCTAGCAGCAGGAGAGATAACTAGGAGGAACAGTTCACCTTGGCAAGCATTTCAAACTTCGCGGGACTGGCATCAAGCTTCGGCCGCCAAATGATATTACCTAGACTCTAATCGTACGGCGCAGGTAACTAACTGCGCATGAGTGCCGTGCCCAGCATATTCATTAATACGCTTCGAAGACGATTTATTACCCTGGGAACGTCAATTAGCTCAGGAAAATGAACAAAAAAGAGGGCGGTACTCCCGATTCGGCAGCGCGCGACTGTTTAAAATGCGCGCCATCTCTTTAACAACATACGGGCAGCTACCGGTACGGTGGCTGCCGGTTTCCTTTTTCATATCCTCACACCTAAACGGGTTAACTGTTCGCCACACAGCCGTTTGAAAGGCCACGGGCATCTTCCACGAGGACACCGCCACCAGGGGCATCGTGCGCGCTCCTGAAAGGTCGGAGATAAGCCCGAGAGAGGAAAACAAACGGCCGTGGCGAGCACGTGTGCCAGGCAGAGTCCGTCAGGAACGGGCCTTTCGAGCAAGCAGGAGATACGAGTCGAGCGAGGCGCGGAAAAGTGTTGCACGTGTCCGCTGATAAACAACTGGGTGTGCCATGCTCGTCGCTCGCTTCTCGGCCCGCGCGTTGCTCCGGCGCTGCACGGCCGCCGACGCCCGCAGAGCGACCATGGCCACCAAGAGCAGGGTGCCCGCAGAGTACCGCAAACTGGTGTGCGTCAAGACGACGCCCAAGTTCCGCGAGGCGGTCTCCATCGTGACGGTGCCGACGCCGAAGCCGGGGCCGGGCGAGGTGCTGGTGCGGACCTGCTACGCCGGCGTCAACGCCTCGGATGTGAATGCGACCGCAGGACGGTACGAAGCGGCGCCTAAGGAGCACCCGTTTGACCTCGGCTTCGAGGCGGTCGGCGAGGTTGTCGCAGTCGGCCCCGACGTCGAAGGGCTCGAGGTAACTTGGGCTAACAAATATCCAGGGGGGTGGGCGTAGTTATCCGAGGTAAAAGTTTCTTAATCTGCTGCTTCCTGTATCTGGAACGAGCTGGAAACCTTCTGGTTTGCTGCTGGTTGGAACGAAGGGTCGTTTAAGTTTAGTGCTGGGATCTACTGGTCCCAGAAGGAAGCCTTCTGGTTTTCTGTTGGTGTGCATGATCCCAATAGAGCGCCAAGTTTTTTTGAGTTGGAATTTGCTGGTGCTATAAATCGAAGCTTCTTGTTCTCAACGGTGATGTCTGAGAACTTTTTTGATGTTCACTTGAGAGATTTTTTTTATTGTTTCTGTGCTAATGGTGTTCAATAAACAAAATTTTTCAGCGAAATCTCTTGGATTTCGCCTGCTGTAAATTGCATAAATAGTGCCAAAATATATTGAGGAAACTTGCTTACTATAACCGCTCGACATGAACAGGACAACTCGACTGAATGTAGTGCTTTTGTTGTTGCTCTAGTTGGCGCTTGCTGAGAGGTTCAAAGCTATGGGCAGGGTGTTATACATATATTGTACCACAAGTTGTTTTTTTTTTTAAATTATACTGTTAGCTCATTGAAGGGCTATTACTGGAGTGGATTTCTCTTTGAAACAAAATACAACACAGAAGCAATATATAATTTTGCAACATATTACGGAAAAACTACAGCACAGTATATATACAGTGTTGGTATCATTATCATCATAATTTATTTACCTTTCAAGGCCCTTGGGTTAGGGCATTATTTAGGGGGGGGAGCAGCCGAGACATAATACATTGGTGAATAATAAGCAGAAATACAAGGTACCGCGTTCATGTTACAACTAGACTTCCTTCTGGGACCAGTAGATACCAACACAAAAATTACAGGACCATTCGATCCAACCAGCAGCTAACCAGAAGGTTCCGTGCTTAAGAAAAACCTGGGGAAAAAAGAAACGCGTACAAACACTCGGGAATGACATCCATTATTCTAAATCGTCCATTATTCAAAATGACATGTGGTGAACAAAGGTAAGTACTCATTTCGCACTTTATAAAAAAATAAATGTGTATCCTAAGATGCTAGGTTATCGGAGTAAGTAAGAGCCTTTAAACTAGCAGTAAAAAAGCACTGATGAAGGAAGAAATGATGACTGGATCAGGTAATGCATTCCATGTTTTAATTACTCTCAGTAAAAAGCTATTTTTGACTGTAGCATTGCGTGTGACTGGCGGTTGTATGTACAAAGTGTGACCATGCCTAGAGTGTTGGTCTGATGATTTTGCAAAGAAATCAGATAAATTGATTTAACCCGGTTGTAGACAACTAGGAATAAAAAACTTGGGGGACACTTGACATACCTGAAGAGTGGAATGTGAAAGCATTAGATATCCCCATTGTAGCTACTTAGGTGTTTCTGTGCCAGTTCTAACCGAATTTTCCCGCCGCTGCTTTATTTTCCATTCTTGTTCTTTCTGCCTTCTCTTTCTTCCATGGACAGGTTGTGATGATGTCGCCAGGTCACATGATCTCTCTCTTCCAATCATTAACTTAATTCCCACCTTCCACGGTGGGCAGGTAGCGAAAATGTCACAAGGTCATCGGACCTCTCAATCTGGAGGGCCGGTTTCCACCCGCTCCATTGGGTAGGTCGCGATGATGTCACAAGGTAATGTGACCTATCATGACCAGTCAGTGAATTTTGTGACATGCCGCCATTTTTGCGGAATGCTGTCGCATTAAAATTTTAATTTGTCAAACTTATGCCCCTCTCACATGCGCATCGTTAAGCTTCTTTATTATAAGGGCGAGCGAGCAGGTAAAGGGAGTATTCTCATAAAAAAGCAGTGTCGTTACTACAAGACACAGAGCTGACTTTTATCTGCTTTTTTCTCGTGCCATCGGGGGGGGCCACCACTTTAAGCTTTATTTGTACATTTGCATCCAAATTTTTAAGTGCAGGTAGCACTTTTGTATTTGTGTTAGTTATTTTTCACCACATAATATATTTTTGGTAAACTTGGGCGACAGTTCGGCAGCAGAATCTGTAAAACATTTTACTAATCTTTTACTAAGTGCAACCGTGTTCACATCTATCCCAGCTTCGCTTGCGTTTTTATTCGTGCGCAGTGTTCGCCAGCTTCTGCGGTGACATCATGCCAAATTTCACACTTTCTGACTGTCCGCATGTGTAGTCAGCAAAAGTGTGCTGGTCTCTAGTTCACACAATGCTGCACGTAGTGCTTTGTGTGTGTGCATGTTTCTTGGTTAGTCCTAATTTTTTCGCGCTGTTCAAAATGCTAAACGTTCACCAACTTGCCCAGTTTTCGGTTCTACTGATGTTGCACCTGTTGCACCTGTGCGAAAATGATGCCTCACAGAGGCAACTGAAGTAGCCCTGTAGAGAGTACGTGGCCGTCAGAAAAAGAACAACTCGGCAACTCGTAACCGCTGCCAAATTACTATTTCTTGTAACGGAACATATTTTTAAATATACCAAATGCTTGATGCTCATCGTGAGGAATATTGTGTTGCTCACTGCTCGCTGAGAGAGATCGCTGTGCTTCCTTAGCAAAAAGCTCTCTTTAGCGAAACGCCCTTTGACTTTCCTGCGCGACACCTGGCACAACTCTCTTAATATAAAGAAACATTATCTTAAAAAACTTAACTTGCCCATGTGACAGGGGCATTAGTCCGTAGTCGTAAAGTGGTGCGGTTTGCACTCCTGCATAGTTTATTTTTATTTAAGTACATATTGTAGACCATGGTTAGGTCCAGGCAGGAAGGGCACCTAAATACAATGTAAAATCACAGCAACAAAAAAATACACTATTTAAGAGAAATAGCGGAAGAGTGGATGTGCTGATATTTATTAAATATGAATCTTGAAGCTATTTGCCGAATTCTCTCTGATTTATGACGATTAGTTGTAGTATATTGGTCCCATACTATCTTTGGATATTCAGTAATTCACCTAACTAATATCTTACATGCCAGACTGCTTGCTTCCAGGTTTGTGCTCTATAATTTTCGCCTGAGGCCCTGCAGAAATTTATTTGCCGTGCTGCACAGTTCATTGATGTCCATGTTCGACCTCCAGTCTGGAGTAAATAATAATCCTATATATGTCCTCTTACTGTTTTCAGTTCATGCGCACCAATGCTGTATTTATACTTTAGGGTCACCTTCTTAATTTTAGTCACACAAACTGATTTTACTTGGTTAAGTGCTATTTGCCATTCATTGCATCATGAAGATTTTTTTTAAGTTAGTGGTAATGTCTAGGTAGCAAGTCACTCAAAAATTGATTCCTATTATATACAGTGCAATCATCTGCAAATAATTTTAGTGGGAACTTGACATTAGCAGGCTAAGAATTAATAAAAATTAGAAATAAAAGGGTCCCAATCCACTGCCCTGCGGTACTCCTGACAAAGCCGGCTCGGAATTGAATTCACTTTCATTTCTTTGGACATATTGCTCATGAGAATGAAAGTATGATGTAAACCACTTTGTAATATTTTCATTTCTAAATATTTCGTTAATCCTTGGCAAGAGTTCAGGATGGGATACTTTAGCAAACGCTTTGGTGAAGTATTAAAAATTAGGTCAGTCTGTCCTCGGTTATTTATTGTTTGTGAAAGATAGTGAATGGTTTGAACAAGCTGTGATATTGTGGACATCCCCTTATGTTGCACAAATTATAATAAATTGTAAGTTTAGAGATAGTTTGAGAGATGTTTACTGACTACTATATGCTCTAGCAGTTTGCAGCAGGTGCTTGTAAGAGAAATGGGCCTATAGTTGCCTATGTTTGATGTGCGTCCACTTTTGCAAACTGGAATAATTTTGGCTGGTTGTAGGGTGTAAGAAATGTGCCCTGGGTGAGCGATGATTGAAAGATTGTGGAGAGGTATTTAGCCACCAACTGGGCATACCTACATAAAACTCATTTGGTATGCTCTATGGACTTGTCTAGCGTCACTCTGTATTACCCCTTGCTCTGTGATGCTTTTTTAATTTCTTGTGTATGACTGGCCGTCATCTTGCTGTCATGCCAACTTGCAAGGGGTTGGGACCTCGTCAAGCCGTCCCGAGCTTTTAGTCCCGTACTCCTCCTTTTTCTAAGGAAATAAAATAATTGATTGATTGACTTTGGGATTTCTTGTAGGGTTTACGTATCTCCAAAATTTACAAGATGCTTTATAAAGAAAATTTTTCATTGTTGCATTAAAGAATCTTGCCTTTGATTCCCTAATAAGATGACCTAATTCTTGCCTCATGCAATGAAGTGCATATGTGTTCTTTAATTTTTTGTGTGTGCTTAACATTCAGAAATGTTCTTAGAAGAACATTTCTGTTCTTCTAAAGAAAGGTTAGAAAACGAAGGACTTTATACCAATGGTTTTTTCAAAGAAATCCCTAGTTAAAAGTCCAATACCAGAACTAATAGGCGATCTAATAAGTAATACATCAAATAGATGTGCTATTCTACTTCATGAATTTCCTCTTTGACTAATTGTTTATTAATTGTCAGTAAGCAAATAGGCTGTTATTTCTTATGTAAGAATTTGAATTTGAGAAGCTATTAGATTAGATTCTCTGGTGCTGGCAGGTAGCACTTGCAAGTCGGTCACTGTGACGTGCATCTCCATTTGAAGCACGCATACACTGTCATCCTTTGGGAACGCTGCAACATCAAAGGACATGCTCTACACTTATTGTATACAAAGAGGCAACCTTCAGTCGGCTTTTATAGCTGCTCTGAACAGCGCCACCATACGTATCGGTGGCGAGTTGTTGGTAAGCAAAGCTGTCTAAATAAATATTATGGCTATATATATGTATACAACCTTTGTCCGTAAAGTTTCGAGACTGATTTATTTTTCTAGAATTGATTCCCCAAAGCAAATGTTGGTGCGTATGTGTAGCGCCACCTTTTCGGGCTAGCCTGAGCTATTTATGTTAATGCTGTGGCAGCCGCTAGATAGCACTACATGTAGAAAAATACGTTGTCTCTAGTCGTCGGCGCATTCTACTGTGAGTGAATGTGGAGAGATGGACGTCCACCTCGAACAGCGTGTAAACACAAAATTCTGTGTGAAGCTTGGCAATACAGCCACACAGACGTATGAGTTCCTTCATGACGCCTATGGCAACGAGACATCGCGGGTGCGAGTTTTCGAGTGGCACAAGAGGTTCGTTGCGGGGAGAACGTCGGCAGAAAACGACACAAGGCAGGGGCGCCCTTCAACATCATGGAATGAAAACAACATGGCTCGCATCAGGGAAATCGTACAGCAAGACCGCAACATTACAGTCCGCATGCTATCAGATGCTCACGACATTAGTAAGACAACATGCCACCAAATTTTGCATGAGAACTTGGGGAAACGAAAGCTGAACTTAGACTTGTGCCGCACTTCCTCATACAGGACCAGAAGGACACGCGGGCATCATCGAACGCTGATTTGCTCTCCGAGGCACAGAAGGATGCTGCATTCATCGACAGCATCATTGCTGAAGACGAAACATGGTGTTTTCAATACGATCCTCAAACAAAGAGGTAGAGCGCCGATTGGCGGTCACAAGCTCTCCGGCATCGAGAAAGGTGCGGCGACAGAAGACCAAAACAAAGACGATGCTGATAGTTTTTTTCGATGCCGGAAGTGTCGTACACAACGAGTTTGTCCCGCAAGGGCAGACGTGAATCAGGAGTTTTATATCCGGGTGCTCCAACACGTGTGATGCTGTGCGAAGTCGTCGCCCGGACTTTGGGCATCTGGACAATGGAGCCTTCTCCACAATAATGCAAGGCCACACATTGCTCTCAGCATGACAAAATTTCTGGCCAAGCACAGCATTACAGTATTTCCCCATCCGCTGTACTCGCCTGACCTTTCCCCATGTGATTTTTTCCTGTTTCCTCCTGTGAAGAGAGCCCTAAAAGGTCGCTGGATGGAGAGCGTGGAGGCCATTCAAGAAGACGGCACGACAAAAGAGCTGACAGCCCTGCCAAAAGAAGTGTTTTCCAACTGTTTCCAAGACCTCAAGAAGCGATGGAAGCTGTGTATAGACTGCAAGGGAGACTATTTCGAAGGGGTGCTGCACAAATGATTTCAATGTTAAACACATTTTTTTTTAATGGACTCAGTCTCGGAACATTATGGATAAAGGTTGTATATATTTGTTATGACTCACGCAACACTAAGAAGATTTTTCTGTGACATTCTGTTAAATGAAGACTGCAACAATTGCTGACACATAAAGAAGTTAATTAGTGCTCTTTTTCTTTCTTGGAGACTGATATATTTACATCACACTAACAGTGAAGCCACCGTGGTGGCTCAGTGGTTATGGTGTTCGGCTACTGACCCAAAAGGCACGGGTTCGATCCTGGCTGCGGCGGTCGCATTTTGATAGAGGTGAAATGCTAGAGGCCTGTGTACTGTGTGATGTCAGTGCATGTTAAGGAACCTCAAGTGGTAGAAATTGTCCGGAGACCTCCACTAAAGCATCCCTCATAGTCTGAGTTACTTTGAGATGTTAAACTGCATAAAACCAAGCCAAAAGACGTTATTTTTCAGTGCTACCAGGGCAGCTATACATGTTCCAGCAGCTATGAGGAATGGGCGAATAAATCATTCGAACTGGGGTCATTAAAAATCCCACTTGGATATCTACAACTCCGAAGCTGATAATGAAAAAAAAGAGAAACTAAACAGCCGACTATAGTCAGATACAACTTAAGTCTGCAGTGAAGCTCCGCCCACATTCATGACCGCCTCACAGATTTCCTCCACGACAGAAATGTAGACCGTTGTTAGACCTCTTTTTCTTATCTAAATAAAAAACTAATCACAAGAAAAAAATTATAGGAGCTAGAATTTTTCTACCTGGCTTGTTTAATATAGTCAAACATTAAGAAGTTTATTTCGTTTACTATTGCGATGGACCAGCGAAGTAATACAGTATGCTGTGGACCGTGGTCCAGTGTTAGCAACTGCTGTTTTTTAAAGTTGTATCCTACTATAGCACTATGGTGGGATTAATAAAAAAAACACTGGAAAATTAGTGTCCCGGGCTGTGCCACTGTGCATGACCAGCTTAATGCAATTAAAAATGGACAAAAATAGCATAAAATATAGCCAAAAAATAAGTGTCCAGTAGTCATACAAAGTATCTGCAGTGACCACACAGAACTCCTCCATCACAAAAAGTAGTTTCCTGTTAAAGGGTGCAGCTGGCAAGGGCAGGGTTAATCGGAGAGACATAGGAGAGGCCTTTGCCCTGCAGTGGGCGTACTCAGAGTGATGGTGATGATGAAAGGGCCTCAGAAAGTTGCGGATTGTCTGGGATGTTAAAGGACATTGCTTCACAAGTATCCTCCAGCAAGAATTTTTTAAAGTATTTTGTGGAAAATGAGTTATATGCAGTAAAAATTTGAACTTCCATGTCTCTGCTCCTTTCCCTCTCCTCTCTTCAATTCTCTCATGCCAAAACATCCCCACTCCTCCACCGGCCCCAGCCACTCGGCCCTCCCCTACCTCCTCCGGCTGCTGGCACGCAGAGTGGCCGTGGCCGTGGTAGCTGCATGACGTCTGAATTTGGTACGGTGAACCAGTGATAACCTCCAGCTTGTGATGTCACTTGCACGACGTGACGTCATCTGCCAGGTTTCGCTTGAAAGCCCGGCATTGCATGTCACCGCGAGGTGCGAAAGCGGGAACTTTTAAAACTGTGTTGTAAATTTCCCGCTCGCTTTTGAGGTCTCATACGTAGCACAGATGCTCGATGGCCTGTACTCTGCATAGTGTAGTAATTTTAAAGCCATGCTCAAGCACTCTTTCCTGTGTCCCTTTAAAGCCTTTTGTTACCTGAACAAAAAGCTAACCACCATAAATAAGCTAACCACTGGATGAAATTATGAACTCAGGAATTTTGATGCCTCCAGGTTGCACACATCAAAATCTGATCTTGTTTGCTGTTGTGATTGCTCAGCAGAGTAACACAAGATGGTGCCTCGGACCATGCCCATTGTTACTAACTGCTGCTTTTAAGTTGTATCCTACTATAGCTCTAGCGCAGTCGATCGCTACCATTGGATAGAATGGCTGTTAATCAGGGGAACTATTGGAAGAGAAAAGTAAATAATCATTACGTGTTTTCTTGCACTCATGGTGGCCGCAGGTGGGCAACTCTGTGGCAACGACCAACTTCCCCCGGTTTGGTGCGTTCGCCGAGTACCAGTGCGTGCGCGCGGAGCGTGCATACCGCGTGCCGCAGGCCATACCCGAAGTAGTTCCTCTTCTGGTGAGCGGCCTGACGGCTGCCATCGGGCTGGACCAGCAGGGCCGCATCAGTGCTGGAGAAGTGGTGCTGGTGACTGCAGCCGCAGGTGGCCTGGGCCATCTGGCTGTGCAGTACGCGCGAGCTGCTGGCTGCCGCGTGGTGGCCACCTGCTCATCAGACCAAAAGGAGGCCTACCTGCGCAGCCTGGGCTCTGAGGTGGTCATCAACTACCGCACCCACGACCTGGCCACCGAGCTGAGCAAGGCGTGCCCAGACGGCCTCGATGTCGTCTGGGAGACGGTTGGTGGGGAGACCTTCAACGTGCTCTTCAAGAAACTGCGCCCGCGTGGCCGCCTCGTGGTGGTGGGTGCCATCCAGGGCTACCAGGGTGACAAGGTCTTCCCCGAGGTGGACCTGACCAACCTGCCCTACCGGCTTCTCGCGCGCTCAAGCACATTGGCGGGCTTCTTGTTACCCCACTACGCTGACTTGTACCCCGAGTATATTTCTAAGCTGTACATGATGCTGCAAGATGGCACCCTTGTGCCCAGGGTCGACCTTGGGCAGAATGCTGAAGGCGGAGAGCTTAAGGGCGTCGAAGGGTGCATCCGTGGCGTGGAATACTTACACTCAGGCAAAAGCATTGGCAAGGTAGTTGTCAAGTTTGTCTGACTACCCACAAATATGTCCTATCTCTTAATCCTGTCTGCTGGAGGGAAAATGCGGATAGAGAGTCTAAAATGGCTCAGAGCACTGCGTGGAATATGCACGGCCTGCCTTTGGTTGCTCTGTTCAAGAACTTTGCTAGAGGATAACCTCCCTTTTGTGCTTGTTGCAGCTGACCTCAGTGCGGAGCCACATTTGACCATGGTCACGGGTCATTTCTAAAATGGTACCCAGTTCTTGCAGTGGCATGGTATGAAAGCCTGAGTGCTGTTTATTTTCGTTTGTTTCTTGGGGTCTTGTTCAGGTAGCACTGCACTAGTGTGCACAATGATTTGCTCAGGCTGAATGCATCCTGCATTCAAATATTTAACACTATGACAAGCTTGGCAACCTGGTAACTTCAAGTACTACCACAAACAAGTGGACGTTCTCGCATCACAACCTAGCAGTTCCAGGCAAAAGATGTCCCACATGTGTCTGTGTTGTTGGAAGGAACCACCTTATACAGCACTAGGCAGTGTAGGAGACCCTCTCGAGAGCTGATGGCGCCACTGTTGTATGTTTTAGCCGGAAAGTGTAGCATTACCTGCTGGATTGTCAAGGCCACGTATGCAGGTAGGTGGATGCTTTCAAGGAATTGCATTACCTGTGGCCATGTGATCTGGGCTGCCACTGTGATGTTGGTTGTGGTGCAGGTGCCGCTGTCACTTGTATTATTTTTTTTTTGCCTGAGAAGACTGAAAAGTCTGTTTGTTTTTTTTGTGCACTGAGCACCCATTCAATTTGTTCCTCAGAACTTAAAGTATACAACAGCTGTATCTTACCGGTACTCACCTATGAGGCAGAAACTTGGAGGCGAACGGAAAGGGTCCAGCTTAAGTTAAGGACAGTGCAACGCGCTATGGAAAGAAAAATAATAGGTGCAACGTTAAGAGACCGGAAGCGGACAGAATGGGTGAGGGAACAAACGCGTGTTAATGAAATCCTGGTTGAAATCAAGAGGAACAAATGGAACTGGGCAGGGCATGTGATGCGAAGGCAGTATAACTGCTGTTCCCTAAGGGTAACAGAGTGGATTCCAAGAGAAGGCAAGCGCAGCAAGGCAGCAGAAAGTTAAGTGGGCTGATGAGATTAAGAAGTTTGTAGGGACATGGTGGCTGCAGCTGGCAAGGGACAGGGTTGATTGGAGAGACATGAGGGAGGCCTTTGCCCTGCATAATGTCAGGCTGCTGCTGCTGCTGCTGCTGATGATGATGACTGGCTGCACAAGCCACGCATCTCCTTTGAAGGGCTGTGTTATTGGCCAGTTTGTGAATGTTCTAAAAGGGTGATTTTGCATGATAAACAGAAGCTGCAGCAAGGAGCCCTATGAGACATGTACTCGTTCCCTGTCATGGCATATTTGTAAATACTGTGCAGGGAGCACTTGAGTGCCTTAACCAAGCAGCATTATGGTGAGCTGAGTGCCATCTTACTGCCACCTCACAAATGTATGTACAATATTGAAATAATATGCATATTTGCTACCTTGTCTTAACCTTGTCTTAACAGTGTAATGGCTCAGGCTAGTGGGTAGTTCATGTGAACACTCATGGTGTGGACAAATGCCAGTGTGGACAAGAAGAGAAGCACAAGACAAAAGAGCTACTTTTTGTCTGTGTGTCTTTTCTGGTATATATGTGGTAGCAAATTTTAGTTGAATCAATAGATTGTCAAGAACGTTCTAATGTTTTTCATTGAGTGCAGCCATTGTGCCGTCGTCATTAATGGACCTGTTGGGCCCTTTCAAGGTGCTCCATAAATATCAGGGAAGCCCATTAAGTGGCTAATGTTGCTCACACATTTTTTATTCAGTTTTGTGCAGAGCTATGTGCAATATATGTGACACTGCAACATGTCTAAAAGGTGGAATCTACGTATTCAGATTTCGTTTTGCTCAGGTAGCAAGGGGGTAGTTCTTGTGTATTAGTGCTGGTGCAGTGTACACACAGATGAATGCACAAGTGTCAGCGGTGCATACCAGCATGCTCAATGAGCACCTTTTGCAGTAAGCCATCATTGTAATCAGAGTGCCAAGTAGATAGGCAGGTATGCACAGTTTAGCATGCCGAAGTTGCATGTGGGCTATGAGAGATGCCGTATTGGAGGGCTTTGGATTAATTTGGACAACGTGGCGTGGCGGCGTTCTATAATGTGTGCTGACATTGCTAAACACACGGGCATTTTATACAACACTGTAAGGGTCCCGTTCTGCAGAAAAGCCGGCGTCGGTGTTGCCGTTATTGTAACCAAAAAATGCATATTGGTCTAAAAGGTGACGGCATTGCATGTGGAGCAAGAGATTTGAAAAATGAATAAAACACTAGAAAACTGGTGATTAGAGGCTTGCAACATGACTCAGGCATCATTAAAACATGTAAATTTATAAAGTAAATGAATTGTACATAAAGAAAATTTGGGTAGTCTGGCATCGAACACCTGACATGCTACTGCTATTCTGTGCAGGCACTTTTGTAGAGCTTGGTTAATTAAAGTGGGCCTTCACGTAATGATTGTGATTCTGCAGGAGGAAACAGTATCCGTGTCTGTGTGGGCTGAGGGAATCGCTCTTGTGTCATGCCATTAAAGGCCGAGCTTAAGTGCCCCCCGATTTTTTGTGCTTTGCCTGTTCTTCGCCTTTGAATAGGATTCGATGCAGCACTAGAGGTGGTGCTGGAATAAAGCAGTTAAACGAAATAGGTGCTGAAACCCCAAGCACCAATAACCCAAAAACAAAAAATGTGGAGAAACTGAAGCAGCAGTGGTACCGTGGGAAATGCACTCCAGTACTCAAGTTTTTTTCTTTTTTTTTGTGCTTCAAAGTCTGGATTGGAGCGAAAAATTACTCACTACTGCAGTGCTCATTTTGCATTTCTATATGAAACTGGCAAGTCCTTTCGTGAGAAGAAAAAAGGTAAGTGATCATTTACTGAATGAAAAAGCGAATTTGTACAAATCTCTTCTGGACCATACTTTCTCTGCTGGGCGATTCCATGAGAGATCAAACTGCCTAAATATTTCAAATTTTTAATTTTCTTGATTATTTTATAAATTTTGCACTCGTTATTCAGTAGGCCAACAGTGAATTTTGTTTTGTGAAAATGCTAATATTTGAGGAGGAGAAAAATATTATAAAAGATGTCAAGGCAGAGGCAGCATTTTCAAGCACAGCTCGATTTCGCAAATTTGCAATGACATAATCTAGATGTGAAAGCCATAATGGATATATTTTTCGTGCTAAATATACAGGTGTGAAGGAATATGTCCGGCTTATTTGTGCCATTTTGAGGGAGTTGTCATTTACTGAAAATATTTCGAAAACGAGACAGCGCTATATTCAAGAATTATTTCTCGGAAAGTATAAAGCACATCTCCTTCAAATTTGCACAATAGATAAGCATAGATGTGCTAAAAGAGCATGCCGACGTTCATTGTTACATAATATAGCGGAGTGCAAGAAGTATTGCCTCAAATCTGGCACTTTTGAATATATGTAGTAGTGTTTTTCAAAAAAAAAAAACCTGATCTCCAGTTTTTCTTAAAACTTTTTAAATAACTGTCTACAAGGAGGCAAAAAAGAATACGAACGAACATGTTGCATTATTTTGTTTCCAACAGTGTTATCCTAACTCAACCTTGAAGCTTTTTGAGCATCGGCAGGAGCGCTTAATTGAGGGGCCGGAAGCAGCAAATTATGTCCTCCGCTGCTCTAAATTTTCCACAGATACTAATACTCAGACCTTTTCCATCAAGAGAGCATACCCAATTGCTTTTTGTGGACAAACACCAATCTGTGACATAAGCAGGATTTTTTGGGCCGCTATCCCAGAGTGTGGGTAAAAATTGGGAGTGCGGCCCATAGGATTGCATGTAAACAAAAGCTCTCAATGTGAATTTATGACTGCACGGTGCACTTATAAGGTTTTGTTTCATTAAAAAAAGCTGGCTACATTGTAGAAAGGAATGTGGAAGTATACAACGTCATTTCAAAGGCAATCCTTTTTTTTTTAAAACATCACAATATGTGCTTGCCAGAGACATTATACAAATCCACATTCTGCACTATAGGCTCTTATCATTGTTTATTAATGAAGGACGACCTCATTTACTCATTTTGGAGTCTCTGTGATGGGCAAAAGCTTAAAGAAAATTGTATATAAGTTAAATGAATGCCTACTCCAGCATAGCTATAACCAATCCAGCATATAACAGCATAACCAATCAAAATGAACAGTTGGTAAAAAAGAAACCAAGATGTATTCTTAAATCAAACACGAATTAGAAAAGAAGATTAGCCACGGTATGCCTGGAGTGGAATGACAAAGCGGGGGCGCCTGGGTACACACACGGCTTCATAGATGCACTGAATTACATACGAAACTTTTCTTTACATGCATTCCTCCGGGCCACACTCCCAGTTTTTACCTGCAGATTGGGGTTTGTCCACAAAAAGTAATTAGGTATGCTCTCTCTTGATGGAAAAGGTCTCAGTGTTGGGATTTGGGGAAAATTTAGAGCAGCAGAGAAAGTTTTTACTGCTTCCGCCCCCTCATTAGGCACTCCTGCTGATGCTCAAGAAGCTACAAGTTTGAACTTGGATAACATTGTTGTAAACAAAATACTGCAACATATTCTTTTTCATCTCCTTCTAGAGACTTGTTTCAGGAGTTTCACGAAAAATTGCGGATAGGGTTTCTTTTTCCTTCTATTTCTGAAAAACACTGCTAATTAAAAAATGCTTTATTTAGGGCAATACTTCTTGTACTTCCAATATTATATAACAGTGAAAGTATGTACACTCTTTTAGCACCTCAATTCTTATCTACTGTGTAAGCTTGAAGGAGATGTGTTTCATATTTTCGGAGAAAAAAATTCCTGAAAATAGCCTCATTTGAGACACGCCGTTTTCGAAATTTTTTTCTAGTAAGCGACAACCTCTTCGCAATGCCAGAAATAAGCCTGATATATTCTTTTTTAACTGTACTTTTAGCATGCAAAATACATCCATCATGGCTTTCATATTTTTATTCTTATGCGATAGCAAATTCGCGAAATTGAGCTCTGCATGAAAACGCTGCCTCTGCCATGATGTCGCTCACAATATTTTTCTCCTGACGCATTAGCATTTTCACGAAATGAAATTCACTGTTGCCCTACTGAATATGCACAATATACGTAATAATCAAGAATATTAACAATTTCAAATATTTGGCCAGTTTGACCTCTCATGGACCCTGCTTTTAAAAATGGAGTGTAATAAGAACACAGCACACTACTAATACAGCACACCACAGTAACAAGCACAGCGTCACGATCGAACAACCAGCGGAACCGTCCAGGCACAGATCAGAGGCCGCGTTCAGTCTAAAGCACGCACAAGCGACCGAGCGTTCGGCGCTCGAGCTTCGCAGTGTTCGGCGCTTCTCGTCATCTTCTTCGTTGAGCGCCAGCCTCTGAAGATTCTAAAGCCCGTGTCCAGTCTTACAATTCCCCCCGGGCGAAAGGGCACCATCCTGGCGGCCTAGGGCGATGTGACGACGGCGGGGTCGTAGTAAGGTTTGAGTCGGGTCGTGTGGACAATTTCGCGGTCTCGGCGGCGATGATCAGGGGATGGCGTAAGGGGTTCGATGAGTTAATTGACGGGGGATGTCTGCTAAAGAATACGGTAGGGTCCCTGGTACTTGCTAACAAGTTTGGAGAAAAGGCCGGGACTTGAGGAGGGTGCCCAGAGCCAGACCAAAGAGTCGGGGAAGTAAGCGGGAGGAAGTGCAGGGGATCACGGGTGTTTTTCTGATGCTGCTGGGCGTGAGAAGTGAAGGACCGGGCAAGCTGTCAGCATTCTCCGGCATAAGTTGCGGCTTGAGAAAGAGTTGTAAAATCGGAAGCATCAGAGCGGTAAGGTAGAATGTTGTCCATTGTGCAAGAAGGCTCACGGCCGTACAGTAGAAAATACGGAGAGAATCCGGTGGTAGCTTGAGCAGCGGAGTTATAAGCGTATGTGACAGAAGGGAGAACGCGGTCCCAGTTACAATGGTCGGAAGCAACATACATGGCCAGCATGTCGCCGAGGGTGCGATTAAAACGCTCAACCATGCCATTTGTCTGGGGATGGTAGGCGGAGCTGGTGCGGTGAACAACGTTGCATTCTTGAAGGAGAGCTTCTACAACTTCTGAGAGGAAGGCCGGACCTCTATCACTGAGCAGCTCTTTGGGCGTACCATGGTGAAGAATGATGCGATGGAGAATGAAGGATGCAATGTCGTGGGCTGTAGCGGATGGTAAAGGCGATGTTTCAGTGTAAGGTGGTCGATGGCAACGATGATCCAGCGGTTCCCGGTTGATGTGCTGGGAAGAGGGCCGTAGAGGTCGATGCCAACATGCTCGAAGGGCTGCGTTGGGCAAGGCAGCGGCTGCATAGGAGTGGCGGGGGATAGTTGCGGCGGTAAAGGAGATCGTCTCGGATGGCGAAATGGTGGGACTGACGACGGAGAGCACGGGAAGGAGGTCGACACGATTGGCCAGATAGGAGATCAAAAAGGCAAGTGATCCACGGGTCTGCGTTGCTCGGAAGCCCTATCAGCGAACTCAAACTTCAAAGAAGGCAGGGCGGATATACAAGGCGCTGCCTCAGATGGTACAGGGGAGCGTGAGAGGGCGTCAGCATCGGCATGGTTGCGGCCGGAACGATAGATAACGCGAATGTCGTACTCTTGGAGTCGCAGAGCCCATCGCGCCAGTCCAGAGGGATCTTTCAAAGAGGACAGCCAGCAGAGGGCGTGGTGATCGGCGACAACGTCAGAAGGGCGCCCGTACAGGTAGGGGCGAAATTTGACGATCGCCCAAAGGATGGCTAAACACTCCTTCTCGATGACAGAATAGTTGGCTTCAGCTTTTGTGAGGGTCCGGCTAGCGTAAGCTACAACGTATTCGTCAAAGCCTTGCTTGCGTTGAGCGAGTACTGCACCGAGGCCGACGCCGCTGGCATCGATGTGGAATTCCGTCGAAGAACGAGGGTCGAAGTGACGCAGAATTGGTGGAGTGGTCAGGAGGCGACGGAATGTCGTAAACGCTTCATCACAGGCTGACGACCAGGCCGAAAGGTCGTGGGTGAAAAGGAGCTTGTTCAGGGGGTCGACGATAGTGGCAAAATTGCGGACAAAGCGGCGGAAGTAGGAGCAGAGGCCGACGAAGCTGCGGAGGTCTTTTACAGAAGTGGGCTTTGGAAATTCGGCCACAGCTCGCAACTTGGCCGGGTCCGGGAGAACGCCATCCTTCGATAAGACATGTCCGAGAATAGTGAGCTGCCGAGCTCCGAAGCGGCACTTTTCAAATTGAGTTGGAGGCCAGCGTCGGCCAGGCAGTGAAGAACACTCTAGAGGCGCTGGAGGTCAGACGAAAAGTCCGGGTAAAAGATCACAACGTCTTCTATAGGTAACAAAGGCATGTGTGCCATTTAAGCCCTCGGAGTATGTTGTCCATCATGCGCTCGAATGTGGCGGGTGCATTGCAGAGGCCGAAGGGCATGACATTAAATTCATAGAGCCCGTCGGGTGTGACGAATGCAGTTTTTCGGCGATCCGCCTCTGCCATCGGCAGCTGCCAGTAACCAGAGCGCAAGTCCAATGAAGAAAAGAACTTAACGCCCTGCAGACAGTCGAGGACGTCGTCGACACGGGGGAGAGGGTAAACGTCCTTGCGTGTAATCTTATTCAGACGACGGTAGTGCACGCAGAAACGGATGGAACCGTTTTTTTTCTTGACCAGGACCACTGGCGATGCCCATGGGCTGTGCGACGGCTGTATCACGTGGCGCTTGAGCATGTCGGTCACCTGCTGGTCAATGATGCGGCGCTCAGCGGCTGACACGCGGTACGGACGTTGGTGCAAAGGGGCATGGGTGCCAGTGTCAATCGAGTGGGTATACAGGTGGTTGTGAGGCCCAATGAAGGTTGCTGGTAGTCAAACGAAGCTTGAAAACGCTGCAGAACGGCTACAAGCTGGTCTCGTTGGGTAGACGTCAGGGCGGCGTCGACGGAACTGTGAAAAATATCTACAGACGACTGATTCGTGATGGGAACAGGCGTAATGGCGCTGACGTGAAGGCCGGCCGCGCTATCGACGAGGAGGTATGCGGAGGCGGGATCGAGAACGGCAACGCTACCAAGCGATTGGCCACGGAGTAAAGTAATAGGGCAGGAGAACGGGTTGGCCACATAAATAGCGCTGGAGCCACGAACAAGGCAGCAAAACAGACTTCTGGTCAGCGCATCGTAAAGAAGGGTATAAGTCACAGTTGCATCTGAGAGCGCAGCACAAGAAAGAGGCACCAGCACTGAAGAGAAAGGTGGAACGCCTGTGTCCTCTGAGACGACCACAGTAGCGGCAGCAGCACCTGTTACGTCCAAGGGGGCGTCACTGTAGGGCGACAAGTCAAGCTGAGCACGGGCGCAGTCAATAACGGCGTGATGTGAGGAGAGGAAGTCCCAGCCAAGGATAACGTCGTGAGAGGAGCGGGCGAGGACGATGAACTCGATCGTGTAGGAAACGTTCCCGATGAGTGGGTGGGCGGTGCAGGCGGCTAACGGTCGAATGTCCTGAGCGCTGGTCGTCCGGAGAGAAACGGGAGGAAGGGGCGTCGTCACTTTTTTGAGTCTGCGCCAGTGTCAGCAAGTGCTTCGACGGCGACTCCTTCAACGAAAACGGTAATAATATTGGCAGGCGCAGAAACAGGTATTGAGTGAGCCGCTGGTGACGCAGTTCTTGCCTCCGGAACTGCGGTGGTTAGTTTTCCGCGTGGACGGCTGGTTGGCGACGGAGCATTGGAGCACGGGAACGACGGCCAGGAGACGGCGAGCGGTGGGAGCGGGGATGTTAACTAGGAGAAGATTCCGGAGGCGGCAAGTGTGACGCAGACGAGGACGACGGCGGAAGGTCGTAAGTCGGCTCATGCCTATAATCGTAGGGACGGTGGTCACGACTGCGACACAAACGAGCCACGTGACCAGCGACGCCACAGGCATAGCAAATAGGGCGGTTGTCTTGTGTGCGCCAGGGGATGAGTGGCTGCGGCTGTGATAGGGAGCGGACAACCGGGCGGTAAGGTGGGGTTGCAGGTCGCTGGGGTTCTAACTACCGGGTAGGTGGCCTGTAGACAGGGGCAGCAGGTGAGGGCCGCGACCGCACCACGGCATCGGCTTACGTCAGAGGAGCCGCGATCAGGGGTGGCTGAGAAGGAAGTGGCAGGACTTCAGCGACCTGCTCCTCGATAACACGCTGTAGGTTGGGAGTGAGCGACGGCGCAGGCGTAGGCGGGCAGGTAGACAAAGATAGCTGGCGTGCGACTTCCTCATGTACAAACTGCTGGATGCTCTGGAGGAGCGACTGTTGGTCCAGAGCACCGTCCCCTGGCAGAGCCAAGCTGCAAAGTGCGGCCTCCTGAAAGCCTGCACGCCGGGTAGAAAGGCGCTGTTTGCGCAGCTCATCGAAGCTTTGGCAGTAGCCGATGACTCCGGAGACAGTCTGGGGATCTTTGGCGATGAGCATCTGGAAGGCATCATCCTCAATGCCTTTCATAATGTGTCTGATCTTGTCGGCCTCGCTCATAGAAGGGTTGACACGCTTGCAGAGGTCGACGACATCTTCTATATAACTGGTGAATTTTTCACCGGTTTGCTGGGCCCGACTTCGCAAGCGTTGCTCGGCGCGAAGCTTTCGCACTGCGGGACGGTCAAAGACTTCTGTCAGACTGGCTTTTAGAGCTGCCCAGCTTGAGATGTCAGCCTCGTGGTTTCGAAACCAGAGATTGGCTACGTCGCTCAGATAAAAGATAACGTTGGTGAGCTTGACGCTATCGTCCTACTTGTTGTAGGCGCTTACGCGTTCATAGGAGGCCAACCAATCCTCCACATCCGTGTCATCTGTGCCGCTGAAGATGGTCGGGTCACGCTGCCGCGCGGCGCTGGAACAGAAGACAGCCGACGGAAGCGGTGAAGCGGTTTGGGTGACGGTCTCAGGCATTGCAGAGGTGGTAGTCAATGCGCGGGTGCGAAGCTCCAGGGCGATGGATCGTTGGCACCTCCACCACTTGTAATAAGAACACAGCACACTACTAATACAGCACACACAGCACAGCACAGTAATAAGCACAGCGTCACGAACAACCAGCGGTACCGCCTAGGCACAGATCAGAGACCGCGTTCCGTCCAGAGCACGCACGAGCGACCGAGCTGTTGTTGTTGTTGTTGACCTCACACAATGGCACATACCCAAGCGTTCGGCGCTCGAGCTTCGCAGTGTTCGGCGCTTCTCGTCGTCTCCTTCGTTGAGCGCCAGCCTCTGAAAATTCTAAAGCCCGTGTCCAGTCTTATAGGAGATCTAAATGTTTTAATGGACTTTGCATCTACTTTGAAGCTGTGTAAATGTGCAACTAATTGGGCGGTTAATATTTGAATAAATAAAAATATTCAGTTATTTAATTTCTGTCAGCCGATGCACAGAAAGTTGGTTAAAATTGAGTAAATATTTCATGTATATGGGCAATGAAAAAGGCCCCTGTTAAAAGATAAATGGCAGAATTTTTGCCTAAATTCTATAAGCGTGCGAAAAATGACGGAGAATTCTCCATCTGTCTTTGCGCCGCATGATGGAAGTTGATGAAGACGATGCGCGAGAGTGTGTTGCAGTTTACAAGACGTGTAATCTGCTGCGGAGATAGCCTAGTGCTCTTGTGGACTGGCCAGCGAAGCTGATCTGTACGCGTCGCCGTTGGTTCAAATCCCGGTCATGCAAATATAATTTTTAGTTATAACTTGGCACAAAACCACAAATATCGCAAGATCTTGCTCGGGGTTTACTCATCAAAATAGTGCTTCTGCACTGGAAAAGAAAAGGTCAATTTCTGCAGATGATTGACAGTGGGAAACTTTTTCTTGTCAACAAAGCAGCCATAGCTGCATCTACGTCCTGGCAACCTTTTCATATCTAGGCAAAAATGGTAGCTAAAATGAATCTGCAGAAGGTTTAAAAGTGCTCGCTCATGTAGAAGAGTGACTGCTGTTAAGCATTGTCCAGTGAGGGTTTGCTTTTGGTTTGCAAGGAGATGAAAATAAGAAATACAGGAATTTGGATTCGTTCACACATGGTGTGAGCTTGGCAAATGTGCAAAGCAACAGAATGGTCTGTAGTGTTCACCTGAAAGGGGGCAATACAAGCTCTATGTGTGACGAGCGACACGAAATCTCTACAATTGGTTGTTGTTAAGGCTCTGGGGAGCAGTTTCCATGTGCTAGAACCGGAAGTCTTGTAGCCAGATGCCAAAAGGCTGATGGCTGTTGCCACTTCAACCTGCACAGGAAAGGATGCCTTCTTGTCTTTCAAAGAGCGCGTTTGGCTGATGCAACCGGGGCGTTTGCAAGGTTGGACAGTTTACTTGAATCAAAAAGTCATTTCTGTGCACCTGACAGTATTCCATGCATGTCCATTGATAAGACTTCGAGTCGAGATTATAAAAGAAACTATCGCAGCTGGCACACCTAAGTGGTGGGAATGGCCGAGAGCATTTTGGAGCAGGCTTTGTAGCGGGCGAAAATACAGTTTGCAGCAGCTTCCTAGTGTTTTGTATCAGGCGCCCTATTGTGAGCACGCCATGGTTTAAAAAATGAAAACTCGCAGCACGAAGATTTGAGTGGTAAAGGATTGTAGGCAGCCGTCTTGGCCAGCTCTGCATATTTTTGTTTAAATGCGCCCAAATTCAATTGTGTAACAATTTCATCATCATCATCAGCCCTACTACACCCACTGCAGGGCAAAGGCCTCTCCCATGTCTCTCCAATTAACCCTATCCTTTGCCAGTTGCATCCACCCTTTGCCTGCAAACTTCTTAATCTCATTCGCCCACCTAACCTTCTGCCGCCCCCTGCTCCGCTTACTTTCTCTTGGAATCCACTCCGTTATCCTTAAGGACCAGCGGTTATCTTGCCTTCGCATTACATGCCCTGCCCAAGCCCATTTCTTTCTCTTGATTTCGACTAGGATGTCATTAACCCGTGTTTGTTCCCTCACCCACTCTGCCCGCTTCCGATCACTTAACGTTACACCTATCATTTTTCTTTCCATGGCTCGCTGCGTTGTCCTTAACTTAAGCTGAACTCTTTTCGTTAGCCTCCACGTTTCTGCCCTGTAGGTGAGTACCGGTAAGATTATGCTGTTGTACACTTTCCTCTTGAGGGAAATTGGTAAACTGCCACTCATAATCTGCGACAATTTGCCATATGCGCTCCACCCCATTCTTATCCTTCTAGTTATCTCCCTCTCATGATCCGGATCAGCTGTCACTACCTGCCCTAAGTAGACGTATTCCGTCACAATTTCTAGGCTCTCGCTGCCGATTGCGAACTGGTGTTCCCTTGCTAGGCTGTTGAACATTACCTTGGTTTTCTGCATGTTAATTTTTAGACCCATCGATCTGCTCTGCCTGTCTAACTCATTGATCATGATTTGCAGTTCACCTCCTGAGTGACTCATCAAGGCAATGTCATCAGCAAATCGCAGATTATTTAGGTATTCTCCATTTATTCTTATTCCCAACTGTTCCCAATTCAGGCCTCGAAATACCTCCTGTAGACATGCGGTGAACAGCGTTGGCGAGATCGTGTCTCCTTGCCGGACGCCCTTCCTTATTGGAATTTTATTGCTGACTTTATGGAGGACTATAGTAGCTGTGCAGTTGCTATATATATATATATTCCAGTATTTTGACATAAGGCTCTTCTACCCCCTGATTACGCAATGCCTGTATGACTGCTGAGGTTTCCACTGAGTCGAATGCTTTCTCGAAATCAATGAAAGCTATATATAGAGGTTGATTATATTCTGCGCATTTCTCTATCACCTGATTGATAGTGTGAATATGATCTTTACGAAAGCCTGCCTGGTCATTTGGTTGATTAAAGTCTAACGTTGCCCTCACTCTATTAGCGATTACCTTAGTAAATACTTTGTAGGCAACGGATAGTAAGCTGATCGGCCGGTAATTTTTCAAGTCCTTGGCGTCTCCATTCTTATGAATTAAGATAATGTTTGCATTCTTCCAAGCTTCTGGTACCGTCGAGATCATAAGGCATTGCGTATACAGAGTGGCTAGTTTTTCTAGCACGATGTCCCCTCCATCCTTCAACAGATCTGCTGTTACCTGATCCTCCCCAGCTGCTTTTCCCCTTTTCATTGCTTCTAAGGCTTTCTTTACTTCATGTTTCGATGACGCATTGCTGTGCACTGCTGTCTTTCTCATTAACGCTCTGATTACATTGGCTACTGTACAGGTCTGTGTGGAACTCTTCGGCTACGTTTACTATCTTATCCATATTGCTAATGACATTGCCCTGCTTGTCTCTTAATGCATACATCTGGTTTTTACCTATGCCTAGTTTCCTCTTGACTGTTTTTAGGCTACCTCCGTTCTTTATAGCATGCTCGATTTTCTCCATATTAAACTTCCTTATGTCGGCTACCTTGCGCTTATTTATTAACTTTGATAGCTCCGTTAGTTCTATTCTATCGGTAGCGTTAGATGCCCTCATGTTTTGGCGCTTCTTAATCAGATCTTTCGTCACCTGAGATAACTTCCCGGTATCCTTTCGAACTGTCCTAGCGCCTACTTCTACTGCGCACTCCGTAATTATTGATGTCAGATTATCGTGCATTGAATGAACATCAAGATCATCTTCCTCAGTTAAAGCCGAATATCTGTTTTGCAGCGCTATCCTAAACTCCTGTGCTTTCCCTCTTACGGCTAACTCGTTAATGGTCTTCTTCTTCACTAGCTTCTTCCGATCCCTCTTCAAGTCTAAGCTAATTCTAGACCTTACCATTCTGTGGTCGCTACAACGCACCTCTCCGAGGACGGCCACATCCTGAATGATGCCAGGTTTAGCGCATAGTATGAAGTCGATTTCATTTTTAATCTCACCATTGGGGCTCTTCCAGGTCCACTTCCTGTTTTCTCGTTTGCGGAAGAAGGTATTCATGATCCGTAAATTATTTCTATCCGCGAATTCGACTAATAACTCTCCCCTGCTATTTCTAGAGCCTATCCCATAGTCACCTTAATTTAAAATGAGCTAAATTTTGTATCGTTGATGTTAGAGAAAATTTTTGTCTACAAAAGGTGCAGAGAATGTTAAGAAACTCCCATTTCAGCTGCTTTCTGTAATATTGTTTTACGTGTTTTTTTTCTGTAAAGCTCGGTGGAGAAAAAAAAAAATCTGCGAGATTTAAAAACAGGAACACGATTGCGCCCCTACATTGTGACCATAGCACTTGAGCTCCGTTAGAGAACGCTAGGATAAAGAAGCCACCACGGTCTCGGCAGTGGTTACTAGACGAGTGCAACCTCACCATCACCGTTCTGTGGTGTAGCGCAGGTCAGTGCCTAGGCACTGCACAGGTTCATAGGAGGCTATGACAAGTTTCTTGCAGTCCAACCTGATTGGCGAGCGTGATGGCAACTGTGTGTATGCAGAACTGATGGACCAGAAACCAATGCAGAGTGCAATGTTTAGTTGAATAATGCGGGTGCAATTTTGGCACATGGCTTCAGGATTGTTGCACTGCTTCCATGATACTGTCACGCACTTGTACCCTTTTCATTTAAGCATGCATTCAGACGCACAAGTGCAAACAGTCATGCTATGAGGGCTGCTGAAGTTCTGTAGCTCCACTTGTTGATGTTTTCGGCATACCATTCCAATATGAACTTTGCACCTAAAGCACTGAAAGGAACGTGCACCCTAAGAATACTTGAAGACCTTGCATTCAACAACAGCTAGGCTACGTATAGACCTTTTGCATGTTTGCAAACAAACGATGTGGCGTTGTAGTCGCTAGCGGCTCGCGGTAGGCAATAGGCCAGGGAGTGGCATCGCAGTCGTCTTGAGCGCGGGTTTTGAAGGCTTGTAGGCGCGTTTTTAGTTTCTTCGAAGCACAAGACTAGCTCATGCATGGAACTTAGTAATTTCACGCAAAGTACACGTGCTCGCGTTGACCACGTACGGCGTATTCAGAGAAATAGTTCGCCACTGTGCATTGTATATGTGGTTAGTGGTAAACAGAAAGCGTTTCTGCGGTTGATTTCTATGCCAGGCATTGAATAAAATAAGTTTTTGACAGTCTCCACTAGCCGGAATGATTTTATGATTTTACTTCAAAACAGTAGTGAGGGGAAGCTCTGGCGGTGTGTCACAAAGTTCATGCCTGCCCTGTCCAGCTTTGACCTTTGTTTCCCAGAAACATGTCGCGGAGCGGCGTCGACGACTTTTCCCCCCTCCCCCGCGGGGGAACAGCAGAAGCGGATTGAATGCCCCGGCACTGTTCGCGGCCCCCAATGACTCCTCGTGGGATTAAGGCATTATGCCGAATTCTTTCGACATTCCTTCATGTGTTCTTTTTTTTTCTTTTTGGGAGCTGCATTCCTCTGTGCGTGGCTCCTGAAGAGTCTTTTTTTTCCCTGTGTTTTTTTTTTTTTCATTCTTTGCCATGCGAAGGGGGCGACGGGAACGCCGCGCGCTGGCAGTTGGTCTGGAGATTTCGGTGCGTGCGGTCGTGAGTGAGGTCAGCCAGGGAAGTGGTCGGCAAGGAGCCTAGGCGGAGATCGGACGCGTAGAGCGCGGCGACGGTGGTCCCGAAGACGCGATGGCCCAAGTTCGCTCGTATCCGCAAGCCCCCCCATCAGCCCCGCGACGAGCAACCGCAGCCCGACGCTCCCTGCGACCTGACCTTGCCACTCCACAGCTAAAGCCATCGTTTCTCACCACTCACTTCCAACTCTTTTATCTTTGTATTTTTGCTTTCTGTGTTTCTCGTTGTAATCCTTTGTACTGTATTTCCGTCTCGTAACATTTTTGTATAGCAATTGCCCTGATATTTCTTTCTTTGTTTTAATTGGTATGTTAACGTGTTCAATTGGAGCTTGTGTTATTTGCGTCACGTCAGTGTACGGCGCTACATTGTCGGGCATATTGTAATACTTGGTTGTTGCTTGCCTAATTAAATTAATTCGCTACGGAACTTGCCTACGCCTCATGCTTCCGGTCAACGACTAATCAGGCGTGGCCCCTATCGCCGGTCAGCAGTCGAATCACAATCTTTTGCACGCGGGGTGGAGAAGTTTGTCGCTCCTCCCCCTCCGAACTTACGGAGAGTGCAGTGGTGGGCAGGTTGGCCCGATTAATTGTAACTTCGGCGCCAACCACACCACAGCCGCCCAGGATATCTTGACACGGTGTTTTGGTGGAGCAGAGGAGAGTTCACCGTCAAATGATGTGTGGAGAAAGTGTCGTGTCCCGAATCTCCTCTCTCTCGCGTAAGCGCTGTTTTTAGTGCAATGTCATGCACCAGCCATTTAAACTGGTCGATTTGGTGAAAATGTTTGGTTTCTGGAATAATTTTCTACCCTCTGGAGTGGCTGGGTGGTTAGAGCATTCATGTACTGAGGTGGAGTACCCCCAGGCCATGGAGGCGAAACAATGCAGAGCTACAGTGAACTAGAATATAGCAGAGCCCTCCAATACAGCACCTCTTTCTTCTCTCAGTCCCTCCTTTATCCCTTCCCTTATGGGGTGGTTCGGGTGTCCACAGAGATATGTGACAGTTACTGCATTTCCTTTCCTCAAGAGAAACAATATTATATTTCATTTATTTTCTTTCCTAGCCCTGGGTATTACGTTTCAGACAAAAATTATAGCAAAATATTCAGTAGAAATTTATTAGTGGCGCTTTATAGATGTGTGGTTGTCGAAAATTGTGAGGCAATTGCACTTCTGATGGTCCTGGCACGTTGCGAATTCTGCGGGCTTCCGAGGATAGAGCACCACGTTAGTATCACTATGAAAAAGAGCCGAGGATAGAGCACCACGTTAGTATCACTATGAAAAAGAGATAGAGGTTTCCTTGATTTCAGAGTCGCATTTCTTTGACCAAAGCGAAATTGAAGAGGCCATAACTGCGATTGGCATCACTCACCCTTTCGTAATTTCGTAACCAATGAAAATAGAATGATTCTATTTTCGGGAACGATTCCTGAGGCGTTGAGGAGTGTAATAAATCTCGATTTTTTTCCTACACGTGCAGTACTATGTTATTTTTGTAGGAAACGTTTTCATGTAAAGATGCATGCATAAGTATACTAAGCATGTAAGAAAAGAACAAATAGCGTCATCACACAGAACAGGGCTTTGTGAATATTGTGGCATAAAAAAACTTCCACACTTTCTACTTATTGAACACATGGGGGTTACTTGATGTGGGTGTTAATAACTACCCAACACATGGGGGTTACTTGATGTCGGTGTTAATAACTACCCATGCTAAGAACTGTACCAGGTATAGCTGAAAATAAAAAGCATTACTGAATTTAGCGTAGCAATTTCATATTTGCACCAAATTTGGTTACATATCTCATGCATAATTTATCTATGAGAAACCTATCAAGGCTTATTTAATTTTCCTTTTTATGCTACTACAGGGGTCAAAGGGTGACGAAGCTGGTCTATACGTGATAATTCTGCAGTGCACAAGCATCATACAGCCGCCGGTAGCTGCGGCAGCTGCGGTAGGCATGGGCAGGCGGAACCTATTTTGCCTAGTCATTACTGACGTAAGCGCCACCACATCTTCGTGACGTTGCAAGGTGAAGGAGGTCTACACTATACAGGTATGTAGTCACATAGTGGGGTACAACGATAATACCAGTGTTCCATGTAGCACATTGCATCATTATGTTTGAGAAACTTTTGTATGCAGAACACAATTAGAATTCCTCATTTTAGCAGCAATACGCCCTATCTTGTCAACACAAGGCTGGATCTTCACATTTTAAACTATTATCTTGTAAACTGTCGGCTGTTGCTACCTTTGAAAAATTTAAATGCTGAAAACAACAAAAAAAAACTAATAAATGTCACTAAGCTTTCAGAATGACAAGCTCATTATTGTGGATCTGGTTGCTTTCTTGGTGCACCATGGCAGCTTAGCCTTCAAAGTGCTGATAAACTTGGTAAAGCCTAACTTTTGGCTCAGAAAGGACACGTACAGTAAACAAAATGCTTAGCTAAGATGTATCGTTAGGTTTTATTGATGCATGCTAAGTGTACTGCCTACCACCAGAAAAATTTTGCCCAGCTCAGGAATATAATGCTTTGTGACCTTAAAAAAAAATCTGAACACTAACAGTCTAATAAGCAAAGCATACAGGCTCTGACAAAAAATGCTGGACCTGTTTAACTGTAAATGGCCCTGCAAGTTGTTATGCCCGTTACAAAAAGGGCTGTGTGGTGATATACACGTGAGAAAATGCCTTCACAGACAACCAAAGCCTCCTGTAGGAAGTTCTGAACTGCATGGTAGGTGTCTGTTCACGCGAGCAGTGCACAGCTGAATGCCCCTGTGCAAGCAGTCGGTACTATCACAAGCAAAACCAAAGCAGCGGAAAAGGTACCATGGTTTCCAAATTCAAGCTGAAGCAAGGGACTGCACTGCATCAAGGTTCCTTGTTTGAAAAGCGTGTAGAACAGCGGACTTTACTTGAATACAGCAGGCAAGAGGAATGCAATTAAATGCACAAACCACATTTTTGGCAAAGCTGATAGGCGCTCATTTCAGGAAATTAATCTTCTGCTTGCAGAGGAATAAGATGAGCACCAAATGTTTGTTTGCCGTCATGTGGCAGTGAGCCAAGTTCTCAGCAGTTTCATTCAGACAACAGGACACAGGCGAACAGGAACGTTTACTGGCTACTGCTCGGGCATTCTCCACACCTGAGCCAATGGGGTCACATTGATGAGGGCGCAGAAAAAAAAAGCTGGAAATGGAGGACAGAGAAGTGGTGGCACCAGTAAGCTAGGAATGTATTAACATGGCTTCGACCAGTCCATTTCCAAGGGTACAAAAATACACTCTCAACAACAACGGTACAAAAATATCTTTGAATCTGCTGTTCAGGAACACAGGTGGCATGGCGATGTGCCTGCTGACTAGGCAGGGAGAAAAAAAAAAAAGGGAAAAGCAGCGATGTGACATGTAACTGAAAAACTGATTAACATTCACACTGGACGAGAAAACAAGGAAGCACAGGCCTACATGCACAGAGGTTCATGTATCCCAGCATTGGGTGCAATAAACCAGCACATGTGAGCACTGAGCACTAAAAAAATATTTGCGCACTGACCACTGTAGTTTTGTTGTATGGAACAGAAGCGCCAAAACTTGTTTGCAAAGTTTTCCGACAAAACACTTCTGTAAAGTGCTGAGCACATTAATCATAGGAGTGAAGGCATGCAAACCTCGCCCTCTTGTTTTGTTTAAATCGGCTTTACCATTTGCATACAAGAAATAAAGACATCAACCAACACACTGGCTAGGCCAACACATTCTCAAGCACAGCCGACTTGGGTGTTGAACAATGCCCATGGTGATAAAGGACGAGAATGATGACTGACTAATACAAGTGATGTCCGTAGCAACTACCCCATCAACCACCTGTATCCACTCTCTGACCTCGTAACTGCATCATAACTGCAGACTTTTATGTTTGCCCAATTTTTAATCCTCAACTTGTATCCTTACATCACTGCCTTACATTTGAGCCCCTAACCCTCTAACTGCTTTTTGCTAAAGTCTACCGCAGATTCACTCACATTAGCTCTGTTGTCTAAATCCTAGGGCCCCTGGGAGAGTGATGGTACCTGTATAGACATCTGGATGTCGGCATGTGTCATCGTCTTGGTTAATTTTTTTTTGTAGCTTTGCGTTCTAAGACACCCTGATCTCACTTCAAGGAGGGCACTGCCTCGAGTTATCACAGATCCATTACTTCCTGATCTGCCTTTTCCATCTTCCATACAGGTCTAGAGTATGCTCTGCTTTTTCTCCATTGAATTAATCCACTTCTTACTCTCTGTGTTTTGGTCTGCTCTTTATTTCTCCATCCTTGTGTCCTGCATACTTACTCGTGAATTTTCTAGTTCTTTTCTGCTCACCTGTTATCGTCCAATTTCCTCGGGTGTTGTTCATGTAATGTCTCTCTGAGCTTCCTGCGCTTCAGCTGATGCACAGCCCATGTCCCCCTGTACTGCTTCGTTTGTGGCTTTGCGTGGGCACCTAGTGCTAATCTGCCAACAGCTATCTGATTTACTTCTAATCTTCTGCTCTTAAGCACAGAACTGCATTCCCAAAAGTAAGCCTGGCATCATTACTCTTTTCCAAATACCTCTGGATGGATGGATGGATGGAAGGAAGGCAGGAGCTCCCCCTTTGAAAGCAGCACGACCTGGCCGCAAATAAGAGAAATTTGATGAAAATGGATAAGAGCACAATTATGAGCACTTATCACTTCTATAGCTCAAACGTTTACAGCTCAGTTTTTTAATGTAGAAAGCAACTGTTCAAAACCTCATATTCACACAAAGTTTTTTTTTTCACACCAAAACTAAACAAAAATCATTTGCTGCCTCCCCTGGGCATGTGTTAGCTTTTAGGCTGCGTTTTGACACGCTTTCAAGCTAAAATTATCATTCAAAAAGCTGTCAGGCAAGTCGGGGAATGAAACCAGAAGTTGGGGTCCTGCACTGCTGAGAGAATGGAACTGCAGGACAAAGGCCTCTCCCATATGCTTCCAATTAACCCTGCCCTGTGCCAGCTGCGGCCACCCTATCCACGCAAACTTCCTAATCTCATCCAAACTCAGAGCTAAACAGCAGCCTTGAAAGCCATACTTTTTTACACATTTGGCAGTCGAAAGAGTTGGCTGTTCTATAGCTGGCAGAAAACACTGACTACACTCCATCTCATATGCTGTTTGCAGCGCCGGGACGGCTGCGGCAATCTGAGCCAATCAGAACAGCATGTGCTGCAAAACGTGTACCTCTGTGCCCCTCAACCTTCGACTGGTGGCTCCATCCCTGGGAAGGAAAGAGCACCAGTGTCCAGCTGCGGCCAACTTTGCGGATTCCATGTTTGCGAGTGGTGGCGCACCGCTTTACAGCAAGCCTCCGCAGTGCTGTGTCTGCGCAGACTACCTCTGCAAATTCAAACAGTGAATGAAACACTCGCTGTGCTTTCAAAACATGGCCCTGAACTGCCTTTTCATTTACTGCAATAACTGTTTAAAAAATAGACACAACACTGCTGAAACATAGGGATTAACTGTTGTCTTCCTTAGTCCTGAATAGATGAAAAAGCTGTACTTTTCACAGTGCTGCAAACGACTTGTGAGATGAAGTATAGATGGCAGACAACAACAGAACACTGAGATCGATCACAAGGGGAATGAGGCATATGTACATCTTCACCCGGTTCATTGTTTGTCTGTTTGGTCTGGGCATCCTGACATTTGTCATCCAGCCAGCTATAACCAACCCCCTTCCAAGTCTTAAGTCTGACTTCATCAAAACAATTACAATCAAACTGTAGAACATTGTTCTCCCACCATTTAAGAAGCAACAAAGAGACTGCAGAAACGTGCAAGGCACCATGTAGAGTCCACAATGGTAACCAGTTCAGTGAGCACAAAGCAGTTTCGCCAACTCCTGCCACGCAAAGGTTTAAGCTTAACACAATGAAGGCTCTTATTAGGACTGTCTACTATGCAGGGTGGGTGTGTGTACTTAACACTCCCTTGGCACACACCCAGAAACATGGCATACACAGACCTTTTGTTTCAGATGCATCTTGCAACAACTGCTAGTGAGGGACGTGCGTGTTTCTGCTCTACCCACATCAGCATCAACATTATCACCATCACCCTGTCCTGTGCCAGCTGCGGCCAGCTGGTCCACGCAAACTTCCTGATCTCATCCGCCCAGCAGACTCTCTTTCACTGGCATTTGCCTTCTCTTCAAATCCACTCCATCACCGTAATGGACCACCTGTTACTTTCCCTTTGCATTACAGTCAGTTCTGGTCCGACCCCATTTCTTCTTCCTTACTTCAGCTAGGAGTTTGTTCCCCAACCCACTCTGCTCTCTTCTAGTCTATCAACTTAAACAGAAGTATGTCACAAGTTGCAGCCCTGTGCCACTGGTAAGACTGCCAAGAACACGCCCCCAACCTGAAAACGTCATGCATACCAGACAGAGCCCTGCCTGCACTACAAGGCTGTTCTCCAAATAATGCATCGCACTATGCTAGATTTCTCAGGTAGGTATGTGGCTATGCATAGGCACCGACAGCAGTTAAGGCCTAAGGCCTGATATCATTTTAGGCTAGACTGTCTAAGGCATCCAAACATTACTTACAGGCTGCGGGCATCGCTGAGCTGTCAGAAAGCACTGCTTTGCACTGGTTGAAAACTCGCATGCACATTCAGGGTGGTCTTAAACCTCACTCAAACTGTAGAGATTTAAACAATACCCTGCACTGTCACTGCTGCAAGAGGTCTGCTGCAAAAGGTGCTGCTTTGTGTGCAGAACGCAACATGTGAAGCAAGGAACCGCTTGCCACTCTATAGTGCAGTCAGTGGCGGCAAGCTGTGATAGATTACAATTTCCATGAGCAAACTTAGCTTATATGTCTGAAACACACAATCAAGCCATAAAAATGATCCGAATGGCTCAGTAAAGCAGAAAGATTATCACATTCACTGTGGAAAAATCAAATCTAGAGAAAAGATATGGAAGCCAACATAAGAAAGAACCATGGCGAGAAATGATCAACAATCCTCCAAATCCGCACGACAAGAACTCTAACCTGCATCACTAGTGATACGAAAAATGCACACTGATACGGCAGCAATGGTGCATAAAATATTAACAGGTGCATATGATCACAACTCAGTGTGTTACATAAGTTAGTGTAAATATTGCTGCTCCACAAAAAGCACAGTAAAGTCACTAATGCAGCAGATAACAAAACAACTCTGAGCACAAACACTTAGCACTCTGACGTAACTTGAGCAGTTAAAAGCACTTCTTTCATTCGTAAAACAAAGCGAGAAGTGGGAGTGCAAACAAATCACGCTGAACAAAAATCAAGCGATGAACCCAGAGTCCAAAAGATAAAGTTCTTCCCAATCGCCAACTGCTCCCATGCACCTCCTGCAAGATACATTTGATGTCAATGGCAGCAAAAAAAGATTGGCCTTGAGACTAGAGGCTGACTGCCTCTTGAAGGCTAATGATGCAAGTCTGCATGAACTAGTATGCCAAGCGGTGTGTGTGCTTCCAGCCATGCAAAACTTCAAAGGAGGAGACCCAAGCCTAGTGCCCTTGGAAAGCACAAGTCAGCAGAAGCAGCAGTCTGTTGGATAGGTACAGCATAATCTCGCACCACAAAGCTTACGAGGAGTTCCACAGCCAAGAGAGGCGAGAAATTTTACATGACATGCACCACGAAATGCAGCCGCCCCTCGTCAGAGGCCCCACTGGCCCAGACTGGCCACAGTGCTCCACCAGACCACATAAGCATTCAGAGTTGCAAAAGCACTAGTACTCACAGCTTTGAGCGCATCCTGCGAGGGAGCATCACATTAGAGACTGCGGTAACACTTCTATCGCTAAAAAGAAGAAGAAAAAAAAACGGGAGACAAAGCAGTGAGCAATGGGTTAGATGTTAAATAGCTTTGCACACCACGGTGGTAAAAGCAGGAAGCAAGCAAGGAAGGAAAGGAGGATGAAGCAGCCCATGCACTTAAAAACAAAACTGATACAGCCAGCATGGTCAGTGTGACACTTTGAGACAGCCTTGGCTGTGAAAGAACAGCAAGGAAAATGACAACACGGGCGCATGTTGAAGTAGAAGCACAAACTAACTTGCAAGTCACTGACCACTTTCAAACACTGCAATGGCTACCTTCAAGAGTTGAAAGCAAAAGCAGATCATTTAGAAAGTCCTTGCACAAGAGAAAACATGGATGGCACGACACCAAAGCTCTTTTCAGAGATTTCCTCCTTTTAAAAATGCTTCACCAGCATGACAAGAAGAAGTTAAAAATAAAGGTGTGGACGTAATCAAGCTCAGGGTTAAGGGCACTGCCATCTACGCCATGCATGAGACAGCAGCAGCGAATGCCATGCTCTGTCACAGCGCCAGAGATACAAAGTACAGATTGCCATGGGAGAGTACAACGTCGACTAGCCCCTGTGGGATTCAGATTCTCTCTGCACTGTTGGCACATAATGTGCCAGAAAATAAACTCAACTGCAGCCCCAGAAAACAAAAGGTGGGCATTTCAAGTCCTTGCAGAAGGCTCAATTGCAAGCCCCTGCAGCATTAAGTACGGTGTTGACAGGTCACAAATGTGCTGTGTACAGTACTAGCACCAAGGACTGCAACTATAGAGGGACAAAAAAAATTGCCCAAGCAGCAGCAAGGCACCACCAAGGTGCCACAATATCTACTCCACCTCCACAACACAGGGTGTGACCTTCCCTGAAACTGCAGTCTTGTCACCATAGATAATAATAATAATAATAATAATAATAATAATAATAATAATAATAATAATAATAATAATAATAATAATAATAATAATAATAATAATAATAATAATAATAATAATAATAAAAATAATAATAATAATAGCAATAATAATAATAATAAAAAATGGCTTGCAGTTTAGCATTGCTAAGCACGAAATATTGAGAAATTTGTTTTTGAGGAAAAGAAAGGGCGCAGTAATTGTCTTAAGGTAAGAGAGGAAGGTGGGAATGAAAGAAGAAAGAGGTGCCATAGTGGAGGGCTCTGGAATAATTTCGACCACCTGGGGATCTTCAGTGTGCACCCACATCACACAGCTAAGAGGTCTTTGCATTTCTCCTCCCTCGAAATGGCCGGGCTCGAGCCTGGGAACTCCAGCTCAGTAGCTGGGCCCCTAACCATTGAGCCACAGCGGAGAGTATGAAATATCCCGCAAAAGCATACGGGCACCTTGTGCTTTGCCTCCATCAAAACGTGAACCCGGCCATGGCGAAATGCAAAGGCACCTGTGTGCGCCATAGCAGTGCACCACATTAAAGATCGGCAGGTGGTCAAAATTATTCCTCTTGCTTCTCTCACTCCCACCTTCCTCCCTTCTCTTACCACTTCCACATTCCTCTCTTACTGCACAGTCTGGTGGACAAGGGACAATTGCTGCCCCATTTCCTTTCCTAAAAACTAACTTTAAATGTTTTTTGCAGGTGGAAACCACCACCATATACCTCAAAGCTCGATTGAGGTGTCCACTGGCCAAGGGAGCCAGTTACACTTGCTACTCAGAGGCTTCATACACATGCACAGACGCACACTGCTGAAACCTGGGGAGCGTGGATAGAAGTGCTTTTGCACTAAAAACACATGCACAAGAGGTGCCACGATCTGCCCTTAAACAGCTGAACTGACAACTAGGAAAGCAGGCCAGGATGTGGCCCTATCATCTGCTGCAGTTTATGACAGTGAAAATGCCCCAAGTGAGTACAGCCTGCTGTCTGAAGGAGTCGAGTAACAGCTCCTGCTGCATGGAACTGCGGGTCTTTGTGTAGACAGCCATGTGCACCAAGTGACAATGCAAAAAAGCAGAAGCGGGCGAAAACTGCGACGACAGCGCAACAAGAAGCATGCTCGGAGGCAGCACTCCCTGCACTGGCAACTTCGGCAGCACAAATCAATCCAGTGACAGCCACCAGGACAACAGGCTGCTTTGGAATCGGGCCCTTCGTTTTCCTGTAGGACTCTCAATCAATTTCCAGGCTTGCGCACCGCGACAAATCTTTATGAAAATCAGTTAAGCCCAGCTTCTAGCCAAAAGCCTTCCTTCTTGAAATGTACTTTCTACTGCAAACAGAGGTACCAAGTGGAAGTTGGTGCAGGCTCGTATGAGAAAGGCCTCTGGAGTTGACTTGCGCTAAACTAAACTGTCCATCCCATCTTCATCCATGTTGGCCAGTGACACTGAAGGCCAGGCTTTACTTGCAGACAAGGTTTCGCTATGCGAGTTACAAGGCTGACCCTCAGAACACACCTCCGCACCACCTAACAACTACGAAAATCTACATGTGCAGAGGCAATGCTGCTCTTGAGCCACTGCTATTCTAAATGGCAGCTGTGCACCAAATGTATGTTCCCTGTGCCTGCAAGTCTAGAATAAACGTGGAAATACTAGGAATGCAGATAACAATGAGAACACAGGAAATTTATGACCAACAAAAAGAAAGGACAGTGGGGACCACGTCAGCTGGTGTGTAGTACTATTTACTTACATAAGGGTCAACCTGTTTTTTTTCAAAATCACACTCTCCAAACTCGGGTGTCGACCAATACACAAATCGCATCCAGGGCAAGGTGCAGACCTGCAAACTGTAGACCTTCAAACCTGCCGAACTTGCAAAAGGAATGAAGAATGGTGCTACTGGAAAAGACTCCTGCATCTTGGCTATCATCTAGTCTTTACACACAGCAGTTGCTGCAACCCTTACTGTGCAAAGGTTTCACGTGCAGTATCTTTTTAATGAGACCTGTGCAAAAGATTCTCAGATAAGGCAGATATATAAAGATAATGAACGGAGCTCCACCATGCCTACATAGCAATTTAAAGGCCCCATCGTAAAAACAGAACTAATCTCATTCTCGGCACCTCTATCAAACTGTCATCTCAAGCATAGAGGTATAACAAGAAAAAAAAAAGGAAGCGAAAGGATGCTTGTTTTGACGTTGTTGATAATCATCTCATATAATGATGGAATGCAGTAACAGTGCCTCTCCAGTGACGAGTCTCTCACAGCACTGTCACAGGTTCCTTATGTGTTATACTCGTCGCCTTAATTGTATGTTAGTGGCTTGCAACTTGGTATTGGTCGACCAATACGTGATTCAGACTTCTTTTTATTCTTTGCTTGTTCCCGAAGCTACAGCTAAGAGTCAATCTATACAACGCATTGACCAATACGTGAGTAAATATGGTAGCCCTTGATGTTGCTCTCATGGCTTCTTTGTGTCATTAAAGTATCCTGTGTCCTGCAACAGTATGAATGCCCCTGATTACCTTCCTCTTTTGCCAGAAGAGGGTTAAGTCATGTGGAAATGGGGGAGGGGGAAATTACTCTCTCCCCCGAGTGGACACCTGTTGTGAGAGAAGTGGCACAGGTGGTGAAATACAAAACACAGCCTAGGATGCACATGGGCGGGATCGATCCACTGGAGCGTGGATCCATGTTGTCACAACCTGCCTGCACACTTGCAGGAGCAAAACAAGCTGATAAAGCACCGAACTGTGAAACAGCTGATAGAAAGAAAATTTTTAACTCAAATTTGCACATGAAGAAATAGGGCCCAATATTTACCTTCCGGATAGATTTTACAGAAAGCTAACCGTTCTGCTGGAGACATAGGTGCATCAACTAGGCATAGCCTGCATACTGTACAAGGAGGACAGCAATAATGCAGCAGCAGGCAATGAATCAAAATGGCTCTAGTGGGCCTCTACAGGCCTTCACTGCCACAGGCACCAGCGGTGTGGGGCACATAACCAGAGGGGCCCAATCGCTGCCCCTGGTGTTGCATGCACAACTACCGCTTTTGCACAAACCTTGACAACGCAATATCTCTTGCAAAAGGGTGCTGTGCTGCTGAGGGAGGACAAGTCCCATTCTGGTGCCAGTGGTACATTGATGGGATGTATCAAAGCTGTCACAGGACTGGACTCTTGAGGTGGTACCAGGAACAGGCAACCGTGGGGATGGAGTGCCAGACGCCGTGATGCGATCGACCAATGCAAAGGGCCTGAACCCGAGCCGCCAGTGCAATACAGACTTGGACACAGAACAGAGAGAGAAGGGGTCAGTCACCCACATCGGAGTCGCCATCCCCGATGGCATCGAGCAGCAGGAAGGAGAGGGCAAGCAGTGCGGTGCCGGCCAGGTCGCCGAGGGCTGTCAGGTAGGGGATGGCCGAGTTGTCAGGGTCCACCGCCCGGCTCCACATCCAGTGCACCATTACGTGTGCCACGTATAGCAGCAACAACACCTGCACGCCAAAGTCCTTCCTATTCATGCTTCCGTTCACTGCAACTCTGAGCAAACATAGGCATACAGACAGCTCGAAAAGTTTACACAGTACAGAAGTGAAAAAGAGGATGCTTCCTATGTGGTCCCTACAATTATGGGGGCCCTCTGCTGGCACTACAGACAGGTGTGGCTTGCAGCTATGGCTGCACATGACACAACTGTCGGGCAATCCAGTATATCCTGCACTTCATAAGCTTTTGCAGCTGGCGAGACAGAAGGGGAGCTAGTGAGGAGAGTAAAAAAGGCAGGCAGTTGCTGCAGAAAGGCAGTCTCAGTGCAAGTTGGCCCTGAGCATCCATGATGAGCAATGCACGCCTTCATAGGGCACTCACCTGGAGCATAGCAGCGGTGAGGTAGACGACAAGGAAGATGGGGGTGACTGACGTGTGGCCAGCCTTGAGCAGCCGGATGCCGTACGTGAACACCAGGTGTCCCGGCACCACCATCAGGAGCAGCACACGGGCTGTGCGTGCATGCACACCTGTGCACAAAGTCACAGTGCACAGGGTTAACTGGAGAGATACGGGAGAGGCCTCTGCCCTGCAGTGGGCGTAGTCAGGCTAATGATGATGATTATGAAAGCTGGGTTTGTGTGAGCACTTTAAAGGGCTGTACACAGCCTCGCTTATGCAGCAGCTTTTTGTTTGGCTGGTGCTGTATACTGAGAGCCACAACAGGACAATAAAAGAGTCGGCCCGTGAAGAACACACAAACTCTCTACTACACGCACATCCGAGATACATATGTTGAAATCACCTAACGATGATGAGTCACGCCGATGGTGAATCATGATGATAGCATCCAGTGTTGCTGGGCTGCAAGTCGCTTCCCCGTTCGAAGCACCTTGTACGTAACGGTCGGGTGGTTGAATGGGTCTACCACTCCTAGTCATGAGTGGTGAACTGTCCATTGTTGGCTGGCTAGCTGCCTCTGTAGGTGCTTCTGCTGTTTCAAGTTGGAGGTCGCACCTTGTACATCGTACTGTCTCTTGATCAGTTTCAACCACTTTTGAGCGTGTTTGGCCAGACTAACCTTGTACTGTGCACCGGGTGACTGCTGCACCTGTATGTATCCAAACCGTGCTGAGCATGGTGGTAGCATCCTGCTTTCCCTGGTACAGTGCCACTGGTTGTAGTATGACACCTCCCTTGCCATCTGTTTGTCATATTTCCCGCTCATATTTTCTAACTGCGGTGCCAACAGGGTCTAAGGGCCTTTGGAGCAACCAGAAATGTTGACCTCAACTTCCGTCCCACAAGGAGCTGTGCAGAGGAAAGACCTCCAGGTAGAGGCATTGCTCGATGGGGTGACAGTGCTTTTGTCGTGTCTGCAGATTTCTTGAGACGATACTTGGCTCTCTGGACGGCCCTCTTGGCTGTTGCTCTGGGTGTGGTAGAGACTTGACGTTGCCAGCTTGGCTCCCCATGCAGCTAAAAACAGAGGAAATTCCTTTGACGGAAACTGGCGACCGATGTCAGAATGTACAACCTTAGGGCAACCATGTCACGCAAAGAGAAATGATCTTGCCAAATATCTTGACGAGGTCTAAAGTGCTTGTTTGTGTCAGTTTTTCAGGCGTGAAGAATTTGAAGTAGTAGCCAATGATGAAGATGAACTTCCCATTTATTTCAATAAGTCTGTGGCAATCTGCTGCCACAGACCATCAGGCAATGGTGTTTGAAGTGGTTCTAAGTTTGGCTGGCTATATTACTGACAATTTGGACACCATCTCATATGATAGTGTATTTGTGTGCTAATCCCTGGCCACCAGATAGAGTCTCTGGCTCTTGCCTGGCATTGGACAATGGCTTGATGGCCACAATGCAGCCGTTCCAAAATTTCACCAACCAAACTTGGTGGAATAACCAGGAGGTCGTTATGCACCAGAAGTCCTTGCACCACTGAGAGGTCTGCTGCAACACTGCTGATCTGTTCACATCTGGAGAAAGTTTATCTGCAGTTGACACAGGTCCTTGGACAGCCGAGTTCTCAGTCTCACTAAGAAAGAACAGTTTTTCACACCTTTTCTTCATGATGCCCCAAACACGTTAACACAAACATAGCCAAAAATTCCTATCCTTATCTTTGGTGATTGTAATTTTCCCACCATAAATTGGTCTCATCCGGCGTCTTCATTATCTAAAAGCAGCCCCGCCAGCGATTTCATGATCATGTACAGAACATTTGGCTGAACGCAGCTTGTCACTGTTCCCACACGTGTTACTGATTACTCGTCCAACATTTTAGGTCTTGTTCTAACAACTCACCCTGACAATTTTACTCCTATCACCCGTTCTGCGGTTTGAGCGGTCATTTAGCATTACACACTTCATTTTATTGCAACAGAAACAAAAATAAAAAACACATACGCAATACGATAAAGGGGACTATGCCAGCATGAACTGAGAATTATCAGAATACTTTGTTACCTTTGCCGCTAACCTTCCACTAAATTCAGTCGAGTCGAATCGGTTGCTTTTCAAAGCAGAGATTCATCGGCTTATGCCTTTACGTTAGAAAGAGTAATATCACAGTGGTTTAATGTATACCTCAAATGACTGAATAATAAGAGAAAAAAAAAACCCTTTTCGATCAGTCAAACGATACATGGCAGAAGTAATACTTTGTCGCGAAAGAATACGACAGGTTAACTGTTCAAACTAAACACCAGTTTTTTTCTACTACTTTAGCCACTATGTTGCAAATTAACCTAAAGCATTTCTGGAAAATCATTAACCCTAATCAGTTGAACCAGATTTCACTTTGTAACAGCTCTGCTCTGACCTTCAGATTTCTGAGACTGAGGTTGCACATGTTCTAAAGATGTTCTAAAGGTACAATGTTCTAAACATGGCATTTAGCTTAGTTTTTACTAATGAACCGCTTGACAGTTTTCCAGATCCACCATACCCTGCAATACTGTATATACTCGCGTAATGAACCCACTTGCATATTGAACCCACCCCCCACTTTTGTTGGGCAGAATTTACTTTTTTCTTAGTCTTTACCTTTTTGTAGCGGCTTGTGTAAAAAACGTGCGCCTGACTTTCAGGGTCGATGTTCAGCACGTTTGCGTTATCTCGCCGCGTTTGGCCAGAGCTGCTGGCTACCACAAAACTGCCGGATTGCGTCAAAGTGAACGATGCTAAACACCAGCGGCACGAATGCATCTGACCGCGTGCGTTTGTTGATAACGGAAGGACGCACGGAGGTACGATATGAAATCTCAACCGTTCCAAAAAAATTTGTTTAACCTTTTTTCCTGTGTAATGAACCCTCCCCACAAATTGATAACTTTTCTGAAAAAAAAAAAGTGGGTTCATTACGCAAGTATATATGGTAATATGTTTAGGTGCTGATATTTCGTCTGGTGGCGCGACCAGATCTGTTCGCTGCTCGTTGTGCTTCTCTCGAACGCGGATAAAGGGCGCCACAGGATGGGGGCTTGTCTAGTCACAGAGCTGCGGCGGCCGTATTGCAGGTGTTGCGTGATCGTTCAGTGCCGCGGTGTGTATGTGTGCTTTGTTAAGTGTGACAAGGCACAGAAGGATTTAAACTGCTGTCGACACTGAATAATTTTGGCCGACTTCGTGTTTTACTTGCTGGGACTGCAGGACTGGGTGGATCAGCAGCAAGGATGCTGTCCTGCGATCCTTCTGAGCTCGTTATCGAAATGCGTTCGCTGTAAATTTTTTTCGTTCATCCGCATGAATGCTGACAGCAAAGTTGACTATACAGAGTTTTAAATATGAAATGTCGGCCGCAACGCGCATGATCCTAGATTTGGGCCAAAGAGCCTGTGTGTACATTCAGATATCGCTTGAGCAATGTAATGCATCAATGCTGTGAGATGATGTCCGTCGTATAGAGAACATGGTTAACTTCAGCCAACTGGGGTTCTTTAATATGCAGAGAAACCTCAAAGGTGTTTCCACAATTTGCCTGCCTCCGCAGCTGGGAAATACTGCCTCCGCAGCTGGGAATAGAACCCACGCTCTTGTGCTGCGTTGCAGAATGCCTCCACCGCTATACGAACGAGCACAGGGACCGAAAGAAAACCAAGTGTGCATTTGCGATGTTTTAAGTACAGTGAACTTTTTAGCTATGCAACGCGAAAATGGTGAGTGGAAACTCCCTAGCATTCCTCTTACCAAGCTTATCTTTTACACCGACACTGATGATGCTGAGCTGTTGTGTCCCTCAAAAAAAGACTGGCGTGCACGTGCAGAGGTAAAATACTTACGAGACTTTAAACTGGGATGCTATTCACCGCCTGTTCACAGGAGGTATTCCGAGGTTTGAATTGGGAACAGTTGGGGATAAGAGTTAATGGAGAACACATAAATAATCTGTGATTCGCTGATGACGTTGCCTTGCTGAGTCAATCAAGAGGTGAACTGCAAATCATGGTCAATGAGTTAGACAGGCAGAGCAGAACGGTGGGTCTAATAATTAACATGCAGAAAACCAAAGTAATGTTCAACAGTCTAGCAAGGGAACAGCAGTTCACAATTGGCAGCGAGGGCCTGGAAGTGGTAAAGGAATACGTCTCCTTAAGGCAGGTAGTGACAGCTGATCCGGATCACGAGAGGGAAATAACTAGAAGGATAAGAATGGGATGGAGTGCATATGGGAGGTTCTCTCAGATCATGAATAGCAGGTTACCAATATCCCTCAAGAGAAAAGGGTACAACAGCCGTACCTTACTGGTACTCACCTACGGGGCAGAAAAATGGAGGCTAACGAAAAGGGCTCAGCTTAAGCTAAGGATAACGCAGTGAGCCATGGAAAGAAAAATGATAGGTGTAACGTTAAGAGACCGGAAGCGGGCACAGTGGGTGAGGGAACATATCGGTGTTAATGACACCCTAGTTGAAATCAAGAGGAAGAAATGGGTTTGGGCAGGACATTTAATGTGAAAGCAAGATAACCGCTGGTCCTTAAGAGTAACGTACTAGTGCGTTCCAAGAGAAGGCAAGCGTAGCAAGGGGCGACAGGTTGGGCGGCCGGATGAGATTAGGAAGTTTGCAGGCATAGGGTGGGCGCAGCTGGCAAAGGACAAGGTTAATTGGAGAGACATGGGAGAGACTTGTCCTGCAGTGGGTGTATTCAGGCTCATGATGATGATGATGAAAATGGGATTGGCAGATGTAAGTTGAGAATAATTTCAGTTGGCATGGTAAAGAGACTTGGCTTCAATAATGTTTGGCCACGAAATTTTCTATCGAGCGATTGCCGACCGAAATTAACTGTTCCGCTGCCATGGCATGTACAGGGAACGCTGAGCACCTAGAATGTTACGTACTCAAACCAGTGCACAAGAGACCAAACCTTAGCACCATGAATGCTGATGAAGACGGAGCTTGCATTTGCATTCAAGTGAGGAGGCACCTCCAAGTTTCATGATAGAAGAAGAGCACCTGTATTGGCTGACACGCATGATGTACTCCAGCCACCTGTGCACAGTTTCTTTTGAGGGCTCCATGATGGATCGGCGTCTTTTTTTTTTTTTTTTCGGACTGCCCACGAGGGCAGTGCGGCAGCGGCAGGTGCGGACAGTTTGCTTGCCTGCTTGGCACACGTGGCTGCAGACTGCCGTTTTCTAGGAGGCTTTCTTGAACTTTCCTGTTTTCTCAGATGTTCGGGACACCCGCGAAAAATATTGGGCACAGCATTCGCCAGCAGCACTGATTTCTTGGCGTAGTACTATTTTATATCGTATGCCGGGAAAGTGCTTTGTGCAGACGTGGTCGTTCGGTTGCAATATCCTATCTGCTCTGGGGATTGCCTGGCGTCAAAGTTCTAGGTGAGCAGGTTCTGACAGAGCTTTAAGAAGTGACACTTGGTCCGGACAACTGTGGTAAGCCGATCTACAGTTGGGTACAAAGCACTTACCCATAATCGCATCTAGTCAGCTTCCGGAGCTGGCTGGACCCCTCAAGTGTGCCACAGCAATAACCAATACATCACAGCCAATATGTATATAGGTTGCGAGGACACATGCATTTGCACGACGATCACTGCGGCTGGTCCCAAACCGCGACACAAAAAGCTAATTCTAGCACTTTGTTCGTGCATGGTGCCTACCACAATGTGGAAGCCGAGAACCTAAAGTCCACACCTTGTGATGCGCTCTGGCAGCGCAAAACACCGACAAACGCAGCCTGAAATGGCACCGAAAGCCGTACAAACTGCTTAGCCGTATCCGCCACTCCGCAAGCGAATGGGCGCTGCGGCACTGCTGCAGTCGGCGCATGAACTAGAGGGCGAACAGGATCTCTGTGACTCTCTGCCAGCGCTGGTGGTCAGTGGCAACACATAAAATATTCTTACACCGTGGCCTGTTCTCATCACTCATTTTCCAGGAGTCAATCAACACCGGTTCAATTCCATGTGACAGACAGGTGAGCAAGTTCATCCCAGTCTTCAAAAAAGGAAGACATTCATTTAGAATAGCTATAGCCCAATTTCGATAATAAGCATCTTTTGTAAAATAACGGAACATATTTTATACTCTCCTACTGCTAACTTCCTAACATCCGTAAATTTTTCCATCCAAGTCAGCACGGTTTTCGCAAAAATCATTTTTGTGACACTAAACTTTCCCTTTTTCTGCACGACTTACATTTAAACCTAGATAGTAGCAACATTCTGACTGACACAATATATTTAGATTCCGAAAAAGTATTTGATAAGGTTCTCCATGATCGTCTCTTACTAAAGTTATCACGCCTTAGCCTGCATCCTTGTATTCTAAGGTTGATTCGTGTATGCCAGCTCATATTCTTCGTCCTTAACAAACATGCTTTCAGATGCACCGCAAGGTACCGTGTTTGGGCCTCTCCTTTTCCTGATATACATTAATGACCTGCCTTATAACATTTCTTCCCATATCCGCCTCTTCACCAATGGCTGGTCATTTACCGAGCAATAAACAACCCCACCGGTCATTTCACATTTTAAAATAACCTTACTCGCATACAGGATTGGTGTAACACTGGGCTCATGCCGACGACCTGCCTGGAAATGTGTACCAAGCAAGTGCAGAGTGCGCCCGCCTGTTTACAGCAGAGAGAACGGAAGCTGTCAAATTCCATGCTGCAGCGCGCCCGAATCGGTCGCAATCGCATCGCTGGTGTTCCTTGTGATAGATTCCAAACGAAAATAAAATTTTCATCACGCTTTGCGATGCCAGAAAACCGCGGTTTCTTGGATGCCGAAAAGTGGCCAAAGGACCGCAGGCAGACTTGCGCTGTAGCATTCCACGGGGTGCGCTCAGTGAGCAAAATTTTACCGCTCTAAACAGCACTTCTGGCGCTGAAATGTGCCAAAAAGCACGAAAGAAGTGTCCCTCCGATTGTGAGCACATTCACACTTGGGAGTCGCGAGCGAGCTGAGCTTTCGGTAACGACGCCGACCACGGACGCACCGGGAAACGAACTGAGCTGCTCCCTGGCTGCTGTAGTCGTCGCTAAGCGTAACCGTTTCACATCGGCCAAAGCAGACGAAACTCTCGAAAGCGCGCAAACGTCATTCCTGAGAGTTTTCGCTTCAAACGAGAAGGCAGCCCGCAGGTTGAGCTTGCAAGTGTGGGCGACGGTGTTATCGAGCTTCTGCCTGGTCGCAAGCGACTGCTGATCGCATGCTCTTTGCCATGTTCGACGCGAGGAGCTACTTTAAAAAATCGGGAAGACGACTTTGGGGAAGCTGGTCGAGAAATTTGCTCGCCACTCGACATAATCGGCCTGCATCGCAATAAAACACCGCCCCTAGCTCTGTTGCACTTCTGACGGTGCAAATCGACCGATTACTTGCCAAAAACACGAAAAATCCGAGCGTCGCCAGTGGCGAGTCAGGCTGTCAACATGGCGGGTCAACGCAACCATGGTGTTTCCCGGCGATTTTCTCGAGCCGATCATGCTCGATTCGTGCCATCCGACTAGACAAACGGTCTAAATGCGTGGTAGGGTCATTGAATTTTGTTCCTAGACATCTGTCAACAGCGCAGACGTGACGCTGCGCAAACACAGACACTCGAACCGTAGAATTAGCACAGTGTCGTCGAAAACGGTGCGCTGAAAAACTCTCGCTTTGCAAACTTCACAGCTGCACACCTTGGGAAAAAATTGCCCAGTAATCATAGCCCCTACAGCAAAATCGTTCAGTTTTCACGATCGCGCTTAGTGCCCACAGTGAGTGGCTAATCGTTTTTTGAGTACAACAAAAACAACCACAGACTCGAGCCACGGCATTTGCGGCGCTTTCCAGCGCGATACTATTGTAGTCTTCCGTGAACCCCCCCCCCCCATAAAAAAAGAGGCCACTGTCTTTGAAAGACCCCGAAATACCCTCACAAAAGCGGCCACTGCCTTCGTGATCTGAAATACCCCGAAGGTTGAAAGCATGGGCAGCGACCGTGGCCTCGTGCAATGCTTGGTCAGATTACAGCAACGGGGATTGCACACGCCCGGTAAAAACTTGAAACAGCGAAAGCTCACTGCCATTTTTTTGCACATAAATAAGGTTTTGCTTCACTGAATATATTGTATTTTGACTTTCTCGCAGTTGCGGCGCAATTAAAGCTGAAATGCTTTACAATTTCTCGGTTGGTTGCTTATATCGAATTACCACTTATAACGAAATTTTTTCGCCGTCCCGCTGACTTCGTTAAAACGAGGGATTACTGTATCTCAGTTTGCATATTTTGAGTGATATTTGCGTCAACATGTCCTTAACCATACAATAAATTCTGCTAATCGTGCTCTAGGTTATACCTGCCATAACCTTTCGCTAGCTTCTCCCTGTATTACACAACTTGTTTTCCAAACGTTTGTGTGACCCTAGTAGAAGTATGCTAATGCTTTTTTTGACCCACACCACAATAACCTTGCTAATGCCCTCGAGTGGGTTCAGAACATAGCAAAAGGATTTGTCTTGTCCAATTACTCTTATGATTCAAGCATCTCGGCACGAAAAGCTAAAATCAACTTACCCTCTCTAGCCTCACGCTATAAGATAGTATGTCTTAGCCTTTTTCTTAAATTTCTCCATTCTTTGCTTCTGATAACCAGTACATAAATACATACTACAGTACATAAATACAGCACATAAATACAGTACGTAAATACATGCAGTACATACTGCATCACCCACTACAGCCACCTAATGCAGTCTATCTCCCACAAGCCTACACTGCCACTTTTCAGCAGTCATTTTTCTGTGCACAACATGCGACTGGAGTGACCTGCCCACCAAAATTGCCACCATCATCGACCCACTATCACGCAAGCGGATCATCGATAATGGTTCATCATGATTTTTATTGTATTTGTTTGCCTTTTATTTCCCACTATCTCATGTAAAACCTCAACGTGAGACTCGAGGAATCAAACAAACAAAGACAGACGGACGGACGGATGGACGGACGGGCAGGCAGGCAGGCAGGCAGGCAGGCAGACAGACAAAAGAACTGGACATCGGAAGAACTACACCCAGGACATCATACTCTTATACCAGTGTTTAGCTAGTTTTAGCACAGTGCACAGATGGCAGAGGTTTCCTAGACAACACATCAGCCGAAAAAAATAGTTGTTTGCCTAGAACCTTTTAGATTGAGAAGTCATATTCAAAGACACGCATTCTCAACCGCTGTAGCCTTGGTGTCATCTCATCGAGACGTTTAATCAAGAAAACTGGCACCAGTGGTTTGTGCTCTGTCTCTATGCGGAATACTTGTCTCACAATGTATGTGCAGAGATGTTCACAAGCCCAAACAATTGCCAAAGCCTCTTTCTCTTGTTGAGCATATTTTCGCTCTGTAGGAGTCATGGCTCGTGAAGCATATGCTACTGGACAGCTGCTTACGTCAGCTTCCTCTTGCAGCAGAACCATCCTAGTCAATAGGATGGCGCGTCTGCAGAATCTCGCACAGGAGATCCTTGATCTGCTGGAATGCTTCCTCTTGAGGATCCCAAAACCAGATAGCATCTTCATGCAATAAATCATGAATTGGCTTTGTTCTCTGCAGTGTCAGCCAAGAACTTCCCCAAGCGATTCACCACTCCCAGGAAAGAGCACAGCTCTGCCAGACTTCCTAGTGACAACATCTTGATGACCGCTCCTGTCTCTTTCGGGTCTCCTGTGATGCTTCTGTAGCTCAGAAAGTGGTCTATGAATGTGATGTTTCCTTTAGAATATTCACATTTGCTGGAGTTCAGTGTCACCCCTGCCTTCACAAGTCGCTTCAGCACCTGTTCGAGGTTTCGGTTGCATACTCTCTGCTTTGCCCGTGCCAAAAACGAGAATGTCATTCACGTGGCATACCTGTCCTGGCACATCTTCCAAGGTTCTTAGCATCTTTTGTTAGAAAAATTAAAGAGCTAATGCCGAAAAGGAAGTCCCTTAAACTTGAAGCATCCCAAAGGCATGATGAATGTGGTTAGTTCTAGCTGCAATTACGACGTGTGGTACACACCGCAAGCAGTGAGTGGCAGCCGTGTGGCCATAAATTAATGCCATCATCCGTAAACAGGTCTCCGTGAACGCATTTCTCATGCTTCAGCGTATGAATTTTATTTGGTTTGGATGACATGAATTCTGAATGATACAATATTTTACAAGACCCCGTGATATTTTTACCATAGAGATTCCACTGTATTTAAGCTTTTTTTCGGTTAGGGTGTACTGCTGTGTTGCGCGTACCTTTTCCGCCATCCCGCGAGGTAGGCTTTAACGAGGTTTCACCACCTATCTATGCCAGACAGGTCCAGCAGGCTACCAATTAAGTTTATTCTGGGCCAAGCCCCAGCACAGACCCTGTCTTTGTACAGATAGAACTAGAAAACAATGCTGCACCCCAAGAACACATCTCATTATAGTGTATAACCACCCTTGTGCTGTTACCGCACCCACCATCAATTTACTGCAACAGCAAACAGCAGGCCCTCCCAACTAAGCACAGGTAATGACCACGAATGAGGTTGAGGTAATCCATCATGTCAGTACTAGTAGTAACAGCTCATTAGGGGGAACGCGGGTTTCGGAAGTGAAACTTTTTATTTTTCTGGCATAGAGTGATGAAATTCGGCACCCTTTCTGGGAAAGCACATTAAATAAATAAATACAAATTTTCACTCATATCTTCACTAGCTTTGACAAATTTCTATGTGTTTCATTGCTATATTAAACGTGCTGAAACCCTGGCGTGACAACAAAACATGGTAGAAGCCTAGAGTCACTCTTAAACTTTAGCCAAACGAATGGTTCATGCAATGAAATTCTCCATATTTTTATCAACCTGAGGTTTTTCTACATAGAACATTATATACATGCTTACATAATACACTCATTAATGTCATATCAAATTTGACGCGGAGTGGAAAAAATGAAAAAGTAATTCAGAAACATAGGGACGTCACTGCGTAAAAAATTTATCCAGGAACACAATGCAACAAACCGCAAGAAAATCCATGAAGCCATTCTGATGCTAGGCTTTCTGCAAGCAGGGCAGTCAGGACAAAAAACACTTTTAAGAAAACTGGCATTTTCACAGAGATTCCAGCCAGTTTTTGCTACCTACGGTCACAAAAAACATTGTTAAAATCACTTTTGGGTTGTTTTCAGCAAAAAATCTTTTGGAATATAATTGGAATGACCTAATAAATATCCTAAAATTCAAATTTTTTTTCGTGATTTTTGCGATTTGAAAACCGTGTTTCCCCTTAGTTTGAATTTCATTGGGCGAGAAAATATGTGATTTATCCGAAGTTCGAAATATTGAATGACTTCGAAAAAACTAACAAGCGCTTGCATTGTGGCAAATTTATTTGGTGAAAGATTAGACAATCGTCGCATGCTTTTTAGGTGAGAGGGGCATGACAATGACTATTTTTCACATTTTGATTAATGTCTTATTGCATGTACAGTGATGGGAGCATCGGAGAAGAACTGCTCCAAAATGGTTAGGACCTCCCCGGCATCCTTAATGGTATGCTGTCTGGATCGGACATGCAGTTGTGCTTCATGTGTACTACAAACAGCGAACGGCATGTGACAAACGCACGGTTTCGGCGCAATGGAAGAAAGACAAACCACGCGGATGGAAGCGAGAGAGATGCACAGCTGGGCTCGGTTCGTTGGCAGATAGGCGCGCCGCCAATAGCCGCTGTTGCCGCAGAGTGATGTGAAGCTCAGAAAAGTCAAACCGAAACTACGCGGCCGGAGAACTCTCAGAGATGGGGTCATTTGTTTTATGCGTTGCATATTGCAATCACTCAGTTCAGCCCTTGGGCGCGGCCGGGCAGCCATCAAACCACGTGACGTGACGTCACGACAGCCGGAGAAAAAACTGGGCCCCAACTCGCGCGGTCGCGCGCGGCCGCAGCCACCACCTGACTCCCGCTCCTCCCGCTAGGGGCGCTGCGCCGGCGCGTGACGTCACGGAGGAAAAGCTGGGCCCCAACTGGCGCGGTCGCGCGCGGCCGCAGCCACCACCTGACTCCCGCTCCTCCCGCTCCTCCCGCTAGGGGCGCTGCGCTATGATTGACGTCACGGCATATGTATAAAAGAGCTGCGCTCCTTTGCCGGGACAGTCTTATACCCCTGTCACACGGGCATTTCGAGGGCCCTCGAACCGATAGTCTATCGACTCAAAGGCGATCGAGCACTGCTACACGGGCAGTTTCAATGGAGATCGAGTCAATAGCCTATCGAGTCAACGGAGCAGCACGGAACTCCATCGAGATATGCAACGCATTCTTGGCTTAACCAAGCTAAGCCTGGCCATTTTTTTCATCATGCCTGCCATTGCCTGCACGTAAAAGGTGCATGGGTGACTCTACAGCATGCAAGTCAGGTTTGAGTAGTGCAATCTTGATGACTGCATCATTCCTTGTTGCGGCCTCCCTTCTGCAGCTCGTTCGAATTAAGTGGTGAAAACCCATAGTATCCGAATTAGCGAGCGTCTTACGCCATATACTTACATGGGCGTTGGCCAGGACTGTGATGGCTATTTGAATTGTTCAAATTTCCAAATTATCGGGGGTCGGACTAAAAAGTGTTTACTATAGTTTCAGAATACCCCCGCGATAAATAAATGGCAGCCTCAGTCCACACAAGAAGCCTTCACATGTACAAGCGGGCAACTGCGCAACGAACATCTTCCACCGAGCTCGGTGGCCCCTGTTCTGCAAGTGTGCATAGCCCAGGCTGTGGGGAAACTCACTCTTGCCAAAGAAGGCGGTGCAAGGATTGAGGCAGACGTCCGGGTCCGAGGCAGGCAGGAACCCCAGCGTTGCCCTCTGGTGCAGGAAGGTGGAGATGCGGCTCGCCTGTACTGCCACAAGGTTGCCGCCCACGCCTGCATGCACACATACACACAGGCTGGACTATACAGCTCGGCCCAAGGCCTTTCTCCACCAACTAGCCAAGGCAAGGTTCACAGAGGGAGAACTGCAGGCCCTGAACTCCATGTAAAACAACTACTACCTGAAGGCACCCAGTCAATTTTCGCTGAGCTGCATGCCCACGGTTGTCGCAGTTAAAGCCATAACACACAACCTAAGCTGTCATGGCAACAGCAGCATGCCAGTGATGGGCTAGGTGGCGGATTATGGTAAAGAGTGTGGCCAAGCTGTACTAACTCGTCTTTTGGTTTCACAACGCAAGAAGGCATTCCAAAAGCATTTTTGAAGAGAAAATACGGCACTCTGTGTACTGCACCAGGCCACCAAGTGCACCTGCTTCAGTGGTGGTGGTCCTGCTCAGCAGAACCACTGTTCGGACACCGTGGAACAGGGTGCAGAGCATACGCACCATTTATGACGGGCTGGAAGACAGCTATGCCATGGAAGCGTGTCACTGCAAAATCAAGGATGCAGCCTCCCACACTGCATGCAAGAGAAAACGAGAGCAAATGTCATTTCTGTCACCAACAACTAAAGGCTTTCTGTGTGTTCTGGCACACACACGTACTTCACTATCCTTTGACTGATAGTTCCTTCAGCTTCTGAATGCTGATTTGTTCGCTTGTTTTAACATCCTCCCATGACCGGCACAGCCAGTATGACTATCTTAAAGGACTATAGACACCACATTTTTGCTTCCGTGTTTACTTCCTTCAAACAAAGCGTTAGACATTTGTACACTTGGAGCACCCTGCGGTATTCGTGTACAACCGCTGAATAATTTATAATTGAACTTCTTCTTCATGTTGTTTTGGTTTCAGCAGTCGAACGATGGCTGTGACACATAGTTGACGTTTAGCTCACATGAGGCATAAAAAATCTGCTATATAATTGCTGATAAGTCGTTTTTTGTCATTCCCGGTCTTGAAAGAGGCTGGATTAAATGTGGTAATGAATTAAAACTACATATCAGCAATTATATTAGTTTTTTAGTGGATCACATGACCAAAACATCAAGTTGAAGTCACATATGTCGTTCGGTTGATGAAACCGAAACAGCATGATAGAAGAAATTCAATTATAAATTATTTAGCGGTTGTAGGCAAATACCACCCTGCAATCCATGTATTCTCACGCCTAACGAAGCATTTGACAGAAGAAAACGCGCAATAGAATTAGGTGTCTATAGACCTTTAACAGGAGTATACATGACAAAGCAGGAGGCACTAAAGTGACCAAAATGTCTCATCTCTTTTCTCCTACTGCCAACTCTATTACTCTACTTGAAACTTTTCAAGCCCATGTAAAGCCGGAACGTGTTGTCTCCCTAGCTAGCTGAGAATAGTCCCCAGTTGTTGTGAATGTTTTCTCTTAATACAAATTACATTCACAACACTCCTTACTGCAGGCAGATTCCTAGCAGTACTGGAAATTTCCTGCACTGAAACATGGCGGCTAAAATGTTTTCTTTATAAATACACTTGGCTTTCTAAGCTCATGTCTGTTGCGGTATATCTGTCACGAGCTTCAGAGAACAATGTGGTGCTTGCTCTCTGCTTTGGGATGTCAAGTAAAGCGAAATGTTTTCATAAAAGGACAATCACAAGGCAGGTAATGCAACAGCACTGCATAGCATCAGCAGAAACATATGCATGAAACATTAGAAACAGGTGCATAACAATACAACACAATGAAGCTATGTGCTGCGCATTTTATTGCGTTGTCTTCATGCTGCCACGGTCTCTCGGTGTGTAGGCAAGCAATCCCTTATTTTGTTGTACTCATACTTCGTTAGACGTCCACTGCTATTACAGGTCGAAGACTTATTCTGGAGGTCGTGAAAGTCTAACGTTCTAGGACTGGTGTACGCCAGTGGGCAGGAAACACCACAAAGCAGCGTGGGTAGCATGGGCGCCGAATATCTGGCTTGCATCGCACTCATGCGCTCCAAAGCATGCTTGGAAGTGTCCATGGAGTCGGGGCTTTAGCTAATGATCATCGTCGTCAAGTGTATTGCCTTCCGAGAGTCCCTCGTCAAATATCTTTCCACAGAAACTTTTATTCGGTACCGTTCAGCGTGCTTGATATCCCACATTCCTTGAAAGTGCGACCAACAAGTTCCTTGGGAACCTGGCCTAAGCATCCATGATCCCACTGTAGTGTGTGGCTGGAGAGGCCCGTTACAGCCATTCGGCAGAAGCAACTGCAGTCTCTCCCTATGTTGTTCAGTCCATGCAGGAGCGCTTGAAGTGGTGCTAACAGTGGTAGGAATGGCCATGAGTGTTTTGGAGCAGGCCTTACCACCACCACCACCACCACCATCATCATCATCAGCCTGACTACACCCATCCAAGGGCAAAGGCCTCTCCCATGTCTCTCCAATTAACCCTGTCCTGTGCCAGCTGCGACCAATGTGTCCCTGCACACTTCTTAATCTTGTCCGTCCACCTAACTTTCTGCCGCTGCTGCTACAGTTGCCTTCTCTTGGAATTTCATTTTGGAGCAGGTGTCATCTGTTTCGTAGCAGAAATATGAACATTAGAGCAGAAGCCTAAAAGATGAATCAGAAGAATAAGAATGAGGTGGAGCTCATTTGGCAGGTACTCTCGGGTCATGAATGGCAATTTACTTGTATGCCTCAAGAGAAAAATACATGCCGTATTTACTCACGTATGCCCCTCCACACACACACACGGTTGTCGATGATTATAATAATTTTTTTTACATTGCATAAAAAATGCACACTGGACCCTCAGGGCCAGTGTTCAGCATGTTTGCTTTATCTCGCTGCAAATTACCGGTGCCGTGAACTATAACAAAAACGTCGCATTACGCTATGATACAGCAAGCACCTTTTGAAGTGAACAATAATAAACACCAGAGCCATGAACGCTGGTAACACGGGGACGTAACTTTTCTACCGGGGGCTTTTGTTGGGGATGCATGGGCTGGCAGGTGTATATGCAATTTCAACTTACAAAAAATAATCTGTTAGCTTTTTTCCCCCTGTGTAATCAACCCTCTCACCAAAATAATTTTAACTTTTCTGAAAAAAAAAAAAAGCGGGTTCATTAGGCAAATAAAAATGGTAACAGTTGCATCTTACCAGTACTTACCCATGGGGCAGAAACATAGCACCTAACAAAAAGGGATCAAATTATATTGGCAACGCAGCGAGCTATGAAAAGGAAAATGGCAGGTGTAACGTTAAGAGACGGGAAGCGAGCAGAGTGGATCAGAGAACAAACGCGAGTTAATGACATCCTAGTCAAAATCAATAAAAAGAGATGGGCTTGGGCAGGGCATGTAATGTGAGGCCAAAATAATTGAAGGTCGTTATGGGTGACTGACTGGATTCCAAGAGAAGGCAAGCGTAGCAGGGGCCGACAGAAAGTTAGGTGGGCGGATGAGAGTAAGAAGTCTGTGGAGATAGGGTGTGCGCAGCTGGCGCTGGACAGGATTAATTGGAGAGATGGGCAAGAGGCCTTTGTCCTGCAGTGAGTGTGGTCAGGCTGATGCTGATAATGATGACTTACATCATCAACATGTACAGTCGCCAGAAAAAGTTTGCAGGATGTTATTTCTTGGAAAAACATTTATTGTAGCTTCACTTCGCTAGACAGTCGGCTGATATTGTTACCAGAGAAAGAAGCATATGGGCGCCTAATATTTCCATATATTTTAAGCAATTGGCTAGTGTGACTGTGCAGGAATATTTTTTTTCGCGTACCCACGCACCGTAAACTTTTGCTGGTGATATTACATCAAAAAAAATACAGTAGAATCTCAATCATGAGAATTAGGGGGGGGACATGGGGTTCAAAACGCAAAAATCCCCCCAAAAAATTGACTATTAGAAAACATCTGATTTAGTATCTATAAGGTCTTATTTTCTCCGAGAATAGTCCAGAAGCGACTTAGAACTGTTTTTATCACTGCAGGCAGCAAACCAGTGGCTGCTTGTGCAATTTCAGTGCCAGTTTCTTTTCAAGTGTTTTTTGGCTTGAATTCCCTGCTTGCAGAAAGCATAGCATGACTATGGCTTCATGAATTTTCATGTGGTTTGCTGCATTGTGTTCCTTGGCAAATTCTTTATGCAGTGATGTTCCTAGTTTTCTGAATTACTTTCTTAATTTTTTTACTGTGCAACTACTTTCATGTGACGATAATGAATACATTATGCAAGCATGGATATAACGTTCTGTGTAGAAAAAAATCAAACTGATAAAAATATTTGGAGAATGTTATTGCATGAATCATTCCTTTGGCTAAAATTTAAAAGCAACTGCAGGCTCCTACCGTGTTTTGTAGTCACATCAGGCTTTCTGAAATTTTGCTATAGCAGTAATGCATATAAAAATTTGTCAGAACTACCGAAGGTACATATCAGTGAAATTTTGTATTTAATCATTTAGTGCGCTTCCTTTAAAGGGGCATCGCGATGTTTTCTTCAGCGCCGATTAATATATGATCAAATGAATTCATCAGGCGCTCCAGAGATTAGTGCAAAAAGAATTATTGAAATCGGAGCACCAAACGAAAGTTATTCCACTTGGAAAATTCAAAATAAAAAGATCACATGAAGACTCGTTTCACTCACCCAGTGCTGAGATTGAGTGCAACCAATGAGAAGTTACAGACACTACAGTTACAGGCACTAACAGGCACACAAGTAGCAGATGCTAGCATCAATTTCTCGTTCAGTTGCGTTCATAACGGCTGGCGGCAGAATAACGGCATATTAATGTCCATGGCAACGAACGACCGAAACAGCTTCACTGAGTGTGATAAAGCTTCAATGCACTCTCTTTCTTTTTTTTTTCATGTAGTGGACATGTGTGTTCATAGTACATGACTTCGAAGATGCCTTTTGTACCATACAAACTTTTTTGGGTGCCAGAAGTGGTGGAAATATTTGCTTCGAAATTACTGGTATTCATTGGCAGAACGTTACTATTTGCTCTGAATTCGCTTCAAACCAAAAAAACACTACTCACACATGCCTAGACATAAGTGAAACGAATGATGACCACTGCTTGCTGTGGTACCAGTAATTAGTTAAAGCTGACTGGAGAGAGTGTTGTCAGTTTTGCTCATTACTGTCTGTGAAGAAAATTTCTTTTTAATATGTACATCTGAAGGTTGAAAACTGATTTCTATGGAAGCCCGGGAAACTCATGGTGACAGCAGGTAGCCATGCAACACCACTGAGTAGCCTCGGATGGCATGTGCTATTCCATGAAGTGTACTGATGGAAACAAATTTTCCCAAAACTGACAGTAGGTCCGCAGCATAGATGAAAGCATCATTTAAAAAGCTTAAAGCCGGTAATAAACAATGGTGGTGGCTACATCACTGGCTAGCGAATAATAGAGAACAGCATTGTTCATCCCCGACACTGAGGTCTTAGGTGACAAGTCAAGAAGACAGCACCAAATGCACCTCGAAGGAGGTCCTACAGCCAAAGGCGCAGACAGATTGTCATGACATCGCAGTTCCGCTGAGGCACTTGCCAGTCATCCATGATCTCACGCTATACTAGCGGACAGCTATCTATGGCAGTGCCACTGCCCACACTTCAAGGCCAGTAAGGACCATCTCTTTCCTTTCCCTGCTTAGCCTCTGCTGCACTGCAACCACGGCATCACAAGAACTAGACAAAGCCAAGTGGGGCATTTGCCACTGCGTTCTTGACTTGTATGGCGATGAACCCTGAGCAATGGCTCACAAGTGAGTTAAAAAGCGCACCTCAGACTTCAAACTAGTGAACCCAGAATGTGTTGGACTGGCATCAAAACGTCGATACTAAATCTTTGGTCAAGTGTCACTGTTTTCTATCTAATTCTCCTCCCAACGAGGCAGATCTCTGCAGAAATGCTCACGTTGTAATCAGTGCAGGTGCTGTCGACTGTACACAGGTAGGTGTGTGTGTGCACCCTCTCGGCAGAAAGAAGCTCGCAGGTTTCTGAGCCCTCATACTCCAGAACAGACATCGCTGTGTAGTAAACGTGCTGTCATAGGAGCGTGGCCTGGCTGGCAAAATCATCCCGTTTCCGATTCTGAACCAGTTTCGCATGTGTCAAGCATTCCCCAACTGCCTTTCTTCTTGGTATCCGTCACACCTAGTTGCACCTCCTGTATCAGGCTGCCAAAAGTCGCATATTTCAATCAGAAAAGCGCTCTGAAGGGGCACTATAAATACAGAGTGACAAAAAAAGAAACACGGCAAAGCAGGGCGCATAATGAGACTTTCCCAGAAACCAGAGTAGGTATGTGATTTTCACTAGCAAACATGGGACGTCATAACTATTTGTCGAATACATTGGTTGGAGGGTCTCCTTTGAGGTTTGCTGTTGTTTTTATGTATAAAAAGAGCACAAGCGAGTGGTGCGATTAACGTCCATCATTTCTTCAATGTAGACTGCAATTTTTATTATTTTTAAAACACAAACCAGTAATAGTAACTTTGTCCAGAACAGTAGGAACTCGCTTGTGCAATGGCGAAATTGGCATTCAAAGTCACCATGAGTAGCAACAGGATGATTTCAGTGCTTTTGCTAACCATGCCTTTCAACCTTTTATTCAACTTTGATTTGTTTCTTTATGAAATTATAAGGAGACATGAAAGGAAGTGTTTCTGCTGTAATTCAGTTAAATATTGTCACGAGGTGGTGACAATGCCATGAAAAAACAGATGAGCATATTAACATGGCACTGAAGCAAACTCGTTATTGGGCTGACTTGCGCCCATAAATAAACTGAAGAACTCTGCTGCGGCAATAGCAACAAACATGCTTGGCGGTAACCGAAGATGAGGCACCTTCGAGATAAGGTGCTAAAAGCAACTACAACAACCCAGAACAATGTCGATATACTTCCACAAGGCTGAAATCCTTCAGATAACGCCGGTTGCATCTCGCATAACGACCAAACCCGTGTGCCAACAGTTCTGAACACAAACAAAAGAAACAAACAAACAGTACAATAGTTTTGCGGCATTACTTTCCTCTCAAAGAAGCATCGGCTGTATGCCTTAATGAAGAGTAAGGTCAACAAAATCACAGACAATGCAAAATAAGCACAAAAAGAGCACAAAAAGCCTTTCACTGAGTACGTGGTGTTGAATCGGCATCCACACCCGTACATGGTCACCGAGCTAGTATTCTGTGTGGCGATGGCGAAATACACAGAATACAGAATAGCTGGTAGAATATGCTCCAGCCTCAAACGAGAAAACAGGGTCAGGTTCGTCCCAGATTAAACATATGAAGTGCTGAAGAGGAGGTGCGGCCAAGGTGTGTCGAAAGATAACTCAAAACTTATCTGCTCTGGCTAGGCGAAACCAGCACTGCTCTTAACCTGTACCCCCCACCCTGCCATTGCAAATAAATTTTTGCAGAAGAGATGCGAGGGAGCTTGGGCAACCAAAACCGGAAACGTACTTTGCCTGGCGGCAGCTAGAATGGTGCACTACAGGACAAAGGTTCATTCTCTGACCTCCACCCCTTCTTTGCTTAATGGCCTGAAAGGAGTTAATTCATTTTGCTTCAGTCTCTCAGCTTTGGTTACATATCTACAAAGTTCCCTGCACTACTTTTTGTGTGGAGAAGAACTAATACTTTTGTGTTGCAGTGGAACTTGCACATTAGGAGGGGAAGCAGAAGTTACCACCTTTAGGTGGTACCCAAGTGCTGCCATCTCTCGACACATAAAGTTGAAATCTGAGTTGCCTTGTAGCTGGTGAGCCCCTTAGACTGTGACTCTATGAACACCTGCTAGGCCTAAGCGCCTAGACACTGCGCGTTCACCACCACTCCACGTCAGGCGTCGAAAAGGGGCACCCATCTCATCTCCATGCCTCATGCTGGCTGCACCTCATGCTCACACTGTCACGCTTGTTTAGCAAATTTCACGTGGGGAAGGGTGGCTGCGGCAGCTGTAACGAGCTCAGACTCGTTCCGAGAAAGTCAAAGGAGTCACATGTTGTCCAATTTGAGATATTTAGCATAGTGCGATCTGTTTCTACAGAAAGCCACTGCGCATGTGCAGGTTGTCCTAATGCTGCTGCTAGGCGCCGGCCAGTTGTCTGCACGCCTGCCCCCTCAGGACCAATCAGTGCATGCACACTGGCGGTGCGCGGAAGTGGATTGCGCTATGCTAAATCTTCATTGATGCACGCCGCCAAGCCAGTTATGGCGCGTACGCACCGCGAGTAGCGCAGCCACAGACACCTGGCAGGAACAGGTGCACATGCTCGTTTCTGTTGCTGCGAGCATACACAGATGGGCTCCGGCATACGTGCTGGAGCGCAGGCACGCGGTGCAGAGTCGCGGTTTCAGTTGCATGCGCGTCACGGTGTCATTCTGGAGGAGGTGCGCTGAACTGAAACCACAAGTACGGAGCATGAGCTCCGGAAACGTTATCCTCTCGAGACGAATACTTCGAAATTTCGAACACTAAACATTCAGATCGAATATCGAATACTTTATTACCCAAATGAATATTCTAAATTATCGAATATTCACACGCGCCTAAGTTTTATTTGTGATACCTATAAGAGATATACAGGTATTTCACTCTTGTAATCCAGATCTGCGGTCATTACCTGCTGTACGTAGATGTATTACCTTAGCACTTTCAGCGCCTGGCTACCTATCGTAAACTGCTGTTCCCTTCCCTGGTGTAGTACTGGCCACCTCCTATATATATATACACCAATTAACCCTTGGGCCTCAGTCCCTGGCAGCTGCAGAGCAAGTGACCAAGGTGGCAGTCTGACCTGTGACGCAGCGGTGTTTTCTTTGCAGTTTACGGGCTACAAAACTATCAATGTCACCAAGCCTAAAAAGCAACTCCCAGCAGCAATAATGTGTGAGACAGGGGCCCACCTGGAGATGACCATGGCAGAGATGACAGGTGTCCAGCCGGTATAGAGCACCTCCTGGGTGTGGGGGTTGGCACATGCCAGTATGCCCCACAGGGGCAGCAGCAGCACCATTGACACCAGCACCAGCACCACCAGCCACGTCCCGTGGGACTCTGTGCAGCATCCGCACCGCGTTCAGCAACCAAGCCTTGATCACAGCACATTACACTGTCGAATTTTGCCCCACACAAATGCAAACTGAATTATTTGTGCTTAACTAGAGACAGCCTTTATAATTTTCTATGTTCAATCTGTTCAAGAAAAAATGGCACTCTATGATAAATTTTGTCTGTTAATATTTTTCTCTCACTGCTTTGTTTTGCTTCCGATCGCGACATCTGTGCTAAAGAAATTGACTGTTTTTGTGTGCGGAATGTTAATTCACTGTGATACTCTGTAGGCTGCTGCTTTGTATGAGGCTCAGACACTCAAGCTATTTCTGAATTTTTGCCAGGGGGCCCCCAATGATATGTTGGAAATAAATCGATCTACTTATATAAACCAGTCATGCTCTGTGCCATATTCGAAAATGCCGTTAATTAGGCCCAAAAGTCTTTAATCCTGGCCCCTTTTACCCGGCAGCAGCTTGAAAATTCTAACAATAATAATAATAAAAAAAGAAACTAGAAAATTTTGGTTCATGAAATTCCATAAAAATCCACTAAGATTCCCTTTTTGCCACATTATATTCCTAATACTCCCTGCTCAGAACACATCACTGATACAGATCAAAATATGGGTGCAAACACACAAGCAGAAGAAAGAATTCGGCAAAGATGTTCACCATCTGTTTACAGGAGGTATTCCAAGGCCTGAATTGGGAATAGTTGGTGATAAGAGTTACGTAATGGAGAACACCTAAATAATCTGCGATTCGCTGTGACATTGCCTTGCTACGTCACTCAGGAGATGGGCTGCAAAGCATGATCACTGAGTTAGGCAGAGCAGAACGGTGGGTCTAAAAATTAACATGCAAAAAACCAAATTAATGTTCAACAGTCTAGCAAGGTTACAGCAGTTCACAATTGGCAGCGAGGGCCTGGAAGTGGTAAAGGAATACGTCGTCTTAGGGCAGGTAGTGACAGCAGATCCGGATCACGAGAGGGAAATAACAAGAAGGATAAGAATGGGGTGGAGCGCATATGGCAGGTTCTCTCAGATCATAATTTTACCAATATCCCTCAAGAGAAAAGTGTACAACAGCTGTATATAACCGGTACTCATATACGGGGCAGAAACGTGGAGGCTAACGAAAAGGATTCAGCTTAAATTAAGGATAACGCAGCGAGCTATTGAAAGAAAAATGATAGGTGTAATGTTAAGAGAACAAAAAGTTGGGAGAGTTGGTTTGATTCCATAATTCTACAGCGCGAAAGATGAAGACGAAAAGAAACGAGGCGAGACAAACATAGTGCTGACTAACAACTAAATGCTTTATTGATAATGGACTATATATACAGTCGACGACCGATTTTTTAGACTCTCTGGGGATCGCAAAAAGGACCGAAAAATCGGGCAGTCCGGAATGTAAAATTTCACCGAAAAAATCACGAACTTATTGCCAATACGCCGGAGCAAGAGCTTGGGGCAAAGTCTAGACGGGGAAGCGAACACGCCGCTGCGGGAACTGCGCTGCGCCCGCAATACGATGGGCCCGGAATGAGAATGCGAGAATGGCGAAACAATAAGAACCGAGAAACGGGCGAAGCAAGCACTCCGTCGGTGTTGGTTTTCGTAATTAGGCCTAGTGACTAGAGCCAATATCGGCAATGCATCCAGCGATATGCATTCTGCAATGGCTTGCGTGTAATGGGGGACGTCTTGCCTGTCATAAAAACGCCAGTTATTTACAGTCTTACGATAAAAAATTCAGAGTTCAATTGTGGTGCGTTTTGCCGCTAGTATGCGACCTTGCTTTGAAATGCACCAGTATTTCATTCCGCGCTCACCGCCATACGCCTCCCACGCGATTCGCTGCTACCTCTTCCCGTGTTCGGAATGAAAGACTCGGCACAGATGAGTTCAGCGAACTCTGACTACTATTCGAGTTCGCGCTAAGGAAGATGTTCAAGAACAGTACGAGTTTGAAACCACATGGGCGCGAAGTGCCGTTGCAATGCGTCCAAAATTTCAAGCACTCCTATACATTGGCTCCATGGACCATGTTGCGGTGGTGTGAAAAAGTCCGAATAATCAAGCATGTTCGAAAAATTAGCCGTCCAAATTTTCAGTCTCCGTATAAGCTGCAGAAAAACCAGACCGATCAATGAACACTCCCTGAAGTTAAAAAAACCTGGTAAAAAGTTTCAACCGATACTAGCGTGACACATCTGCACGTGTCCCAGCTTCTAAAACCAAAAACACCAAACAAAAAGACCACAAGGCGAAAAAGGCACAAAAGCACCATCCTCGTCAATCAGGCCTTGCGACTGCACATACAGAAATCGCAATAGAATCGCAACCAAGTGTTCCGCGAGGTGGTCAAAGCATTTTCTATCTTTGAAGACGGCAACGCTTGTGTTGCAAAGGCTTCAGTGACTCTGCACAAAAATGAAATTGCGATCGCTGCGAATGTTATCCTTCCCCAGGTGCCTTTTTAGAGGCGGCAGAACCCATGTGCTGCGTAGCGTAGTGGTTAGTAAACTCGCTTCACACGCGTAAGACCAGGTTCGATCCTCGCTGAACGAACAATTTGTTTTTTTTTTGTTTTTTTTAATCACTGTTTTAGTGCAAACAAGCAGTGGTAGCTAAAAAGTCAACCGAAACCGAAACCGAAGTTTGTGCAGCGCTGCCGTGCTGAGAATTTTTTCGTTCAGCTTGAAGTCTGCGAGTTGCACAGAGTGCATCACGCAGACGTGCGCTGTCACTTTAGCATGGAAACAGCGCAGCAGACGTGACCAAGAAAGAAAGACACAAACACGGGCGCTGGTCAGATCAGCGCCCGTGTTTATGCCTTCCTTTCTTGGTCCCGCCTGCTGCGCTGTTTCCATGCAAAGATTGTACCAACTAGCCCGGCTTACTCCTTTGTTGGGTGTCACTTTAGAATGAGAGCCTGTGGGGCGAGTTGGCGCATGACTGAAAAAACTGCGTCGCAATGAAGACAACACAAGGAAGAAAAAGACAACACATGCTCACACTACCAACTGTTTATTGGAAGAAAAGGGGCACATTTATAACCTTCATTTACCATGTGCCACCGCTCTATCGCTCACAACCCAGTAACAAGTAATATGCAAATTATAAGACTAAAAACAAAACGCAGAAGGCTTATCTATAATGCGCTTAAAGCCCTAGCTTATATAAAGATTACGCAACTGAAGCACTAGCATATAATAGAAAGACAAACCAAACAAATCTTAGCAGTAGCAGTGTCACTCAATCGTAGTAAAAGCAGTGTCATGCATTCGACGCAAAATCAGTCAAAACCTTAAAGGGGCACTGAGGAGAACTCAATCAGATTTTTTTTGTTAGCAACATCTCATAGTTCGGCATTTCATGGCTTTGTTGTCGCTTGACCGGGAGTGTAAGATGCATTTATTTCAAGGAAGTTTGGATTGCAAGTTGAAAAAGCATTTCCCGCCGCTCCGATTAAAACTCGAGAACTCTTATGACGCCACGGAGAACTCATATGACGTCATAGGACGGAGTGACATGAAACGTGACGTAAACGAAGACTCCGTGATTTCTGGCCGCTAGCGGTGCGGTCTAGCAGCTGCCGAAATGAAAGCTACCGCCACCGCACGTTGAAGGCATCTATCGGGGCTCGCTACCGTCGCTTCGTTTACGCTTGCACCAGCGTCTTGCCAGCGTTACAATGGATCCTGTTCCCGAACTCGACGACGTAGTTCTCGCAAAAACTCCGGCCTGCATTTCAGCGACCTCAGCCCCATAGAGCGTGCGATGCTTTTGAGGGAGCATGGTTAGGTTAGGCGCTGGCGGGTCGTTTCCCTTTTCCTCAGTGAGCAGCTGTTGCAAACTAAATATCATAACCCCAGTGCGGGTAGTCGCGAGGGGCGAGAGCAAGGTCGCCGCGTTGCGCCCATCGGCGGCTGGCCGGGGCTTTGGGGTCAACGGATTGTGAATCCTTGAACGGCGCGGTTGCACGGTGCAGCAGGCGGCGTCGAGGTCTCCCACGGTTGCAAGGGCCAGGTTATTTATTTATGTTTTTTTTGCCACAAAAAATGGATGGGTGCTCAAGGGCGCTCGCATTTAAAGTTGGCGGCTTGAAACTAAAGCCGACGCACGACGCTTCAAAGGCTTCCGCTGGATCCAACGGGTCCACTGGATCGGGCTCGCCCACTTGCCTTTACCTTCAGATGTGTACTGTGAATGGATTAAATTAGCCGAGAGCTCGAAAAGAACAGCTTCGCCCAATTGCCGAAGCTATTGAATTATGTCACAACGCGCACCTCGCCGCGGAGCCGCATCAGTCAGGCCGGGCCGGTGGCGGCTGGCGCACTCGGCGCGAAATAGAGACATGCTCCAAGTTTCCGCCAGTGCGGTCAGAGTGCGCTGAAGCCGCCGAACGCATCGGCGGTCAAGCGCAGTTGGGGTGTAGAGGGTCTCGCTTTGGCAGACGTGACGTCGCCGTGCAGCGCGAGCACGCGCGTTACGCCGGCGTATAAACGCGCCTTAACAGAGCCTGCGCTTAACCGCTAACCAACGTATTCGGTGGCGGCATCTATGGGAGCCACTGAAACCCCCCGCCCACTCACTGAATAAAAAAAATATCCTGCGCCGAAGCTCGGAATCGAACCAGGGCCTTTGGCGTTTGAGGCGGAGAGTCTACCACTCGGCCCCGGCTCAAGGTTAACCATCAATAAAGGCGCTTCTAGTGAATGCACTCTTCCGATGCAGAAGTCTCCGCACTTTCGCTACATATATCTTGGCCTAACAGAGCTAGGCCATCAGCAATTTTTTCTTAACTGCCTTGTACCTTGTCTCCCGTCCCTAATGAACGATTTCCGTTACGTAGTTTGAAGTTGACTGGCACAGCCGGAAATGCTTCGCCGGGCGAGCGCGCGAAGGCACAAGTGCTCTAAAGAATACTGCGAACTGCCTTCTACGATCACCGACCATCATGCCATCATAGCTTTTAATCGGCCGTGGCGATCTTCTGACCAGCCTTAACAAGCTCCTTCAAAGGTTAACTAGAACTAGAAGCGGCACTTGAAGTTCCTCTGCTGTTCGGCGCTTGTAAATCGAAGCACGTCAGATAAACCACGGGGCACGCAAAGCTCACAGACGCAAAGCGCCATCACAAATCGAAACTCTCCTGGCCGTCTGTGGCGCCGCCAAGCATCGGTTTTCTTTGCTTCCAACATTCAGGTTGCCTTTTGTCTGCCTTCTTCGTGTGATAAAAGTGCACTATCGGTTTTAATACAAAACTTACTTCAATACTGAACCGTGCAACCTTCCTTTGTCAGCCTCAGAGATTCGTGACCTCCATGTAGGAAGGAAAATTCCTCCAAGGTAGCGTCTCTCGTCCTATGACGCCAGCACGCTTGTACTTGCGAGATCTGCCTGTGGTGGCGATACCTGTATTTTGGTTCTTGCTATTTTCTACCTTACAAGAGCTTTGTTTTCAGTAAGAGTGGCATTTTTGTGATCAGGAGCTGGTATCTATCGATACAAGCCAACTTCAATTTCTCGTCAGTGTCCCTTTAAGGGGGGAGCCTGGTCTTGAAAAGAAAATTTTATTAATGTAGTAATAATTATGAAATCTTTAGGGAACATGTATTCTTGCAAGCTGATTCTGAGTATGTAATTTAATTTCATGTAAAACAATTTCTTGGGCACTTATATAATTTTTATGCAATTATTTTGTGAAGAGCTTGGAAGAAAATTTGCTGTAGGAAAATTGCTGAAATGTATGCCATTGGGTCGTCTTGATACTAAGGAATGCAATAAGGGTAAAATTATCATTCTGGCTATTATAGAACTTGAGTTATAGGGTATTGAAGCTGCCACTTCAGAAACGAGAATACACACTTTTCTTCGCATTTCTGAAGTGACAACTTTAAAACCCTATAACTTAAGTTCTATGATAGGCAGGAAGACAATTTTACCCTTATTGCATTCCTTAGGATCAAGAGAACCCAATGGCATACATATCAGTAAGCTTCCTTAGCAAATTTTTTTCAAAGCTCTTCACAAGATACATACATAAAAATTACATAAGTGCTCAAGGAATTGTTTTACATGAAATTAAATGAGATATTTAGAATCAGCACACAAAAATACAAATTCCCTGAAGGTTTCTAAACTGTGACTTCATTAAAAAAATTTTTTTTTTCATGACCAGGCTGCTCCCTTAAGTGTAAAAGCAAAACAAAATAAAATAACAAAAACAAACAAACAAACCTAACAATAAAAGCCACAACAGCCCCGCCCAGGTTTGGGAGTCTGAGAGAGAATTCTTGGTGGCACAGGCCTTCATAAAAACATTTCAAGATAGCAAATTCATTACGTCGCTGAGCTACACAACTACCACTATATCAACTTGCCCCCCTTCTTTTTAATCATGGACACATCATAATCATTTATAAGCACTGTCACATGGAGAGCGAGGGTTGTAAATGTGCCCTTTTTCTTCCAATAAACAGTTGGTAGTGTGCGCATGTGTTGCCTTTTTCTTGCATGTGTTGTCTCCGTTGCGCTGCAGTTTTTTCAGTCATGCACCAACTCGCCCCACAGGCCGTCATTCTAAAGTGACAGCGCACGTTTGCGTGACACACTCTGTAGAGCTCGCAGACGTCAAACTGAACGAAACAATTCCCAGCACTGTTTGAAGGACGTGTGTCTTACTCATCTGCTAAAAGCACAGATCGGAGCTTGAGAAGTAACGCCGGGTGTGCTCTAAACGCGCATTCAAAATTGGCACTGCGTGGCACGTAGATTCTGGCAGTTGTATTTTTACGCCAGCAGCAAGGCAGAGCTGCACAAACTTCAGTTTCGGTTTCGGTTGGCTTTTTAGCTACCAAAGCTTGTTTGCACTAAAACAAACAGTGATTTAAAATAAAATAAAAAACAAATTGTTCGTTCAGCGAGCATTGAACCCTAGTCTTCCGCGTGTGAGGAGAGTTCATTAACTACTACGCTAAGCATTGCGCAGGTTCTACAGCCTCTAAAAAGGCACCTGGGGAAGAGTAACGTTCGCAGTGATCCTAGCGGAAATCACCCTTTTTTGCCTCAATTTTGATACACAGGCAGCATAGGCGTTTGACATTCTCTATCTTCAAGTTCACTCTAATGCTGCACTGCTGTTGATGGCGATGGAGGCTGTTGACTCCAGCTCACCATTGTTGCAAGACTTCCGTAGTTTTTCCGCCAATGACCAGTATATAAGACGGGGGTCGACTTTTCGCCATGGTTTTTTGAGAAAAAGTTTGGCCTATATTCCGGTTTTTACGGTAGTTGTTTTTTGAAAAAAATATTCTGACTTATATACAACAATTTACGGCAATATACGTAGTAATGACGCCATATATCACTGCTACTGCCATTGAATTGTCACGAATGATTGAGTGGATTCACAGCTGAGGGGAAGTATAATCTGCATCATGGTCTGTGTTAGGGCCTCTGGGTGAATTCTGCTGCCCAAGTCGGCCTTTGCTGGAGAGTGGACACCAGGGTAGAGTCGCCATGATGCCCCCAAGCTGTCTTGCGTTGTGCATATGTGCTGTAAAACATCGTTATTTCGAACCTGAAGGGACTGGAAACAATGCTTGGAGGTGTGATTGGACAGATGGCAAAAAAAAAAAAATGATGGTCGATTTACGTATTCAGGCCAAATGTGAATTAGGTGTGCTAGCACAGCGCAGCCATTGTTTTGCATTGTTTATTATGGTTAAGCTTTGTTGTTCATGATATTGTCACGCGCTACCTATGAAACCAGAAGGAACAACGAAGAAGGGCGCACACAAAAAGAAGAAGCTCGGCATCTTCCCGCTGACGCACTGGACTCAGGTTGACGTGCATGTTCTATTTAGGAAGGTTTTATTTACAAAGGCAATAACCTTTGTAAATAGAACCTATAAAAGTGTGTTTCAGGTGTTGGGTCGATCACCACGGACCCCTCTCGACATCGCTGGAGCCGAAGATTTGCCGGACTGCCCCTGTTGCCCTTGCAATGACCCAGGAAGCCGAGGCACGGCATACAGGAGCAGCAGCGGCCGCTTGGCAGCTTTATCGCAATCCGTGGACGTTTTCTAGAAAGGCTGGCGAAGACATGGATGAGTGGCTCACCAATTAAAAGTGGGTGAGCAAACAGAACCGCTGGGATGCCGCCGTTAAGCTGGCCAGTGCTGATTTCTTTCTGGACGGTACCGCGTTAACATGGTTTGAAAACCATGAAGCGCCCTTAATGAGTTGGGACCACTTTGAGGAAGAGATCTGCAACTTCTTCGGGGATACCATTGGCAAAAGGAAATGCGCTGAGCAGTGTTTGCTTCAGAGAGCGCAAGTGCCTGGTGAGATATGCATGACATATACACAGAGGAGGTACTGAAGCTCTGCAAAGTCGTTAATCTATGTATGTCCAAAGAAGATCACGTTGACCATCTCCTAAAGGGCATCGCAGAAGACGTCGTCTACAGTTTTCTTATTAGTAAAGACAACTTAAACTCAGCCACGGGCATCATCAAGCATTGCCACACCTTTGGAACTCTTAAGCTACGTTGAATTACTCCGAAGTTTGGCCAATTGCCTAATGTCACCATTGTCGCTCGCGTGGATTTCCATGAGCCTGTGAATGCTGTGAATCTTCCTGACATCATTCGTCAGGTCGTCCATGACAAACTTTCCCGGCATCAAGATCTTGGGTGCCACAGTGAAGTTCTGTATGAGAGCTGTTCTCTCCAGGCAGCTGCAGCCAACCGCTCCTCCCGTAATAGTTAATTCAGTCATGGCCCTACCTGTGAAACTCGCATCGATTACAACAAAGCTGCCCAGGTCATCCGTCCCTACCCTAGTGCACCAGCTCATCCGCAACACCACCAGCAGCAGCAGGAGTATGATGGCCGCTTCAAAACTGGCTATGAGGAGTGCTATTCCTGCCCTCGCGACCCACCAGTTTGTTACAAATGTGGTCTGATCGGTCACATAACCAGATTTTGCTGTTGCTGGGGACAGATTTCCTGTTGCCAGCGCCAATGGTCGAGCCCTCGCAAGAGTTCCAGTGAGCCTGTTCATGACCTCATCTTTACATGTTCTCAGCGCCCATCCAGTTACACACTGGGACGACTCCCCTGCCTCTGACCGAAGCCCTACTCCACTCCCGCAACGCTCTCGCTGCTCGCCTTCTCCCCGACGTCGTTCCCCGCCGCCGCCAGGAAACTAGCGTGTGCGGCCGATGGAGGTGCAGTCGCAGGGTCATCGATATTGCCAATTCCTCTGCCCATCATTATGTTAAAGAACTGCTTTGAAGAGTTAGTGGACGGTATTTTCGTCATGGCCTTAGTGGACACTGGTGCCACAGTGTCAGTGATGAGTTTAGCTTTCACGAACCGTCTCAGTCATAAAATAATGTTTGGTTTAGATTATCACCATCATCATCATCATCATCAGCCTGACTACGCCCACTGCAGGGTGGTCTAGGGGGAGAATCATTGGTTCCATTTGGTATTTGTTTTGCAATTTAGTGATCACTGGCCACATGTGCTGAACTGAATTCACGGTGCTTCCTCGCTCTACGTACGACATCGTCGTAGGTATTGAGTTTTAAAACTAGTGCGGCGACACTCTCAACTTCCGCAGGGGCGGCATATCATTATGTCCTCATCTTCAGTCTGCTCTTATAGAAGACTCGCCGCTGGATGCCCAAGCTCTTTCTGTCTCTGCAGACACCGTCGTTCCAGTGATGTCCACCATATTCGTTCCCAATGTGTCCCCGAGCACGGTTTCCAATGCCTTCGATGTTGTGGTGAAACCTGCTTTGCTTAACTGTGCAATAATAATAATAATAATAATAATTGGTTTTTGGTGGAATGGAAATGGCGCAGTATCTGTCTCATATATCGTTGGACACCTGAACCGCGCCGTAAGGGAAGGGATAAAGGAGGGGGTGAAAGAAGATAGGAACGAATAGGTCCGTAGTGGAGGGCTCCGGAATAATTTCGACCACCTGGGGATCTTTAACGTGCACTGACATCGCACAGCACACGGGCGCCTTAGCGTTTTTTCCTCCATAAAAACGCAGCCGCCGCGGTCGGGTTCGAACCCGGGGCTTAACTGTGCAAAAAAGGCGTGCTGGTGCCCCACAGCCTTGTCCGTGTGACCAAGGGCCACGCCACTCTTTGGACTGTTAATCATTCCAATGAACCTGCCGTATTGCCACGTGGTTTAAAACTAGACAGCTTTGAAGAACGGCTTTCTGTGCCAGTTGCCGCGCTCACTGACAACGCTTTCCGCCCAACTAGACGGCGCGGCCATACCGAATCTCAATTCCTGGCCATGGTCAGCAAACCCCTACTCTCCAGTGACTGCCGGATATTGGTGGCCATTCTTTTTAAGCATGCGGACGTGTTTAACTTTGCTCGCGACCAACCACCGCCGATTCCAGCTTCCCGTACACATCACATGATAATTACTAGATCTGCACAACAGATTCGACAGAAGCCATACTGCGTGTCACCTTCAGAATGTCAGATAATTGATGAAAACGTCCGTGACATGTTGCACCGAGCCATTATTCAGGAATCTTCAAGCCCTTGGGCCGCTCCAGGGATCCTCGTCAAAAAGAAACATAGCACATGGTGATTTTGTGTCGACTGCCGCCGCTTTAACACTGTCACAAAGAAGGATATTTACCCGTTCCCCTGCATTGATGATGGCATCGACTGCCTCTACTCAGCCTCCTACTTTTCTTCCGTTGATTTACGGTCCGGATACTGGCAGATACTGATGCACCCAAAAGAGAAAGAGAAGACAGTGTTCGTGACCCCTGATGGGTTGCATGAATTTAATGTGATGCCATTCCGCCTTTGCAACGCTCCTTCCACTTCTGAACGATTTATGGATACGTGTTTACATGGACTGTAGTGGCAAGCTTGCATGTGTTATCTGGACGATGTTGTTTTTGGAAGGACCTTCGCCAAACGTAACAGCCGCTTAGCCGTTGTCCTAGACTGCATAGAGAGCGCGAGCCTCGTTCTGAACTCTAAGAAGTGTCGCTTTGATGGACGCCAAATTACTGTGCTTGGTCATCTGCTTGACAAGAATGGTGTCAGGCCTGATCTGCCACGGTGGCTCAGGGGTTAGGGCGCTTGGCTACTGATCCGGAGTTCCCGAGTTCAAACCCGACCGCAGCGGCTGCATTTCAATGGATGCAAAACACTAAGGCACCCATGTGCTGTGCAATATCAGTGCAGGTTAAAGACCCCCAGGTGGTCGAAATTATTCCGGAGCTATGGCACCTCTTTCTTCTTTTCTTCTCTCAGTTCCTCTTTATCCCTTCCCTTATGGCACCTTTCAAGTGCCCGCCGATATGTGACACAGATACTGCGCCATTTCCTTTCCCCAAAAACCAAAAACCGATTTCTGACCCGCAGAAGACTGAAACTGTAAGCAGTGTCAAAGAGCCCAAATCGCTGATAGAGCTCAGGAGTTTCTTAGGGCTTTGCTCATTCTTTCGGCGCTTTGTCTCCAAGTTCTCTGACTTAGCCTACCCGCTTACAGGTCTCTTGCAGAAAGACATTCCTTTCCAGTGGACTCCCGAATGCGACTCCGCGTTTCGCCAGCTCAAGTTTCTCTTTGCCTGGCGGACAATGTTGCATCATTTCTGACCAACAGCGCCCACTGAACTCCACTGTGCTGCCAGCATCATCGGCGCGGGTGCTGTGCTCATCAACACCACGAGGGCAATTAGCATGTTGTAGCTTACGCAAGTCGCACCCTCAGCAAGTCTGAACGCAATTACACTGTGACAGCCTCCCAGGAGCAAGAGTGTCCCGCTGTTGTTTTCGGCATACAATGATTTCGTTCGTACCTATATGGACGTGTCTTTACAGTAGTCACAGGTCATCATTCTCTCTGCTGGCTAGTGAATCTGCATGACCCGTGAGGTCGGTTGGCCCGCTGGGCATTAGCCTTCAAGAGTTGAACTTCACAGTGTCTTACAGAAGTGGCCGCCAACACGCCAACGCAGACTCCCTTTCGCAGCTATTACTTCCGATGATGAAACCTTTGACGACTATCTCGCCACTGTTTCCCAAGAGTTTCCGGACCTTGGCACTTTCAAGATCGAACAATGCAAGGATGAGCACTTGGTGCTGCTTTTTGCAGAAGCCCGTGACCTGACATCTGCAAGCCCTTTCTGCATTCGCAACGGTTTACTCTACAGAACGAATTACTCATCTGGAGGTGCACGCTTTATCTTCATCGTTCCCGCTACTCTCTATTCTACACGCAATGCACGGTGACGTCATGGCGGGGCACTTTGGTTTTGCCAGGACACTTAACCACGCCAAATAATGTTCTTACTGGCCAAAAATGCATAGCACGATTCAGCGTTACGTGGCCACCTACATGCAGTGCCAGTGGTTCAAGCTTCCCAAAACATCTCCGCCGGGACGCTTGCATCTTGTGACACCTGCAAGCGCACCATAAGAACAAGTGGGTCTCAACCTGCTAGGCCCGTTTTCCCGCTCGTCCAGTGGTAACCGATGGGTCATTGTGTGCATTGATCACCTCACCCGTTACTGCGAAACTGCTGCCCTACCTTCCACCACCTCTGCTGATGTCTCGATCTTTATTCTTCATGCTGTCATTCTCCGGCATGGACCTCCACGCGTCGTTATCAGTGACAGCAGCCGCCACTTTACGGCAGACATTTTGGAAGAGCCTCTGCACCATTGCTCTAGCCACTTCCGCCACTCGACGCCGTACCAACCTCAGACGAATGGACTCGTTGAACGTACCAATCGGACAATCACGATCATGCTTGCCGTGTTTGTTGATTCCCATCATAAGAGCTGGGATGATGTGCTTCCCTTCATCACATACGCTTACAATATGTCGAGGCAGGAAACAACTGCTTATATCCTGCTCTTCCTTCTTTATGCCCGTCTGCCTCGAACCTCCCTCGATAGCATCTCGCCTTTCTCTCTCGACATCGAGCCTTCTATTGCAAGCCCTATGCCGCACTGAAGAAGCCCATAGGCTTGCCCGGATACGCACCATGGCCTTGCAGGATCGCTCTAAGCAGTGTTACGACCTCAGGCACAAAGATGTCAGCTACCTGCCCAGTGATACTGTAAGGTTGCGGACGCCTCTCCACAAGCGTGGTTTATCCCAAAAGCTGCTGTCCCAATACACAGGCCCGTTGATTATGCTAGCTCGCTTCATTGACCTGAACTATGTGGTCTCTCCCCAATCTACGCAAGGACACCGTTCTAGGAAAACCCAAGTCGTGCATGTCGCACGTCTACAGCCTTTTCACTCTTGGGATATAGGCTGACTGCCCAGAAGGCTTCGTACGCAAACTAGGAAGTATCACGCACTACCTATGAACCCTGAAGGAACAACGATGTTGGTATGAAAAAGAAGAAGCTCGGCATCTTCCTGCTGACTTTACAAGCTCGGGTCAACCAGTCTCTGTAAATAGCATTTGTAAATAGAAGTGTACATTGCTATGTGATTAAACTGTTTTATCAAGTGCATTCTGTATGCTGTACGTGTTTGAATGGTATCGATGAAGTATAGTCGATACCGTATTTACACGATTGTAAGTTGACCTATTTTTCAAAATTTGAAAATTCGAAGTGGGAGTGTTGACTTAAAATCAAAACCACAGCATCGCACCATAAATAAAGGCGAGACAAATGAGATATCATGCATGTTACAGCGTGGTTGCATTTCTGCTGCGCAGCTTCGTCGCATCGCTCTTGGTGCTCGCCTTGAGCAGCTGCTATGTCAACGCGCAGAACTGGCATCCCCACCCAGCGCAAGGCGGCTGATGGTGGCTGTCGATAAGCAGCAAACCGGCACCAGCCCACTCCCCACACGCGGCCACAGATTGCATCTGCTGATAAGCGGCGGCGGCCGACAACGCATTCGCATTCTGCTCTTTATAGGTGTCGTCCAAGTTTTTTTGTTTACTTTCAACCATGCACTTGGCGCTCGAGGGAGCGTCGACAGTTGATGGAAGGGCCACTGTTCCAATCGCGGCAGCACCGCCACTTGAAACCGCAGCGGCGTCGGGGAGTGTCGGTAGCCGACGGAAGAGTCGACGCTGCTCATGCATAGTTTCTCTGAAGTGGCTCTGACGCATTTGACTACTGCTGGCCGCGTTTCACAAGTTTTTAATTTAGTGCTTCGTCATTTGTGCTCTGGGTCCGGTAAGCGACTGGTGCTCGTTCACGGCTACATTCAAGATGGCTGTCATTCTTTACGCTGAAGAAACGAACTGCGTGCCGCAAGTTCGACGTTCGCAATGGGTGTTACAGGTGTGGCAGCTGCAGCGAGACGAAATTTTCAGCTGTTCCACGCGATACGGCTGTTTGCGAAGTGCGGGATTACGCTGCACGACAATGTTAGAACGACGAGCTGTGGGACAGCAGCAGCGATCACGACTGCAGCGCTGGTGAGGACGATGGCACAAGTGTGGACGAGTAGTCCAGTGACTAATACATTTTCGCTTTGGAATGTGTCCATGGGCGCTCCCGCGCGCCACAGCCGATAGCGATAAGCGGAGGCGGCAGGATAGTGCTTTCACGTTCTATTATGAAAGTCGAAGTCTAAACGAACTGCAAGTTTGTTTTTTTTTCCCCAGAAATGTCATCTGGGGGGGTCGACTTACAATCTGTAAATACCGTGTACATGACACAATGGGCCCTCTCTGATTTACCGTGCACAGAGAGCCCGCTGGCTGCCAGAAAATTCTGTCCTGACAGGAAGGCGCATCATGGTCACATGGGCTGGCGGCCACAGGAACTAGACACCGAGTATCACGGTGGCTAGACCAACCAGCGATCACAGAAGACAGAAGCCATCTGCTGCTTCATGTGTCTTGTTGCTATGCACACGTATGGTAGAATTAGGCTCCTAGGGAGCGATAGAAATTATGTGAAGTTATTGAGGTCGACTACATCATCATCATCATCATCAGCCTGACTACGCCCGCTGCAGGGTAAAGGCCTCTCTCATGTAGTTTAGAAGAACTTCTTGTTGGGCAAGTTGGTACATTGCTTTTGAAGAAACCATGTTGCGCATAAAAAGACAACCACAGGAAAGGCCAAAGTTACAGAAAGAGCGCAAACTATCAACTGGGTTTATTTGTGCGAAAGTGCCTTATATATGCAAGATCACATCAAAAGAACAAGGAGGTTGAGAGAGGGGGTATATCCAAGCAACTCCTGATCAACAACAGGTGCGCAGAAAATACTTTTCCTTATTGTAAAGTTTGACGGAAGTGTCGCTAATACATTTATCACCTTTATCTTTTATGTGATAGGCCTCCAAAAGCTCACGCGCTGTTTTGTTGTTACTTTTGCCTAGTATTTTAATCTGCTTAAGCAAAGGCTCGCATCCACTGCAATCAAAGCAATGAGCAGGCAAGTTAGCTCCTTCCTTATTCCGAATGGATCGGGCATGTTCCCCTGCGCGTTCATTCACGCAACGGCCTGTTTGGCCCACGTAGGCACATCCACACGTGAGTGGGATTTCATACACCACACCAGTGGCACATTTAACGAACGTCTCAGCATGTTTGATGCCGCATCCACTGCCTCTAGTTCCTTGGGTGCCGGTTCTCGGGCACAAGGCTGCGAGTTTCCGTGGGGCAGAAAAAACGACAGAGACGCCATGCCTCTTGGCCACTTTTTTTACATTGTGCGCCACTTTGTGTATGTATGGCATCACCACGATCTTCTTTTTTGGCGGCGGCACATCCACACTACCTCGATTTCTTCTTTTTATCTTCCTAAGAAGATTCTCGGCCACGGCTGATATGACATCGCAGGGGAAGCCGGCTGAAAGCAACCTTTCAATTTGATTATTGAAACTAATATGCATTGCATGCGGGCATGATTTGGTGAGGGCAGATTCCAGGCACGAGCTTGCAATTGCTCTTTTGACTACCTTAGAATGCGCAGAATCAAACGGCAGTAGCTCTTTCTTTGCTCGTGGGGCATAGTGCCAGCAGGCGTGTTGTGAGCCGAAGTTCAGGTTGATATCTAAAAACTGCAACGACCCACTAGAAGGAAGTTCATGCGTGAAGGTCAGACCTCGCCCATACTGTCTAAAGACAGTTAAAATTCTACTCACTGGATCAGTGTGGGTCAAGGTTATTTGTTTGGATAAAACAATCAAAAAATCGTCCACGTATCTAAAACACTTAAATACCCCCAGATTAGTAAGCTCGTCCATTAGGGAGCGGTCAATGGCGGCTAAAAATATGTTACAAAGAACAGGGGCGACGCAAGAACCGATACAAATTCCTTGTTTTTGAATGTAAAAGTTGTCTTTAAAAGAAATGAAGGTGGCTTGCAGATAAAATTCGAGCAAAGACATGAAGCTATCTGCTGAAACACCTGCAGAGTTTTGGAAGCCTATTACACCGCTTCTTTCAGTACAATCTCGGACAGCAACAAACAAACCTTGATGCGGCACTGAATAAAACAAATCCTCAACATCTACTGAAAAGGCGTAGCCTATATGGTCATTGGAGTTGAAGAAGGTAACAACATCAGTCGAGTTCTTTGTAAAAAAGGGGTCTTCAATTTGTAAAGTATTAAGGTGCTTCAGTAAATACTGGCTAATTAGAAACTGCCATGATCCCTTCTCACTGACGATTGTTCTAAACGGCATTGAGTCCTTGTGCGTTTTTGCAGTAAAGAACACAAACAGCGCTTTTGTCTTACATGCAGTTATTGAGTTTGCCAGCCTGGTCAATTCAAGGTCTCTGCACAAAGTAGCAGCTCTGGTCTTGATCCTTGTGGCGCTGGGTTTCACCCGGACGAAGTTCTTTGCGATGGCTTGGAGCGCCTTCTCGTTAAAAACTTTATCACGTAATACGACGAACCCTCCGTTCTTGTCTGCCTGAAGCAATCGTAACTCATTTTGCCTAAAAAACGAGACCACCCTTTTGGTTGGGTCTTTGGCACACCTGGTAGACGCCGTGTTGACTTTTTTGGTCAAGGCTTCTACACCTTCCAGCAGGCACCTTTCTTGATCTTCTTGGTCAGCCTGGCTTGAAATCCGTCGGTTGATTGCTAGCAGGTCGTGGGCTGGGACTAAAGGCTGAAGACTGTACTTGGGGCCTTTGCTAAGAACGCTTGCAACATCTTCAGGCAAAACCACGTCATTCGGGACCACAAGGCTGCTGGTGCCAGCAGTTTTGCTCATTGTTCTGCTGTGAACCAGAACCTGCTGAAGACACTGGGCCCACCAAAATTCAGACATCTGGGCGGCAACTTTTCTGGCAGAACGCAGCTTAATTTCTGCTATCCAGGTGGGGTCAATCGCAAAGCAAATCGAGCGCAAAAGGTCTTGGAACCTGCGCAATTGGTTCCAAAGTTCCGATCTTAAGTATCTGCAAATGCGTTTCAGAATGGCCGTTCGTGGTTTGATGATGCCGAACAGTGAACTTACTTCTTCGGGAATAAATCCCTTCCGGAGGCAGAAGGCGATGTACCTGGCTCGACATGTAGCACTGGCGATGAAGTTGACACAGGCGTTGACTTGTAAAGATGAAGGAGGAACATTTATAAAAGGGCCCACGGTGCTCATCAGGTAGTTTAGAAGAACTTCTTGTTGGGCAAGTTGGTACATTGCTTTTGAAGAAACCATGTTGCGCATAAAAAGACAACCACAGGAAAGGCCAAAGGTACAGAAAGAGCGCAAACTATCAACTGGGTTTATTTGTGCGAAAGTGCCTTATATATGCAAGATCACATCAAAAGAACAAGGAGGTTGAGAGAGGGGGTATATCCAAGCAACTCCTGATCAACAACAGGTGCGCAGAAAATACTTTTCCTTATTGTAAAGTTTGACGGAAGTGTCGCTAATACATTTATCACCTTTATCTTTTATGTGATAGGCCTCCAAAAGCTCACGCGCTGTTTTGTTGTTACTTTTGCCTAGTATTTTAATCTGCTTAAGCAAAGGCTCGCATCCACTGCAATCAAAGCAATGAGCAGGCAAGTTAGCTCCTTCCTTATTCCGAATGGATCGGGCATGCTCCCCTGCTAGTTCATTCACGCAACGGCCTGTTTGGCCCACGTAGGCACATCCACACGTGAGTGGGATTTCATACACCACACCAGTGGCACATTTAACGAACGTCTCAGCATGTTTGATGCCGCATCCACTGCCTCTAGTTCCTTGGGTGCCGGTTCTCGGGCACAAGGCTGCGAGTTTCCGTGGGGCAGAAAAAACGACAAAGACGCCATGCCTCTTGGCCACTTTTTTTACATTGCGCGCCACTTTGTGTATGTATGGCATCACCACGATCTTCTTTTTTGACGGCGGCACATCCACACTACCTCGATTTCTTCTTTTTATCTTCCTAAGAAGATTCTCGGCCACGGCTGATATGACATCGCAGGGGAAGCCGGCTGAAAGCAACCTTTCAATTTGATTATTGAAACTAATATGCATTGCATGCGGGCATGATTTGGTGAGGGCAGATTCCAGGCACGAGCTTGCAATTGCTCTTTTGACTACCTTAGAATGCGCAGAATCAAACGGCAGTAGCTCTTTCTTTGCTCGTGGGGCATAGTGCCAGCAGGCGTGTTGTGAGCCGAAGTTCAGGTTGATATCTAAAAACTGCAACGACCCACTAGAAGGAAGTTCATGCGTGAAGGTCAGACCTCGCCCATACTGTCTAAAGACAGTTAAAATTCTACTCACTGGATCAGTGTGGGTCAAGGTTATTTGTTTGGATAAAACAATCAAAAAATCGTCCACGTATCTAAAACACTTAAATACCCCCAGATTAGTAAGCTCGTCCATTAGGGAGCGGTCAATGGCGGCTAAAAATATGTTACAAAGAACAGGGGCGACGCAAGAACCGATACAAATTCCTTGTTTTTGAATGTAAAAGTTGTCTTTAAAAGACAACTTGTGTTTGTTCTGTTTGTGTTCTTTACTGCAAAAACGCACAAGGACTCAATGCCGTTTAGAACAATCGTCAGTGAGAAGGGATCATGGCAGTTTCTAATTAGCCAGTATTTACTGAAGCACCTTAATACTTTACAAATTGAAGACCCCTTTTTTACAAAGAACTCGACTGATGTTGTTACCTTCTTCAACTCCAATGACCATATAGGCTACGCCTTTTCAGTAGATGTTGAGGATTTGTTTTATTCAGTGCCGCATCAAGGTTTGTTTGTTGCTGTCCGAGATTGTACTGAAAGAAGCGGTGTAATAGGCTTCCAAAACTCTGCAGGTGTTTCAGCAGATAGCTTCATGTCTTTGCTCGAATTTTATCTGCAAGCCACCTTCATTTCTTTTAAAGACAACTTTTACATTCAAAAACAAGGAATTTGTATCGGTTCTTGCGTCGCCCCTGTTCTTTGTAACATATTTTTAGCCGCCATTGACTGCTCCCTAATGGACGAGCTTACTAATCTGGGGGTATTTAAGTGTTTTAGATACGTGGACGATTTTTTGATTGTTTTATCCAAACAAATAACCTTGACCCACACTGATCCAGTGAGTAGAATTTTAACTGTCTTTAGACAGTATGGGCGAGGTCTGACCTTCACGCATGAACTTCCTTCTAGTGGGTCGTTGCAGTTTTTAGATATCAACCTGAACTTCGGCTCACAACACGCCTGCTGGCACTATGCCCCACGAGCAAAGAAAGAGCTACTGCCGTTTGATTCTGCGCATTCTAAGGTAGTCAAAAGAGCAATTGCAAGCTCGTGCCTGGAATCTGCCCTCACCAAATCATGCCCGCATGCAATGCATATTAGTTTCATTAATCAAATTGAAAGGTTGCTTTCAGCCGGCTTCCCCTGCGATGTCATATCAGCCGTGGCCGAGAATCTTCTTAGGAAGATAAAAAGAAGAAATCGAGGTAGTGTGGATGTGCCGCCGCCAAAAAAGAAGATCGTGGTGATGCCATACATACACAAAGTGGCGCACAATGTAAAAAAAGTGGCCAAGAGGCATGGCGTCTCTGTCGTTTTTTCTGCCCCACGGAAACTCGCAGCCTTGTGCCCGAGAACCGGCACCCAAGGAACTAGAGGCAGTGGATGCGGCATCAAACATGCTGAGACGTTCGTTAAATGTGCCACTGGTGTGGTGTATGAAATCCCACTCACGTGTGGATGTGCCTACGTGGGCCAAACAGGCCGTTGCGTGAATGAACGCGCAGGGGAACATGCCCGATCCATTCGGAATAAGGAAGGAGCTAACTTGCCTGCTCATTGCTTTGATTGCAGTGGATGCGAGCCTTTGCTTAAGCAGATTAAAATACTAGGCAAAAGTAACAACAAAACAGCGCGTGAGCTTTTGGAGGCCTATCACATAAAAGATAAAGGTGATAAATGTATTAGCGACACTTCCGTCAAACTTTACAATAAGGAAAAGTATTTTCTGCGCACCTGTTGTTGATCAGGAGTTGCTTGGATATACCCCCTCTCTCAACCTCCTTGTTCTTTTGATGTGATCTTGCATATATAAGGCACTTTCGCACAAATAAACCCAGTTGATAGTTTGCGCTCTTTCTGTACCTTTGGCCTTTCCTGTGGTTGTCTTTTTATGTGCAACATGGTTTCTTCAAAAGCCTCTCTCATGTCTCTCCAATTCACCCTGGTCTTTGTCAGCTGTGGCCACAGTATGCCCGCAAACTTCTTAATCTCATCTTCCCACCTAACTTTCTGCCACCCCCTGTTATGCTTGCCTTCTCTTGGAATCCACTCTGTTGCCCTGAAGGACCGACCAGTAGCTATCCTGCCTTCGCATTACATAACCTGCCCAAGCCCATTTCTTCCTCTTGATTTCGACTAGGATGTCATTAACCCGACATTTTTGTAAGGGCTGCCAGAGCCTGCTACATGCACCCATAAGAGGCCTACCCACCGAGGCAAGAGTGCAGGAAGCTGCCGACCAGCGCCAGCAGGGCCAGGGTGGTGAGGTCGCCGAGGGAGGCGGCAATGGGTGTGGCCACGTTGTCCGGGTTGACACTGCACTTGCGCGAGCCAATGACCACGCCGATCATGACCAGCCCCAAGGCCAGGCTGGCCACGCTGGCCGTCAGCAGGCTGCTGGCGCAGAGCAGCAGTGCGTGCTGCCACACGAACACGCCCTCAGGGATCCAGCCCATCACAACGGCAAAGAGGGACGCCAGGAAGCCCACGACCGTTGCCTGGCACTGCACTCACACACCACAACACATGTGATGTCAGTACACTGCTTGCACTAATTACAACCTGTACTTGGAGACATGCATCTCTCATAGCCTGAGTAACTTTGGGATGCTAAACCCCATAAACCAAACCAATAGTGCAATGCCTGCACTAACCATAATCTGCACTCAAGACTCAGACACCCTTGTGTTAGTGCACTGCCCATGCTAACCATACCTGTACTTGTAATAGGCCTAGCTGCAAGAGCAGAACTGCTGATGAAAGGGCCACATACACTAGGCCCACAGTAAAAGAGGAGGCCTGTGAGAATGCACAAACTCTCAGATGAACCTGACGCGTTTTAACAAACTTGAGCTGGAAATTAACACCTGTTTGTTTTCACTGTGTGCCTCGAGTGTTTAGGATGTGCAGCCACAAACCACAATGTGGCAGCAAAAAAAAAAAAGAAGTACGAAAAGAACACAATAGCCAGCATATTAGGATGCAGAACGGGCGCATCCACTCACAAGAGGTGAATGAAACCAAACACCAAACTCTTTGACATGCAGTGGCTTGTGTCACTGGCTACTGTGAACATAGACACAAAAAAAAATTGCTGGCCGTTCAGCACTGCTAACCATGAAATATTATGTGAAAGCAGGCTTTAGCAAGTGGAGACCAACACCACATACTTTAAAGCGCAACTGAAAGTGCCTGTTTCTTTTCCTTTCATGACTTCTGTGCACATATGCAAGTTGATGAAGATGACGACATGCAATGCACAGCATAATGCTCTCGTGCAGTGGCCAGTGAAGCTGATCGCCGCAGGTTCGAGACCCAGTCGCAGCAATATATATTTTATTTCTTCAGGTTCGCCAAGGGCATCCTCTAGAGCTTTAGGTCAAGCTTTACACAAGATTCTTGGTTGGGACCGTGTTAAGTAGCGCTTTCACACTAAGAAAAAAAAAAGGGCACACCTGAATGACAAATGCAAGGCAAGGAAGGCTAAACAGCTGCAAGTACTCAGTGTTCAGGTCATTTCGCCCCCGGCAAGATGCCAGCCATCTGTTCTCCTGTGGTCACCCCACTTCCCGTACCGAGAGAGAGAAAGCGAGACAAGCTATAGACATAAGATATACTCGTTGAAGGTTATGCAACAGCGCCGATCACTACAGCAGCAGCCAAATACTAGAACTAGCTTCTGGGGCGAAAAAAATATGGCAGGTGCTTCAGCAAAAAGGTCCATTCAAGCATTGGCAGGAAGTATGTGTGTATGCACAGGTGCACATATAGATTTATACTCCTCCTTATAGCGGGACATTGACGGCAGATCAGCAGCCCTGTGATGTTAAATTCTCCCTTATCACAGGAAGACGGACTGTGGTCACTTTTGCAGGGTTGATGGCTCATGCAAGAAATGCGTTGGTAAGGGCTGCATCAAACCATCCTTGATTTGATTTTATCAGGGCAAGGTTCTTGTACTGATGACCACACTGAAGCAATTTGCAAGAGAGGTTACAAAAAGTTTGGCTCTGTCCATCTGTCCATCTGCCCAGACCAGTCCAGCTGGACAGATGTACATTATGGTGCATGATTTACTACAGTGTGGCAGTTTTGTCTACAAGTGCAACACTCCTTTGCATCTTTACTATGCCAACTGGACACGTGTTCCGCCTCACAGGGCGGCTACTTACGACGGTCCTCATCTTCTCCTTGACACCTGAATGCAAGAAAAACATGACCAGCTTCAGGAATGGCACCACGCAAGAATTTAGTACCTTGTTCAAAGAGTTGTCACCAAGTCACTTTACTGCTTACAAAGGGCCCAGCGTTAGCGTCCTTCGATTTTCCCCCCATCAACAAGTGATACTGCCAAACACCTCATGCGATGAGTTGCGTAGGCTGGTGGGACCTCTGTGCACACTATCCCTGTCACTTCCGTACTCTCAAACCTTGGCTCTATGCCTGCCTTTCTTGCCCACCTTTCTTTGCTGCAATGCAAGCCTGTTGTTTTGCCTGTGGACAGTGATGTTCCATGCTGTAACAAAAATTCCCTCAATTACATCCACAATTCCCTATTTCAGGCCCCTTTTCCTAGCAGGAGCTTGAAAACCCCATCTATTGGGGAAAAGTGATGCAACTTCAAGCTTTAAATTTTCTGAAACTCCGTAAAAATTTATTTTCCAGAAAAATGTGCCTCTCAAGTTTCTGAAAAAGGAAAAATTTTCGGAATAAAACATCACTACTACCAGTAGGTCACACATTTAGAAGCCTGTTCGTATTTTACTGGAACGGTATACATCCCAGTAAGTGACAGTTTTGGATATGACCTCCCTCGTAGGCTAACACACTCGGGCAATGGCCTCACTGTTGGATGATTCATGCATCTCATGGCCACAGGCCTCAGTGACCATTTACAAACTGCACGATGGACATCCTGGACTCCACTCTCTACTCTTCACATTCGACCCTTTGTCCCCTCCCCAAATGCAGGATATCCTTCTACCCTTTGCTCCCTCTGTCTGTTCTCCTTCCGTACACAAGGTTGACAGCAAAATGGCTCCGCAATTACCTGTGCAAGCACGCGTACCATGCAGAACAGCACATCAGTCCTTGCCCATGCCAAAGAAACAAATGGCCCTTGGGTTGGCTGGCTAAAAGGTGTACTTGACAGAATATGCGAAGGAAGCAACTGTGGCCACTCGGCAAGACATGCAAGTTTTTTTATTCGCACGAAAGTAAAATGCACTACAACAGATGTTGCACAAGCCTAGTGAACAACCATACAATTACCCAGCAAGGTGGATGGGATGTTTCTTTCCTTTTCTTGAGCAGCAACACTTTCGAAAAAAAAAAAAAAGGTACTTATTCCTTTCCAACACTAGAGCCACAAGATTTAAGCCCACTAGACAAGAATGCAGATCTAGCAGTGATATATTTAGGTTGTCTTTCTTCCCCTCCGAGCTGTATGAGACTGGAATGCACTACCACCCAGTGATCGTATTAACAGCCCTTAGTGCATTTTTCTGGCTGCATAGATTGTCTGTAGTGCTGTATTTTGTGCTGCTGCAGATGCTGTTTCTGGTCTATCTCAAAGTGTTTTGTAAGTGTACACCACTACCTAATACGTGCAAGAAATGCGCTCAGTAAGACTACCGCATTTCCTCTGGGCAACTGTCGCCATTCCTAAGGTACTGCACCTGACATGTGCTCATTCCAAGTTTCTGTTTTTGCTGCAAGTTGACGCTTACATACATGTCTTATCCTCCCCCTTTTAGTACCCACATCGGAAAGAATTGTCTGGTGTTGGCGTCGTCGACTGTTTGAGGCCTCGCAACCGGCTGCTTTGGCAACCTAGATGGACCAGCTAGATCACGTGACCTTGTGGAGTCATCAAAACCTGCCCGCTGGATTGTAAGCAAACTACCCATTGTGAAAGGTGGCAGTTTAGTTAACGATTGCTGGCGAGAGGCTGCTCGGGAAGAACATGGGTCTCACAAGCCCCACCAGTGGTATGAGGAGTCCCAGCGATCTATGAATGTAAATTCAAGAATTACCAGTTCTGCATACATGGGCATTAACACAAGAACGCTATTGCGGCATACCCTTAAGGCGGAGCTTAAGTGTCCCCTCCAGTTTTTTTGGCAATCCTTTTGTGCGCATACAGTGTAATTTTTCATCCCTCAAACTTGCAATGATCACTGTGTATGAGATGTGTATCATGTGCTAACCCTGTGGGGATCTCGCCCTGCTTTGTCCCCTTTAGGGTTTGCTTTCCTGTAATGGGTCTTCCCTAGTTTCTGGTTATTTTAACTAACAAGGGAGGGCGCCGGCGGTGCAGCGACACGAGCGCCACCGACAGCGTGATTACTGCACGTGTGCACAGGGAGAGCACTGACTCTTCAGCGGGGGACTCATTGTGTACGGATGTTTCGGCACGGCACTCCACTCTCCACTAGCGGGGCATGGCCTTTGGTGGGAACATTCTCCCACCAGCTTGTCCTGTCTGGCCTTGGAGTTTGTTCCTTGCATGGGCGAACGTTCGCTCGGAACCATGCTGGTGAGTCGGATGGCCTCGATTCGTTCACGTATTTAGTTGCTAGCTGGCGTTGTTGTTGTTGTAGCAATAAATGCCCGTTTGTGTCAGCTAGAGTGCTGTTCCTTTGTTTCCCCAGATCACGGGGTGGAGTCCAAGCGGTTTTGAACTTTGTCAGCCGTGGTTAAGCGGGGAGAATGCACCACACAAATGCGTGTAAGTTCCGCACCCATGTATGGGCCGCACCCTGTTTTCCCGAAGGAAATATTAAAAAAAAAAAATCCGTGTAAGGGCCCACAATCCACATGGGAATAGCCTTCAAAATGCACGTGCCATGGCCCTCCGCGATAAGCTCCGGCTGTGAGCAGCGGCGCACTTGATCGCGGAGGCCATGCATGCACACAGGAGCTTCCAGGTGCCGCCCACGGATGGCACCCGAGGCCGCAGCTCACCATCATCATCGTCAACTTTTTCCCACTGCCGCAAGCTCCCGCTATCCATATCAGCATCACCAGCTCCAGCCTTTTGTCACTGTCAACGGCAAAGGAGTTCTGGTAGCAACCAGAACAGCAGCTTGCGCTTGTTAGTTTTCCATCCTCATGTTAACAGCGAAGAACGCAGAGAGGACATCAGAAGAGAAGCACACACAATGAGTGCTGACTTTCAACAATGTTTAATTGGAAAGGAAACAGCTTTTATATTCGCGCGGAGAGCACACATGTCACAGACACGTCATTTTACACCATGATGCACACGTCGTCCTGCACACTCAGAGCAAGAATAATGCATGCCGAACAGCTGTAGCTTCTTTTTTGTTAACCATATGGATGGCTTGCTTACGTATTGGTCCATTCATTTGGCTATCTCAGCAGCCTCAATAATCTCGCGCACCAGCTGTTCACTGTGTTTGTTCAACACTTTACATCGTTTGAATTCTGTGGCACATGTATTAGAAGGGCAATCCCTCAGATAAATATCTAAATGCTTGTAGGCTTGATCAATGCTAATTTTGTGCTCCTTCAGTCTCTCGTTGGAATTTAACGATGTAAAGTGTTGAACAAACACAGTGAACAGTTGGTCTGCAAGATAATTGAGGCCACCGACATAGCCAAACGAAGGGACCAATGTGTAAGCAAGCCGTCCATAATGTTAACAAAAATTGAACTTGAGCTGTTGGGCATGTAGTAATCTTGCTCTGAGTGTGTAGGACGACGTGTGTACCATGGTGTAAAATGACGTGTCACGTGTGCTGGTGTGCTGTCTGTGCAAATATAAGAAGCTGTGTCCTTTCCAATTAAACATTGTTGAAAGTCAGCACTTGCTGTGTCTGCTTCTCTTCTCGTGTCCCGTCCACGTTCTGCACTGTTAGCATTAGGATGGTAGCAGCGTTTGTAGCATATTGGTTCACTGTAGTTGTGGCTTTCGCGTGCTGCGCTGAGCAATGCAGTTTTAGCAGGATTTGACATGGCCGAGAAGTTCATCCGACGACGGTGCAACCAAAAGAATGCATTGAGGAACACAAGCTGAAAAAAGCTCTGCTAATCTCTGCTAAGTGATGGAAGCACGGAAAAATGGCTACGCGTTGCCAGCAGACATGCTGCGCGACTTCTTGTGGGATGAGTGTGCACCAGAGCACAGCACCAGCTCGGAGTCGGAATACTCCACGAGTGACGATTGAGCATAAAATAAATGCCGCTCATTCCGTGATTGGTGTGTTCTTACTTAAATTTATTTTTTTTCGCACATCGCGTGTATGGACCGCACCCCGAAAATTGGCCCTCAAATCTGGAAAAAACAAAGTGCGGGCCTTACACGTGTTTATACGGTAATTATTCCCTCCCCCCCATAAAGACCCCACAACCGCTGCCACAGCCTCCTGAGTGACTAGTGCAGTATGCATAAATAAAAAGCTCTCAGGCGATACTTAGTGGATCGTTTGAATACATTAGCAGCCAAACATTCATTATATCTGAGGTGGTAAACTTAAAGTCGTGACATCCGAGATCAACATACTATGTTTGTTACACCCTAGGTCCAGACACAAAAGCTTGTTACATATGAGCTGACATACTTAGGTTTAATATATCCTTGGCTAACACACCAAAGTTTGTTATATTTGGGGTGGCATACTAAGGTTCGTTATACCCGAGGTTAACGCATGAAATGTCGTTATATCCAAAGCGGCATACTAAGGATTGTTATATCCAAGATAGTGTACTAAGTTCGCACAAGTAGTAGACTACATTCCTTCATAGCACGGTGGGCAGGTAGCCACTGGCCGCCATTTTAAATGGTGGAAGTGCTTGAAAGAAAGAGCTGGGTAGATGTTCACAGCGTCAGGACTGTAAACCTGAGTGGTCAAGTCGAGCCCTGCAGGCAGCGTTTCAGGGCATATTCGTAAATCACTTGTGCGCACTGCATGCACCGACTTTCTTCAGGAAGGTGACGATTTCCTAGGGCTGGTACATGAAAACATTTCATAGGCATTTGCTGTTTGAAAATTCTTCAGGTGGTTCGATCGAGACTTCGGCGACCGGTGACTTGGTCTGCATGCAGCTGGCTGCAACTGAGTGGTGACGCCAAGGCTAGCAGATGGCTAGGCCTGCACTCGATCCAAATTTCAGAAGAAGCCAGTGCCAAGCTGCACTTAAACTGTCTGAACTGGCATGCACAGTTGTGGCACTGCTGCAGAACTTTACGGCGCTGCTGCACCAAGTGCAGCCAAATGCAAGAGTGGCATAATAGAGCACCAGAGATTAGAGCAGATACCTGAAGCAGGGCAAGGTTTCCCGTGGCCATCCTCCACTGCTCAACTGCTGTGTCCATCTTGCCCAAGTTGGCCTGTACGAAAAGAGTGGTGCACACCGTCAAGGGGGAAGGCAAAAATGTCTCTTAAGGGGGGACTTGGGAACGAAAATCTAGAAAAGAAAAAACGCATTTCAGAAAACACCACATTTGGTATCTACAAGGTCGTTCTAATTATATCCCAAAAAATTTTCCCCTAAAACAGCCCAGGAGATACTTTAAAAAACATTTTTGTGACCGGACAGCCGCCATTGGACTCTGAACCTGGCAACATTTAACGCTTACCTAGTTTGACCCTTATCTAGTGAGGCTCGCCTAGCAGTGAAAGAATGCAAAGATTATCTTATTTCATAAGAAAGGAGACGCCAAGGACTTGAAAAATTACAGCCAATCAGCTTACTGTCCGTTGCCTACAAGGTATTTACTAAGGTAATCACTAAAAGAGTCAGGGCAACCTTAGACTTCAATCAGCCAAATGACCAGGCAGGCTTTCGTAAAGGATATTCCACAATAGATAATATTCACACTGTCAATCAGGTGATAGAGAAATGTGCAGAATATAACCAACCTCTATATATAGCTTTCATTGATTACGAGAAAGCATTCGACTCAGTGGAAACCTCAGCAGTCATACAGGCATTGCAGAATCAGGGTTTAGAAGAGCCTTATGTCAAAATACTGGAAGACATACATAGCAACTGCACAGCTACCATAGACCTCCATAAAGCTAGCAATAAAATTCCAATAAGGAAGGGAATCAGGCAAGCAGACACAATCTCACCAATGCTATTCACCACCTGTCTCCAGGAGGTGTTCCGAGGCCTGAATAGGGAACAGTTGGGTATAAGAGTTAAAGGGGAATACCTAAATAATCTGTGATTCGCTGATGACATTGCCTTGCTGAGTCACCCAGGAGGTGCTCTGCAAATCATGATCAATGATTTAGACAGGCAGAGCAGAACGGTGGGTCTAGAAATTAACATGCAGAAAACCAAATTAATGTTCAACAGTCTAGCAAGAGAACAGCAGTTCACAATTGGCAACCAGGTGATGGAAGTGTCGAGGGAATGCGTCTACTTAAGGCAGGTAGCGACCGCTGATCCGGATCACGAGAGGGAAATAACTAGAAGGATAAGAATGGGATGGAGCGCATATGGGAGGTTCTCTCAGATCATGAATAGCAGGTTACCAATATCCCTCAAGAGAAAAGGGTACAACAGCCGTACCTTACTGGTACTCACCTACGGGGCAGAAAAATGGAGGCTAACGAAAAGGGCTCAGCTTAAGTTAAGGATAACGCAGTGAGCCATGGAAAGAAAAATGATAGGTGTAACGTTAAGAGACCGGAAGCGGGCACAGTGGGTGAGGGAACATATCGGTGTTAATGACACCCTAGTTGAAATCAAGAGGAAGAAATGGGTTTGGGCGGGACATGTAATGTGAAAGCAAGATAACCGCTGGTCCTTAAGAGTAACGGAGTGGGTTCCAAGAGAAGGCAAGCGTAGCTAGGGGCGACAGGTTAGGTGGGCGGATGAGATTAGGAAGTTTGCAGGCATAGGGTGGGCGCAGCTGGCAAAGGACAAGGTTAATTGGAGAGACATGGGAGAGACTTGCCCTGCAGTGGGTGTATTCAGGCTCATGATGATGATGATGATGATGAAACTGGGATTGGCAGATGTCAGTTGAGAATAATTTCAGTTGGCATGGTAAAGCAACTTGGCTTCAATAATGTTTGGCCACGAAATTTTCTATCGAGCGATTGCCGACCGAAATTAACCGTTCCGCTGCCATGGCATGTACAGGGAACGCTGAGCACCTAGAATGTTACATACTCAAACCAGTGCACAAGAGACCAAACCTTAGCACCAAGAATGTCGATGAAGACGGAGCTTGCATTCAAGTGAGGAGGCGCCTCCAAGTTTCATGATAGAAGAAGAGCGCCTGTATCAGCTGACACGCATGATGTACTCCAGCCACCTGTGCAGTTTCTTTTGAGGGCTCCATGATGGATCAGCGTCTTTTTTTTTTTTTTTTCAGACTGCCCACGAGGGCAGTGCGGCAGCGGCAGGTGCGGACAGTTTGCTTGCCTGCTTGGCACACGTGGCTGCAGACTGCCGTTTTCTAGGAGGCTTTCTTGAACTTTCCTGTTTTCTCAGATGTTCGGGACACCCGCGAAAAATATTGGGCACAGCATTCGCCAGCAGCACTGATTTCTTGGCGTAGTACTATTTTATATCGTATGCCGGGAAAGTGCTTTGTGCAGACGTGGTCGTTCGGTTGCAATATCCTATCTGCTCTGGGGATTGCCTGGCGTCAAAGTTCTAGGTGAGCAGGTTCTGACAGAGCTTTAAGAAGTGACACTTGGTCCGGACAACTCTGGTAAGCCGATCTACAGTTGGGTACAAAGCACTTACCCATAATCGCATCTAGTCAGCTTCCGGAGCTGGCTGGACCCCTCAAGTGTGCCACAGCAATAACCAATACATCACAGCCAATATGTATATATGTTGCGAGGACACATGCATTTGCACGACGATCACTGCGGCTGGTCCCAAACCGCGACACAAAAAGCTAATTCTAGCACTTTGTTCGTGCATGGTGCCTACCACAACGTGGAAGCCGAGAACCTAAAGTCCACACCTTGTGATGCGCTCTGGCAGCGCAAAACACCGACAAACGCAGCCTGAAATGGCACCGAAAGCCGTACAAACTGCTTAGCCGTATCCGCCACTCCGCAAGCGAATGGGCGCTGCGGCACTGCTGCAGTCGGCGCATGAACTAGAGGGCGAACAGGATCTCTGTGACTCTCTGCCAGCGCTGGTGGTCAGTGGCAACACATAAAATATTCTTACACCGTGGCCTGTTCTCATCACTCATTTTCCAGGAGTCAATCAACACCGGTTCAATTCCATGTGACAGACAGGTGAGCAAGTTCATCCCAGTCTTCAAAAAAGGAAGACATTCATTTAGAATAGCTATAGCCCAATTTCGATAATAAGCATCTTTTGTAAAATAACGGAACATATTTTATACTCTCCTACTGCTAACTTCCTAACATCCGTAAATTTTTCCATCCAAGTCAGCACGGTTTTCGCAAAAATCATTTTTGTGACACTAAACTTTCCCTTTTTCTGCACGACTTACATTTACACCTAGATAGTAGCAACATTCTGACTGACACAATATATTTAGATTCCGAAAAAGTATTTGATAAGGTTCTCCATGATCGTCTCTTACTAAAGTTATCACGCCTTAGCCTGCATCCTTGTATTCTAAGGTTGATTCGTGTATGCCAGCTCATATTCTTCGTCCTTAACAAACATGCTTTCAGATGCACCGCAAGGTACCGTGTTTGGGCCTCTCCTTTTCCTGATATACATTAATGACCTGCCTTATAACATTTCTTCCCATATCCGCCTCTTCACCAATGACTGGTCATTTACCGAGCAATAAACAACCCCACCGGTCATTTCACATTTTAAAATAACCTTACTCGCATACATGATTGGTGTAACACTGGGCTCATGCCGACGACCTGCCTGGAAATGTGTACCAAGCAAGTGCAGAGTGCGCCCGCCTGTTTACAGCAGAGAGAACGGAAGCTGTCAAATTCCATGCTGCAGCGCGCCCGAATCGGTCGCAATCGCATCGCTGGTGTTCCTTGTGATAGATTCCAAACGAAAATAAAATTTTCATCACGCTTTGCGATGCCAGAAAACCGCGGTTTCTTGGATGCCGAAAAGTGGCCAAAGGACCGCAGGCAGACTTGCGCTGTAGCATTCCACGGGGTGCGCTCAGTGAGCAAAATTTTACCGCTCTAAACAGCACTTCTGGCGCTGAAATGTGCCAAAAAGCACGAAAGAAGTGTCCCTCCGATTGTGAGCACATTCACACTTGGGAGTCGCGAGCGAGCTGAGCTTTCGGTAACGACGCCGACCGCGGACGCACCGGGAAACGAACTGAGCTGCTCCCTGGCTGCTGTAGTCGTCGCTAAGCGTAACCGTTTCACATCGGCCAAAGCAGACGAAACTCTCGAAAGCGCGCAAACGTCATTCCTGAGAGTTTTCGCTTCAAACGAGAAGGCAGCCCGCAGGTTGAGCTTGCAAGTGTGGGCGACGGTGTTATCGAGCTTCTGCCTGGTCGCAAGCGACTGCTGATCGCATGCCCTTTGCCATGTTCGACGCGAGGAGCTACTTTAAAAAAATCGGGAAGACGACTTTGGGGAAGCTGGTCGAGAAATTTGCTCGCCATTCGACATAATCGGCCTGCATCGCAATAAAACACCGCCCCTAGCTCTGTTGCACTTCTGACGGTGCAAATCGACCGATTACTTGCCAAAAACACGAAAAATCCGAGCGTCGCCAGTGGCGAGTCAGGCTGTCAACATGGCGGGTCAATGCAACCACGGTGTTTCCCGGCGATTTTCTCGAGCCGATCATGCTCGATTCGTGCCATCCGACTAGACAAACGGTCTAAATGCGTGGTAGGGTCATTGAATTTTGTTCCTAGACATCTGTCAACAGCGCAGACGTGACGCTGCGCAAACACAGACACTCGAACCGTAGAATTAGCACAGTGTCGTCGAAAACGGTGCGCTGAAAAACTCTCGCTTTGCAAACTTCACAGCTGCACACCTTGGGAAAAAATTGCCCAGTAATCATGAAAAGCCCCTACAGCAAAATCGTTCAGTTTTCACGATCGCGCTTAGTGCCCACAGTGAGTGGCTAATCGTTTTTTGAGTACAATAAAAACAACCACAGACTCGAGCCACGGCATTTGCGGCGCTTTCCAGCGAGATACTATTGTAGTCTTCCGTGAACCCCCCCCCGATAAAAAAAGAGGCCACTGTCTTTGAAAGACCCCGAAATACCCTCGCAAAAGCGGCCACTGCCTTCGTGATCTGAAATACCCCAAAGGTTGAAAGCATGGGCAGCGACCGTGGCCTCGTGCAATGCTTGGTCAGATTACAGCAACAGGGATTGCACACGCCCGGTAAAAACTTGAAACAGCGAGAGCTCACTGCCTTTTTTTGCACATAAATAAGGTTTTGCTTCACTGAATATATTGTATTTTGACTTTCTCGCAGTTGCGGTGCAATTAAAGCTCGAATGCTTTACAATTTCTCGGGTGGTTGCTTATATCGAATTACCACTTATAATGAATTTTTTTCGCCGTCCCGTTGACTTCGTTATAACGAAAGATTACTGTATCTCAGTTTGCATATTTTGAGTGATATTTGCGTCAACATGTCCTTAACCATACAATAAATTCTGCTAACCGTGCTCTAGGTTATACCTGCCATAACCTTTCACTCGCTTCTCCCCGTGTTAAACATCTTGTTTTCCAAACGTTTGTGTGACGCACTGTTGTTTGGGCTAGGGGTGCAAAGGAAGAAGAGGGAAGTCATGAGAGGGGGACAAAAAGGCAACAAAGGTCTTTCCCTTTTCTGTCTAGCTTCTTCCCAGCCTCGGCGACCTCACCACAATGTGCCACAGCCAGATTCGAGTAGGTGCGCGCTGTGCTCCGCACCAACTGTGCGCATGCATGGCAGTTTTGCGGCAGACGATGGCGCCGTGGGGTCATGACGTCGCTCAGAGTGCTTCAATATGGCCGTCGTTGCTAGGAGGAGGCGCTTAGAGCTAATAACTTCTAACTGCAATTTCTAGCTCAGATGCCCACGTAGAGCCCTACTTCTTTTTTAAGTACGCATAATAACGTCGTGGTTAGTAGCTGCAATGTACAACCACGATTTGTTGGTAGACCGTGTCGTGACCCCTTTAATCATAGTAATCCAACCCGTAAAGTGTGTCCTTGCTGAGGGAGCCCTGGAAAGCGGCTCCAAATTGACCAGTGAAAACCGTCACATTTGCAGTGATCACCACAGAGAGGAAGTCTACACTTGAACGCAGGCAGTTATAAACCTGATGCAAATAACACTGATGTGGCTCGTACATCTGGTCTGCTCGGCGGCATGGTGTAGCAGAGCTGAATAGCCGGTGCTTCTCCGTAGCTACCACTGCACAAATCCGTCCTGAAGAAAAACGCCAGAAGATAAGTGGCATCCCCACCTGCGTGGAGAGCCGTGATGCCAGTGTCATCTCCAGGTTGCCCTTGAGCCCCAGCAGTGCTGGCACCAGAATGAACAGCTCCGACACCTTCTTGAACACGGGCCAGTGCTGTGCAAGCAGAGAAGACCAAGGCACAGGTTTGCAATACGTGCAATGTCTACACTGCATTGGGACACACTGCTCTTGTGTGCCCTGATGTCCAGCTTTCCATAGTTGAGTTGAGTTGTTGTTAGCTACTGGTGGGGATAGCCTTGCAATTATTCCACCGGCCATTGCTCCACCGTCGCCACTTCACCACCACGCATACAAACACCCACAATAATCATCAATTGCTGCTGTCACCATTTTGAGTCCAAATCAGTGTCCCCAAAACATTTCTGAAGGTGGGACGGCGCTCTCCTAGTATACATATGTCCAATTTCCGCACGGGTAAATGATGTCTTGAAGGGAACCATGCGGTACTCCTGCCCTCTTAAAGGACGTGACTAGGACTCACCTCTCCACGTTGTAATCTAGGCAGCATATAAATTAATGACCTAGATCCTCGCACACGCCACATGATATATACAGTGGTGATGTAGCCAGTCTAGTATTATGCCTCCATGCTGGGGTGCCCCCAATGTTACGACAGCTCCCACAAGAGCCTGCCAACCCCACGTCACACATGAACTCATACAAGGAATGCACTCTTACACAAAACAAGAATTTTTCCCAACTACTACAGTGGGACCCATATATTAAGATGAAGTGGCACTGGCCAGGCAGGCCTGCCCGCAATAAAACAGAGTGGCACATCACTTTATTGGGAGATGATACCTTGACCGAAGCTATTCCGAATGAAAATTAGGACGGAGATGTGTGCCCATAACGATGCAATTTGGTGCTTATCATAATGACTATTTCGACGATGGTTTGAAACCACACTTACACATGACACCTGTGGATTTTGGTATGAAATGGCTCTATCTGCACTAGCTTTTCAAAAGCCTGCTTCGCTGCCGCAAGCTTTGCAGAACCAATCGTACCTTCATGTTATTTTTAGATTAGGTTGTTCCGCTGTTGGTAGCACCCCCCCCCCCCCCCCCCCCCCCCTTATCGGAAGATGCAGCGCATACAGGAATTCAAAGAAAACATATAACCACATTTTTCTCTCAATTATCTAGTCCAAAACGTGGTGTGGCCCATACACGGGATTATAAGGTACACACCTGAAATGCCTTTGTTCTTTGTCAACTGTTTTTCCCCAAACTTTGGGGTGCCAAGTTTGGGGCAGTGGTCCTTACATGTATGTATATGGTAGGCAAAGTACCAGCATCAGTGTCATGTACGTGTACATGAAAGTGGTTTTTGCTAGAAAGCTATAACACTATTATTACTACTAGTGTTACATTCCTTTCCTACTGCTGAAAAATTGCGAGAGTATTCTCTGAAGGAACTGCTTGGTAAGGATCCGTAGTCCCAGTCATGCCACCACTTTGGCTTTCCAACAGTGTTCCCCATCAGAAGTGCACTAATGTTGAAAAAGAAACCTAGAACAAAGAGCTTGCTGAAAAATCGGGCATGTCTTGGTTCTTTGCCAGCAGTAACTATCTTTGCAGGGGTGTTTCACACAAACCAAAATGTCAGCCCTGCCCTGGCACAGCCAAATACTTCTTTGTATTTCTGCAGAGTACTGTTTGTTTTTGTCTCTGATCTTTACCTTCGCGCTTTGTTTCTTGTCGGTGGAACCTGGGCTTATCACTTTCACATCTTGCCTTTGTTGGGCACGAAGGGACTAGAGTGTTCTTGAAAAATCATAATCCCGTGCTGCTGTTTTCACGTTGTTTGAGATCACTGTCGTTTGTCCATGCCCTTTATCTCTGTTTTATGCTATCTTTAAAGTGAGTGTGGCTGAAAGTGGCGATGATTCTCTTCTTTGCCGAGTTGTTCCTGCTTGTGGGCACAAGGTTGTTCAATAAACAGTGTTTAAGTTGGATGCAAGTCTGCCAGTTTTCCTTCTCGACTGCGTACCGTCACCACTACATGACAGTATCCCCAGTTGGCAAGTTGACAGTACTGACACAACCTCTCCAAGCAAGCTGCAAATGCCTTGTGGATGCTCCAGTTTTACAGGAATACAGGATATGAAAGATCATTCATAGCTTTCAGGCCGTCACATCAAATTCCACTCTACTTTTCAAAAACCAACCTGCATGCTGTGCCAACTGTCCACGGGCTCACCTGGATGACGTCCAGCACAAGTCCCGCGCCGACCGTGCCAAAGCCAGCAATGAGAAATGGCACAAACACCTGCACAGCCACTGACCAAAGGGGCTCAGGTGCATCTTCCACACCGACATCAGTACCATCAACCTTGGCACCACCTATGCTGAGCCGACGGGGCAGCAGCGGCTCCTTGTCCACCACCACCACTTCTTCGTCGGCCGTCCAGTCGCCCTCGCCCCCTGACTCGACATCATCACTGCTGCGGAGGGCTGAAGAAGAGGCGGCCAAGTTGCTGAGTGGCTGGCCTTCCACTGCAGCTTTCTTGTCGCCCGTCAGCCTTGGCACCATCCTGTGCCTTAGTCCCCGTGGGCTAGGCTGTGGCGCAGGGCTGGTCGGGGAGACGGAGCCCATCGCCGCAGCGAGGGCATTGGTAGGCTTGTCCTCCTGGGATAGTGACGACACGATAGAAGAGATTGGCGGGCGGAGGAGCCACATATGCAGCAAAGGCAGCACATGTGCGAGGCAGCATCGAAGGCTCACTGGCGCTGCCTTACACTTGTGATGAGCTTGAGGCATCATCATCACTCACTGGAAACTACTGAGGACAGCACTTATGCCACTAGTAATGGCACCAAACTGATAGGCTCCTCCTCAGCCAGATGAGAACAAAGGAAAGGATTTTGCAGAGACAGCCCTAACATTTTGCCACTGGTCATCTGGCCAACGGTCAGACAGTTGGCTCCAGTTCCTTTGAGACACCTTTGATCCATGACCCTCCTTAGCATAGTATCACCTGCGTTACATGGACTCCTACAAATGCGATGTTTTCAATAGCTTTTCTGTTTCACCACACTAGCTTCCATTTTCCACATCAGAGGAGATGGAACGCACATTTGGAGCCTACATGGGCAGCATATAACTGCAAAATAGAGATGCCAGTTGGCCTCTCTAATTTTGAACTAACCTGACTATTAACACTGCCCCATAAGGAAAGAAGACAGAAACAAGCTGCTGCACTTGTCTCTTGTCAGGAAACTTAGTTGCAGGGCTCTCCTGTGAGGCTGAGCTCTTCGGGCGTTCAGGCCCAAGAACAGGATCTGTTAAAAGAGTACACACACTTAAATTTCGGGTGCATGTTTTCTTCTTTTAATGATGCTTAAAATACAACCTTTGTCCATAAAGTTGCGAGACCGATTTATTTTCTTCTCTAGAAATGATTCCCCAAAAAAAATGTTGGTGCATATGTGTAGCACCATCTTTTCGGGCTAACATGAGCTATTTATGTTAATTGCTGTGGCAGCCGCTAGATGACACTACATGTAGAAAAATACGTTGTCACTAGTCGATTGCGCATGCTACAGTGAGTGAATGTGGAGAGATGAACGTCCACCTCGAACAGCATTTAAACATAAAATTTTGTGTGAAGCTTGGCAAGACAGCCACACAGATGTACGAGCTCCTTTGTGAAGCTCACGGCAACGAGACATTATCACGGGCGCGAGTTTTCGAGTGGCACAAGAGGTCGTTTCGGGGAGAACGGTGGTGGAAGACGAAACAAGGCAGGGGCGCCTTTCAACCTCACGGAATGAAAACAACGTGGCTCCGATCAGGAAAATCGTACAGCAAGACCGCATCATTACAGTTTGCATGCTATCAGATGCTCTCGACATTAGTAACACAAAATGGCACCAAATTTTGCGTGAGAACTTGGGGAAATGAAAGTTGAATGCCAGACTTGTGCCGCACTCCCTCACACAGGACTACAAGGACACGGGGGCATCATCGAGCGCTGATTTGCTCTCCGAGGCAGAGAAGGATGCCGCATTCGTCGACAGTATCATTGCTGAAAATGAAACATGGTGTTTTCAACATGATCCTCAAACAAAGAGGCAGAGCGCCGAATGGCAGTCCACAAGCTCTCCGGCGTCGAGAAAAGTGCGGCGACAGAAGACCAAAACAAAGACTATGCCGATAGTTTCTTTCTATGCCAGAGGTGTCATACACCACGAGTTCATCCCAAAAGGGCAGATGGTGAATCAGAAGTTTTATATTCGCGTGCTTCAACACATGCGTGACGCAATGCGACGCCGTCGCCCTGACTTATGGGCATCTGACCAATGGAGCCTTCTCCACGATAACGCAAAGCCACACACTGCTCTCAGCGTGACAAAATTTCTCACTTTGTACAGCATTACTGTACTTCCCCATCCGCTATACTCGCCTGACCTCTTCTCTCGCGATTTTTTCCTTTTTTCTAGTGTGAAGAGAGCCCTAAAAGGTTGCTGGATGGGGAGCGTGGAGGCCATTCAAGATGCGACGACAAAGGAGCTGACAGCCCTGCCAAAAGAAGCGTTTTCCAAGAGCTGCTTCAAATGCTAGTTAACCTTTGAAGGAGCCTGTTAAGGCTGGTCAGATGATCGCCATGGTCGATGAAAAACTATGAAGGCACGATGGTCGGTGATCGTACAAGGCAGTTAGCAGTATAAAGAGCACTTGTGTCGTCGTATGCTTGCTCAGCGAAACGTTCCCAGCTGTGCCATTAAACTTCGAACTACTTAATGGAAATCGTTTATTAGGGACATGAGACAAGATACAAGGCAGTTAAGAAAAAATTGCTGCTGGCCTAGCTCTGTTAGGCCAGGATATCTGTAGCGAAATCGCGGAGACGTCTGCATCATGTAAAGCCATCAAGTAAGCCCCCTCATGTAAAGCCATCAAGGGCCCTTGAGGTATCTATAATAAATAAATCGGAAGAGTGCATTCACCAGATGCGCTTTCATTCATGCTCAAAGCTTGAGCCGTAGTGGCGGAGTGGTAGCATCACCGCCTCAAACGCCAAAGGCCCTGGTTCGATTCCCAGCCTCGCCACAGGTTTTACTTCTTTTTTTATTCAGTGAGTGTGGGGGCGTTTCACTGGCTCCCATAGATGCCACCACCGAATACGTTGGTTAGCGGTTAAGCGCAGGCTCTGTTAAGGCGCGTTTACACTCCGGCGTAAAGCGCGCGCGCGCGTGCTTCACGGCGACATCACGTCGGCCAAAGTGAGACCCTCTATACTCCAACTGCGCTTGACCGCCGACGCGTTTGGAGGCTTCGGTGCACTCCGACTGCACTGGCAGAGGCTTGGAGCATGTCTCTATTTTGCGCCGAGTGCACCAGCTGCCGCCGGCCCGGCCAGACCGGTTCGGCTCGGCGGCGAGGCGCGTGTTGTGACCTCATGGGCCTCCTCGGAGCGTCGCAACGGCGAAATCGCAAGTTCGCGGCCAGTAAAGCTTTCGCTTTAAAAGAAATTTGGAACTGCAGAGAGCGTGACTCTGCTCTCCTCCAACTCGTTTGTTTGTAGCTCCATTCAATAGCTTCGACAGTTGGGCGGAGCTGTTCTATTCGAGCTCTCGGCTAATTTAATCCATTCACAATACACATCTGAAGGTACATGCAAGTGGGCGAGAGAACACGATCCAGTGGATTCTGTACCTCCGGAAACCCACGGAACCCGTTGAAGTGTCGTGCATCGGTTTTACCTTAAAGCCGCCAACCTTAAACGCGAGCGCCCTTGAGCACCCACCCGTTTTTTGTGGCAAAGAAAATAAATAACCTGGCCCTCACAATCGCGAGAAACCTCCCCAACGCCACTTGCTGCACCGTGCGACAGCGCCTTTCAAAGGATCACAATCCATTGGCCCCAAAGCCTCAGCCAGCCTCCGATGGGCGCGACGTGCTGACCTTGTCCTCGTGCCTCGCGACTTCCCGCACTGGGATTAAGATATTTAAATAGCAATGGCTGCTCACTGAGGAAGGGGGAAGCAATGAAGTGAAGTAGCAGTCGCTGACCATAGTCGAAAAAAGAAAGACGTTTCGAAACCCGTACGGGTTTCTTGTTCACAGTGAGCAGGACAAGAGCGGTGGCGAATTTATATCCGGAGAATGTGACGTAAAGATCGGGCGTAGATGCCTGGCAGGGGGCCAGCGTTCTTGTTTAATGTTGCTTGTGTTGTTTGGATGAATAGCGATTCCAGCAGAAGGCGCGTCGTCAGGTTTCTTGCCTTAGATAAGATGGAGGCATTGCCCCAGTCAATCTGGCGGCCAGTGTCGTGTGCATGACCCGCCAGCGCATTTGTGGCATGCTTTTTGTTTTTCACATCACTTTGGTGGTCCTTTATGCGTCTTGAGAACTTCCCTGTCTCACCGATGTAGGCATGATTGCAGTTCAGGCATGGTATTTTGTAGACGACTCCTGGAAACTGCTCATTTGGTAGTCGGTCTTTCACATTCATTAGCTGATTCCGCAGCTTGCTGACAGGCATGTGGGCCACGCATAAGTCGTATTTTGAGAACACACGAGACAACGCTTCGCTGATACCAGGCATGTATGGAATGCCTGCTCGTGTTCGATACGTCCTACAATCAGTGGTAGCTGGATGTGCAGCTCGTTCTTGTATCTTTGATATGAAGCGGCTCGGATAACCGTTGGCTGACAGTTCTTCGTGCACTCTTTTTAACTCCTTTTCTTGATCTTCTTGGCTTTTGCAGATACGTGTCGCACGTTTGGTCAGTGATGTGACGATGGAGGCTTTGTGCGCAACTGGATGATTTGAATGAAAATTTAAGTACTGGGCTGTGTGCGTAGGCTTTCTGTACACAGAGAACGAAAGGCGATTGTCCCTCCGCTCGACCAGGACATCCAAGAAGGGAAGGCGGTTTTCTTGCTCAAACTCGGCCATGAACTTCAAGCTTGGTTCGACACTGTTTAGTTCATGTAGAAACCGCGACGCGTCCTCTTTCCTTAATATGCAAAAACAGTCGTCGACATACCGGTAGAAGACCTTGGGTGCTGGAGTGAAAGCATTCAATACCTTGTCCTCTAGTGCTTCCATGACGAGGTTTGCTGCACATCCAGCTACCACTGAGCTGCACATCCTACCTACGAGCTGCACATCCAGCTACCACTGATTGTAGGACGTATCGAACACGAGCAGGCATTCCATACATGCCTGGTATCAGCGAAGCGTTGTCTCGTGTGTTCTCAAAATACGACTTACGCATGGCCCACATGCCTGTCAGCAAGCTGCGGAATCAGCTAATGAATGTGAAAGACCGACTACCAAATGAGCAGTTTCCAGGAGTCGTCTACAAAATACCATGCCTGAACTGCAATCATGCCTACATCGGTGAGACAGGGAAGTTCTCAAGACGCATAAAGGACCACCAACGTGATGTGAAAAACAAAAAGCATGCCACAAATGCGCTGGCGGGTCATGCATACGACACTAGCCACCAGGTTGACTGGGGCAATGCCTCCATCTTATCTAAGGAAAGAAACCTGACGACGCGCCTTCTGCTGGAATCGCTATTCATCCAAACAACACAAGCAACATTAAACAAGAACGCTGGCCCCATGCCTGGCATCTACGCCCGATCTTTACGTCACATTCTCCGGATATAAATTCGCCACCGCTCTTGTCCTGCTCACTGTGAACAAGAAACCCGTACGGGTTTCGAAACGTCTTTCTTTTTTCGACTATGGTCAGTGACTGCTACTTCACTTCATTGCATCACCATGCCTGACCAGACGGATTTCCGTCGAACTCTTGACTACTGAGGAAGGGGGAAACGACCCGCCGGCGCCTAACCTAAATGTGCTCCCTCAAAAGCATCGCACGCTCTGTGGGGCTGAGGTCGATGAAATGCAGGCCGGAGTTTTTGCGAGAACTTCGTTGGCGGGTTCGGAAACGGGATCCATCGTAACGCTGGCAAGACGCCGCTGCGGTGCAAACGTTAACGAAGCGACCCCCGATAGATGCCTTCAAAGTGCGGCGGCGGTAGCTTTCATTTCGGCTGCTGCTAGACCGCATCGCTAGTGCCAGAAATCACGGAGTCTGCGTTGTGTCACGTTTTACGTCACTCCATCCTGTGACGTCAAAAGAGTTGCCATGACGTCATAAGAGTGGGCCGAGTTTGAATCGGAGGGCGGGCAAAACTTTTTGAACTTCGAATCCAAATTTCTTTGAAATAAATGCATCTTTTGCTCCCGGACAAGCGGCAACAAAGCCAGGAATTGCCAAACTACAGATTTTGCTAGCAAAAAAAATTGACAGAGTTCTCCTCACTGTCCCTTTAAGTATGCATGGAGGGGAGCAGGAAGTCGAAAAAAGCTAAGCGGTGATGTGAAAGGTGCGGGGGAGGGGGGTAGGGAGACGGGGGGCGAGTGGTTTAAGAGTGTGAGTTACATTAACGGACTGTGGGGAGGCAGTCAATGGCGACTTTTCTTATTTGAGCTGCAGAGCGAAGCCGCTGTGCATATGCCGCGGGCAGGTTTCCCCTTGTGTGGTTTGTGTTGTTCGGGATAGTCTGAATGTGCCAGGATTCAAGAGCCTTTTTTGGTAATTTGTTTCGGTTCCGAGGATGCTGGTTTCGTCAAAGTTGGTTCTGTGGTCTGAGTCTTCGGAATGTTCAGCTACAGAGATTGCGCTTTCATGCAAAGTTGCGGACGTCGTTGTTATGTTGCTGGCTCTGAAACGTTGGGTTTTTATACTAAACTTGTTTATTGGAGATGTGTCAGAGTTTATAAGTCTTCAAACCCAACCAGACAGGCAAATTTGTCAACATGTTTAGTTTTTCCTTGTTATGTGTAGTAACGTCTTATGCACCACTGCAAAGAAGAAAATATGCCACTAAATTTAGGTGTCTATGCTCCTTTAGGCTTGATTGCTCAATTAAATAAAAATATTGAGGATACCACCTGATGAAAACAGCAGTGCACATTAAAATAAAATGGGCTTTCATGCAAAGCAGAATATGTTGGCACAACCAACAGACCAAGACTGTGACAATGCAAGAACATACAGAGCATTTTCACAACTCATTTTTGCACAAGTTTTGCTCTGGAAGGTGCTCCAGCACTCTCTCAGGTGCAGAGAGGGTGCTGCAAATGGAAATACTCCAGAATGATCAGCAGTAGTGCTTGCTTGCTGCAGTTTTGCCTTTGTGTTGGGCAGCCACAAGAAAGGAAGAGGAAACGGCACATGCATGTGTGGCGAGATGCGCTGCACACAACAGCCACAAAGCTCGCTCTCACTTTGCCTTCCTGTCAGCTTAGGTGCACGAGCCGGAGGATGGCCGAATACATGCGACAGATTTGCTGTCGGAGGAGGCAACACTGAAAAGCTTCTATCACTGATAAGAATGCAATCTGTTTCTTGCAGTATTTCTGATAATTTTATGCTCTTTACACTCTGCTGCATTGCATCGGTATTATTCCCTCATTCTAGAACCAATTTCTTAATGGTCTAAAAATTCATGAACACAAGTGTGCCGCATATCTTTTGGTGTTCCTTCATCTAGTATGATGCAAAGTCCTTACGATAACCACTTTCCAAGCTGTGAAACCATGCCTCACACATCAGTTTCACACATCAGGAGCACTGCGGTGCTCCATATACTACCGCAATGCATGGCCTCAAGATGCACATGGCCATGAGAATGTAGACTGTGTGAAATTCTTCCCACACTAGCCACAGCACAAGTTCTTCTGTTCTTCACTTCCCTTTCCAAATGCACCTGGCAAGAGTAAGGCACATTTCCACTAAGACACCCCTCCCTCCCTCTTGCTGATCTTCGAAGCACGCAAAACCGAGCAGGTGCTGCAATACACAGCTTTAAGGCAGCTGTTGTCATGCTCAAAGTAGAGAATGTACTGATGGCACACTATGATTGAAGTTCAATGTTAAGGTCTCACTAGCCACGTGTTTGCAGGAGTGTATCATGAGCAATGCATTACACATTACAGTGTGTAATGCATGTAAGGTGGGGACGCCACTGAGCACACGAGCAAGTCAAGAAAGGTCTGTGCCAAGAAAGAACTCAGCCCCGGTAAAAAGCTGTTGCTGGCCTAGTTGGCATTTACTGCAGAACATACTTTGATGCAAACTAAGATCAACACATGGAAATGAAGCCCTCATTCTAGAGGCAGCAATTTGCAGCTAAGTCTTTGTAGCACCCCTCACACTGCGCTCGGCTCACAGGCCATGGCACGCGGCGCCGGACAAGAAAGAGGAAGCTAGGCTAGGCAGCCGCAGCGCGAGCAGCGCAAATAAACAGTTCGAACCTCAATGCTGTCGGAGCTGGTTCTTCCTCGCCTTAGCTCCGACAGATTTGGTGACCCGGCTTCAAACACCCAACCCCATCATCCTACATGGATTCCTCTGGCTCTTCCGCCTTGACTACCGGCAGTGACATGCCCCAGAATGCTCAGCCTCTCGGTGCTTCAGTGGCCGCGTTCCAGCCAGTCAGCCTGCCGCCATTTTGGCCCAATAGACCCCACGCCTGACTCTCGCACGTTGAGGCGTATTTCCAGCTGCGGTGTATCACCAGCCAAGGGACCAAGCTCCTCCACCTGGTGTCCACCCTGCCTCCTGATGCCACTGAGGAGTTAGTAGACGTCATCAGCTCGCCAGACACGGCTCACTCCTTCGCCACGTTGAAGGCAGCTCTCATGGACCGCAAGTCCGCGTCCGAGCGCACCAAGCTCCAGCAGCTCCTCAGCGCTGCAGAGCTTGGCGACAGCCGCCCTTCACAGCTCCTCCGTCACATGCGCCAGCTTCTGGGAGACTCCGCTGCTCAGCACGACCTACTTCTGCGTGAGTTGTTCCTTCAGCGTCTTCCCCAACACATGGTCCCCATCCTCGCAGCTGTGGGCAATGTTTCATTAGCCAAGCTCACTGAATTCGCTGACCATGTTGCGGACTACTCACGGCTCCCCAACGTCAGCTCTGTGACCAGTCCGCCTCCAACTACTCCCGCAGACTCCCAGCTTGCCAGCATCGAATGTCGACTTGATGCTCTTGCCAGCAGGTGGCTCGATGTTTTCGTGCCTTTGATGCACCATTCTCCGCCGAAGTTTAGGCCATGCTGCCGCTCCCCGGAATCCCAACCGTCTGATGTGTGGCCAGCCACCTCGACCTCAGCTGTCTGCTGGCACCACCGTATTTTCAGCAGCTCTGCCCGCAAGTGCACACACCCGTGCTCCTGCGACCGGCCACTGATGGCGGCAAGTGATGCTTGTGGACGGACATGCCGCCTCTTTCATGTATTGGACAAAATTACCGGCACTCGTTTCCTGGTCGACATGGCAGCACAAGTCAGCGTCATAGCGGCCTCTTGGGCAGATCGCCGTCGCAACGAACAGACCTCCCCGCTCCAAGTGACCAACAACTCCCCCATTTGCATGTACGGCCAACGGTGCCTGACGCTTAACCTCGGATTGCACCGCATGTTTTGCCGGATCTTCATTATCGTTGACGTCTCGCAAGCTGTTCTCGGCGCAGACATCCTCAGTTCAACAAAGTCATCGACATGCAAGCTCATCGCCTCATAGATCTCAGCACGCACCTCTTCGTCAACGACGTACTCTCCACCACTGCAGCGGCGGGGCTTCGCACTCGTCCCTGTTTCGCCGTATGCGAAAGTTCTGGCTGATTTTCCCAACCTCACAAAGCCGCATACCACAGAGTCACCGGTGAAACACTCGATCACTCACCACATCGTGACTTCGGGACCTCCGGTGTTTGCTCGCCCTCGCCGTTTGTCGGGAGAACGCCTCGCTATCGCTTGCCATGAGTTCGAACACATGCTGGAACTCGGCATAGGACGCCCTTTCTCCAGCAACTGAGCATCACCACTTCACATGGTGCCAAAGAAAGATCCGGGCGACTGGAGACCATGTGGAGTTTACCGCGCCCTCAATGCTCACACTTTACAAGACCACTATTCACTTCCTCACATACAGGACTTCACATCAAATCTGGCTGGGTGCACGATCTTCTCTGAAATTGACTTAGTGAAGGCTTATCATCAAATTCCTGTAGAGCCCGCTGATATTCTGAAGATGGCCATTACCACACCGTTCGGCCTCTTTGAGTATATGCGAATGCCCTTTGGCTTGCGCAACACCGCACAGACTTTTCTGCGAGCTATCAACGAGGATACGCGAGGCCTCAAGTTCATGTTCGCTTACATCGATGATCTCCTCGTAGCAAGTTCATCCGGTATTGAGTGTGAAGCTCATCTGTGCGCCTTCTTCCACCGACTGGATGAATATGGGCTCATAATCAACCCGAACAAGTGCCTCTTTGGCGTAGCTACAATAAAGTTCCTCGGCCACCTTGTCACTCCACAGGGCATTCGGCCTCTCGACAGCAAAGTCAAAGCCACTCAAGATTTTGCCGCCCCAACGTCACTCGAAAAGCTCACAGAATTTTTTGACCTCCTGAACTTTCATCGGCGCTTTCTCCCGAAGTGCACCTCTTTCCTGAAGCCTCTGACTGATCTTTTGGCTATGAAAAAAGATTCTGCTGCGCCACTTGAGTGGACCGAGGACGCTGCCGCTGTATTTGCTGCTGCCAAGAAGGTGCTCGCAGACGCCACTTTGCTCATGCATCTAATTCCTGACTCTCCACTGCGCCTCGTCACCGACGCCTCGAGCATTGCCGTCGGCGCAGTTCTCGAGCAGTACGTCTCTAGTTGGCAGCCCCTCAGTTTTTTCTCCCAAAAGCTGAAGCCACCTGAGACTAAATACAGCACCTTCGGTCAAGAATTGCTTGCTGTGTACCTCGCCATAAAGCACTTTCGCCACTTCCTGGAGGGCCGGGACTTTTACGTCACCACGGACAATAAGCCCTTGACGTTTGCCTTCCAAAGGAACCACAGCACCTACACTGCACGTGAGATCCGCCAACTGTGTGTTACCTCCGAGTTTACAGTGGATCTCCGTCACATCCATGGCCCGGAGAATGCTGCTGCTGAGGCGCTTTCTCGTGTTAGTGCCATGGCGCCTGAATCACCAGTGGGCATGGAGGAGCTAGTGGCTGCACAGCACAATGATCCAAAGCTGCATCGCCTTCGCTCCTCATCCACGTCCCTGTCCTTCGCCGAATGTCCACTGCCGTTTTCCTCCCAGTTCATTACGTGCGAGACATCCACTGGCATCTCGCGCCCCACGTATCTTTGGTTTTCCGTCGCACCATTTTTGAAAAACTGCACTGCCTGAGCAACCCTGGTATTCGTGCTACGCAGAAGCTGATCACATCTCGTTTCCTTTGGCCAAGCATCAATGCCGACATCCACCACTGGGCACGAGTCTGCCTTCACTGCCAGCGCGTCAAAGTTCACCGGCATACCGTCACACCTGCCTCTCCTTTTCGACCGCCTGACGCACGGTTTTCCCACGCTCACATAGACATTGCTGGACCACTCCTGTTATCACATAGGGCCTCTTATCTGCTCACCTGTGTGGACCATTTCACCCGCTGGCCCGAGGCGTTGCCCATTGCTGACACTACAGCCGAGACTGTTGCTTCGGCCTTCATGGCCGGCTGGGTCTTTCGTTTCGGCTGCCCGTCTGTCGTCACCACCGACCGCGGCCGCCAGTTTCAATCGGTCCTGTTTACTGCCCTTTCCAATATTCTGGGTGTCTGCCACATCCATACGACCGCCTGCCATTCTTCGGCCAATGGCATGGTGGAACGTCTGCATCAACAACTGAAGGCTGCCCTTACCACTTATCAGCCAAGGGAACACTGGTCCGACCACCTTCCCCTCGTCCTCTTGAGCATTCGCGCGGCACTGAAGGCTGACCTCGGCAGCTCTTCTGCTGAGTTAGTCTACTGTGTTCCCCTGCGTCTCCCTGGGGAATTCTTCTCTCCTTCCGGAGAGAGGGGACTCCGTTAATCCCTGACGCTTCCACCTACATCCGAGACCAACGCAACACATTTCGCCATATTACTCCTGTCACCCCTGCAGCCCGTCACCCTCAGTCCGTGTTCGTCAGCCAGGACCTGGCCTCCTGCACCCATGCCTTCGTCCGCTATGACCACTTTCGTCCATCCCTCACGCCGGCCTACGATGGACCGTTCCGCGTCCTATACCGTGCGCAGAAGACCTTCACGTTAGACGTCAACGGCCGTGAAGACGTGCCTGTTCACAGACTTAAACCAGGCTACACTGCCCCTCCTCTTCCCGTCGGCCCTACACTCGCTCTCGCTTTGACTGTGCCACCATTCTGCGCAGCTTCCTCCAAGCACATCCCTTGGGTGAATCCTGTAGCTTCGTTCAATGGGAGGGAGCCCTGTAGTGCCCCTCGCGCCGCGCTCGGCTTGCAGGCCATGGCACGCGGCGCCGGGCAAGAAAGAGGAAGTCGGGCTAGGCCACCGCAGCACGAGCAGCGCAAATAAACAGTTCAAGCCTCAACGCTGTCGGAGCTGGTTCTTCCTCGACTTAGCTCCGACATCTTCATTCAAAGGTAGCACACATTTATTTCCCAAATCTATTGTAAATCACCAAAGCAGAATATGCAGCAGTAAAAAATATAACAGTGCACCGATGTACTAAGTGATGGCAATTAGAGGAGACAAGAACAAAGAAGAGGGGCCATATATTTCCAATTTTTCATCATTCTTGTGTTTGCCACCTAACATGACAGGTAATGTTAGCCCATTGGTTTTTCTTGTGCCACCAGATGCTTTGCTTTTATTTACAATAGTGTGTGCAAAATAGATATGCTTCATGCTATCTTTGAGCGAGTAATATAAGCTTATTGCCATCACTGTCCTGCTGTTTCTTCCTATGTGTTCATCCCAGTTTACAGCAAAAATAAGTGGAGATGAGCCTCAATGTTAAGTGAATCATTTGTTAGGGTGGTCTAGGAAAGAGAAATGTTGTTTAGTTTATTACAATTAAATACAGAACCAGTAAGTGGATGTCGTACACAAATTAGCTGCTCATTAAACAACAAAAACTGTACATGTATAGAAAAACAAAGGCCAACTATCTTTCAGTTATCGCAAGACAAGCACAGTATATCCGGCACATTTTCAACTCCCTGCTCTCAGCTCACAAGGTCACAGTCCTTTAACATTAAGCACTATCTTGACCAATCAAGACAGCCTGTGTGGCTGCCTCAACAATAATGAAATTCATTGCAATGCTCATGACATATTACTAAATGCATGAGCAATCCCCTGCAGCATTTGCACAGGCCCTGCTGCCAAACAATGAAATGGAACTCCGTGAACACCAAGAGGTGTAAACCCAGCAGCCTAGAACACTATGACTGGACAATGCTGCACAGATACTGCTCTGGAAACGCCAAGAGCTGCACAGGTGCACTGCAGGATTAGAAACGCAGTGCAATGTATGTCATCACCTATGACAGCACGCTTTTGATGCATAATGAGAATTACATGTATTGAAAGAAAAAAAGAAAATAATATCAGACGGAATAGGACAATATGGTTAGGAAATTTTAGTTTTGCAAGCTGCTTGCCTCTGAGCTGTTAGAGCAAAATCAAAAAACATTGGCAGCAGCAGCGAAGGTGCGAGAGAAAAAACTGAACTTCTGCTCTCTGCAGTGCCCAGAGGGGTCAACTGCTGCACCCTGGTGTCCAGCAACAGCCTTTACGAAAACTGGTGGATCCAGTCTGTAGTGCGACCAAGACTAGTGCGACCTTTCTGCGACTTTTTCTGGACTTTGCCATCCAAACTTTGTTCCAACAACGTTAGGAATTAGTAACACTGATATGTGCAGCTGGATGTGACACACCACCCGGACTGCTCACATTGGCAGTAGCAGCGAAGGTGCGAGGACAAAACGCGGAACTTCTGCTCCCTGCAGGTTGGTAATTTATCTCTTGTAATCGGGGCAATTTGCTTCTCCGTCCTTCTCGTTGCTGCTGCCAAGTAACTTTTTTTCCCCCCTCATCTGCCTGTACATTATCGAAGTCGTCCGTGAGTTGCTTTAAGTGCAACGAGCTGGTGGAATTTGGTGATACATCAGTTGTCTGCACTGAATGCTTTTACAGCTACCATGGCAGCGAGTGTTCAGGGCTACAGGAATAAATTGTTCTGGTTTATGGGGGTTTAACGTCCAAAGGCGACTCAGGCTATAAGGGACGCCGTAGTGAGGGGCTCTGGAAATTTCGACCACCCGGTGTTCTTTAACGTTCACTGACATCGCACAGTACACAGGGCTCTAGAATTTTGTCTCCATCCAAATTGGGCTGTTGCGGCCAGGATCAAAACCGCATCTTTTGGGTCAGCAGCCGAGTGCCATAACCACTGATCCACCGCAGCGGTGAATCAATTGTTCTCACAAGGGGAGATGCAGCTCACAAAAGCTATAAATGCCCACTATTTCATTCCAGCAAGCCTTGGCAAACACCTAAAGAAAAGAAGAGCGACCAGGAAGAAGTTGATGCTATCATGTTTGCAAACCTTGTCAAACAGGTAAACTGTCGGGCTTGAAAAACACCATCGCTGAACTCAAGGCATCAGTGGAAGTGTCATCAAAATACAAATAACTACTGGCACGCATTGACAAACAAGATCAAACAATCGAGAGGGTAGAAAGTGGTCAGCAGACAGAGACACAGCAGCAAAAAGAGGACTTGAAAACCATAGAACAGCAGAGCCGATCTGTTAACTTGGAAATGCATGGAGTTAAAAATTCTTCTGGCAAGAACTAGATATCTAAAGTGAATGAGGTGGCATAAAGGTGCCCGTGCTGACCCAACATGATGTTAATGCCTTGCACAGACTGCCAACAAAGTGTGCTAAAATCCCCATAATCCTTGTTCATTTTGGCAGTAAAGACACATGTAAACGTGTGGCTTATGAACAGGAACAAACTACAAACACACAAGACATGCAGTATCTATCTGAACGAGAACCTGACAAAGCGGAAACGGCAGTTGTAGCAGTATGCAAAGTTGTGAGCGGATAACCATACATTCCGCTTTGCATGGTGCAGACATGGAACAATTTATGCTAGGAAGGAAAGCAGCAAAGCCACCTATCTAATCAAAGTTGAGGGCGACCTTGACAAGTCTGTGACCTAGGCCTTCACTGACTTGAAGTATGATTAATACATGCATGAAAAAAAAAATGAATTGTTCTTACTTGCTACCTGAGGAACTGAAACAGGTTCTTGGTTCAAAATGTTATGCACTATTTAAATGCTTTCTTATACACACGCGGTCACTAAATAACAAATATTCAGAAAAAGAGCTACTGTTATTTTCATTTGACTTCAGTAATGATGTTATTATGCTCACAAAATAACAATGAACAGTTCATTTTCCAATGTTGTCACTGCTATTTTCTGAATCGCAACAGTCATCGCAGTGGCAGCGTATGTTTGCTCGTCAATCGCACACTGAAAAGTGACACTCTCTCCCAATTTTGCGTTTCATGTGATGACTATGAAATATTAATGGCAATCACTGGCGACATGGCCCTCTCTGTAGTTTACCAATCGCTCGATGGCAATATTTTTAACTTTATTAATTTTACTGATTTTTTGGCTTTATAAATAAAAATTGTGAGGATAATACCCAGAAGTATCATTCTGGAACCTGCTCGTGCTACTTATGCTTCAGAAATGCTAACTGATCTCTTTATTACAAATTATGATGTTTCATAAGTTGAATCAGAAGTAGTCCTTTGTGATATTAGTGACCACCTTGGTATATTTATGGCGGTTGAAAAGCCTAAAAGCTGCAAAATATCAAGGAAATCCCATGCTACACAGATTGTCTCTGAACAAAGCTTAGAGAAGTTCCAACGTGATATTGTAATGTAGGGCAGATTTCTCAGACTCTTATTCTACAGAACGCTGCAATGTTGTCGACAAACTGTTCATTGAATTTTTGAAAAAAGTGTATTCAAAGCATTTTCCATATGTAACCAAACGGCTGCCAAAACATATAAGGAAACCATGGATTACACGGGTTTTATTAAACCGAATTAAGGAAAAGAACAAAATATGCAACAGGTTTAATTAATCAAATTCAGGGACGCTGAATTGTTCATCAAATTTAAAGCCTATCGAAACAAGCTTAACAAAGATATTAGGTTTGCTAGAGATTGGTATCTCTGTGAATACTTTGAAGAATGTGACAATAATTCAGCCTTGTTATAGAAATACATAATTTCGCCAGCGAAAGCACGAGACACCAGGAGAAGATGACAGAACAAAGCTGGACTAACGCCGCTGGAGTTGTTAGTCCAGCGTTGTCCTTTGTTCTTCTTCTCCTGGTGTCTCGTACTTTCACTGGTGAAATTATGTCTGAAACACACTGACTAGACCACATGGTTACCTCGTTACTGTTATGAAAAAAACTTAATTCGCTTTTGAAGCACCCGAGAAAGGACAGCTCCATTGTGCTCACGGGGACCGCTCTATTGAGTGCTTTTAACATCTTCAGGCATGTGACAGGCATGCCTTGTGAAAATATTGCCTATCCATACGTCAATGATCACATAGAAAGCAGCCTGTTCCTTCATTCTGTTTCCGAAGCTGAGGTTATACCTACGTTTCTGGGACTTTCTAATAGCTCGGCCTGTGATGTGGATGATTTTCATATTAGGCCAGTCAGGTTTGTCATTGACATATTATCCTCTCCACTAACTTACTTAATGTGTTCTTTAAATGGTGTCTTTCCAAATAAAATTCAGGTTGCTAAAGTAGTGGTAATTAACAAGAAAGGTGATAAGAACTCCATTAGAAATTACAGATTAATTACTATTCTCCCTATTTTCCCCAAGGGGTTAGGAAAACTTATTTCTTCGTGGTTAGAAAAATTCATAGATAAAATGACATAAGAAGAAATCAGTTTGGGTTCCGGGGGCCTCGGAAGAATAAATCGACTGAACTAGCGCATCTCTATGAAAAAGAGTGCATCTTAAACAGTTTTAAAAACAACCAAATCATACTTGGTATTCTCACAGATTTCAGAAAATGTTCGTTGACTCTTTAAATCACAAATTGCTGATTAGAAAGTTAGAAATGTACAGAATTAGAGGCCTTCCACTGGAACCTTTAAAATACTGTTTTTCGAATTGTGCATAATATACAAGTATTAATGGCTTAATGGCTTTGAGTCGAATATTAAATGTGAAGTGCAGCAGGGTAGTATATTGGGACCTCTGCTTTTTAACTTATAAAGTAAAGACATAGTAAACATCAATGACAAAGCATCTTTTTTAATTTTTCCAAATTAAGACTATTCATGCATGACTGAGTAATATACAGCCCTATTTATCATCCCACCGATAGTCACCTAATGCAAAAAGATATTGACACAATAGCCAGATGGTGCGACAGATGGCTCATGCCTTCAAACCTGGACAAATGCCAACTGTTGTCGTTCTCTTGCAAACGCGCTGTAGTTCATAATTCATACAATATTAACTCAGTTCCGATTGTCCCAAGAACGTCGTATAAGTACCTTGGATTACATCTGACATCTTCACTATCTTGGGTAAACAATGTCCAGAGAATATGTTCCAGTGCATCCTGTGTCTTAGGTTGTCTCCTACGCAACCTCAAGTCAGCATCTCCCGAAGTAAAAAGCTTGCTTAGCTAACATTTGTTTGTCCCAAACTTGAATTTGCATCATCCATCTGGCATCCCTTTCAAGCCTACCTCACCGCCGAACTTGAGGCCATCCAAAACTGCGCGACCCGTTTTATCACCTCTGGATACACAAAAGAAATTAGCATCACTGTACTGAAACGTTCTATCTCCCTCCTGGCACTTGAGTCACGCCGCATCATCTCACGCCTTTGTATACTGCAGAGCTTTTACTACCATCGGACGTCAAATCACACCCTGCTGAAACCATCGAGCAGAACTTCCAGTTGCCTTAGCCACAGCCAACCCATAGCCAACATCAGGAGCCGTACTTCAGCAATGAACAGTTCTCTTTTTCCTGACGCAGTAACCCATTGGAATGCGCTGCCCAGCGACATAGTTTCATGCAATGATTGCAAATCATTTCGCGCGAAACTCACCAGTCACTTTCAGAACACGTGAACCTTTTGTTGGCCTGTATTTTTTCCTGTATTTTTTGCTTACCTTATTTGTAACCACTTGATCCTGCTTATTTTATTTTTTAGCATTTACAGTTGCAGTGTTGCGTTCATTGTGCCTATATTTTCATCATGCATGCATTTACACAAAACCAATTGTAGCCCCTCCTTATGTAATGCCCTCAGGCCTTTAAGGATGAAATAAATGAAAGGGAATTAATTTATGCAGACAACACAAGTATTTTCCTTTCCGCGAGCGACTGCAATACCCCAATAGACAAAGAAAACATTGCTTTATCTTAACTAAACAATTGGACAGAGCAAAACGGGTTAAAAATAAATGCAAATAAAAGCAAGTTGTTACTTTTCAATTAAAGAACAAACTTTTGCATAAGAAGAAAAAAATTACAAATTAATGCAGAAGAGGTTGAGATAGCTCACAAACTAAAATGTTCGGAGTTATCTTCAACGAAATGTAATGGGATCATCACAATGATAATATCATGAGAAGTGTGTTCCAGCTTAGTTTTACAGGAGTACAAAGTAGTACTTTGAGGATGCATGCATTATAAAAATTTTTGATATCTATAGTTTTCAATTGCTTTCCCGGTATAAAAAGAGCAACTTCGTCATAGTGATTACATAAAACCATTGGCCTGCCTAACACGTAGCGAAAAGCTGTACTCCATGAGACATCATTCCCCGTGGCAGATTAAAATTCCTAGGACAAATTATGGACAACAAATGATCACTTACCCGTTACCGAAATACCTAACTATGCTACATCATAAAAATACTGATTTAAGTACATCGATTCATGATCTTTTCAAGTATTTCCTATGTTTCAATGAAAAGCCTGGCTGTACATTCTTCTCTCTTTATTTTAATTATTATTATTGCAATGTGCGCATCACGCATTTTTTGTAACACTCTTTTGGTGTTACTGTGATGTCATTGCCTGAAATGTACCCGATGTTACCCTGATGCTCTTGTACATGTAGGGGCGGATGACAAGACCTAGAACAAGAGGCAAGACCTAGATCAAGAGGCAGGACCTAGAACAACTAGACCAGAAGCTCAGACACAACACTACTAACCAGTAAAAGAGCACTCAAAGGAAACGAAAGGAAAACCACAATTTGAAAGACCTTCCACCAGGGGTACCCTTTGTGACAATGAGGCACAGATGTCCTGACTAGTTTGACTGCCCAGAAATTTAGCTAGACAGGTGGGGCTGTCAGCTGCCATCCAATGAGATCACATTTTGTACTTCCACTGCAACTATCTGTTCAATCAAACCAGCAGCTCTTAACTTAGGAACTTTATCCCATACCAAACTTCGCCATGCAGTAAACGTGTGGCGAGAGTGCAAGCATCAACTTTACGCACCACATCTGGCAGGACACACATCAAAAGTATGTGATGGTAACAGAGAGTGCTTGATGCAGTAGCATGAAACACGAGCGACAACTAGCTCTTCTGCCTTTGCTTGAATGGCTGAACATTTTTCTAGCAAGCATGAAATGGGCAAGTGCAACACAAAGCTGATGACATCAGAGAGAGGCTAAAAGAGAGGGAAGTTGACTTGATTTCGGTTTGTTCCTTTTTCACAGGTGCTTGGAAGTGCTGAAAACTTGATTTTTTTCAAGACATAGTATCTTATGTTGTTTCTTTTTAACTTCTGACGCTCACTGCATACTTTTGTTGTTATGACAACACTGCGCACCGATGTGAAGCCTGTGAAGTGTTTTTGGGCATGCAATAAAGACTGCATGAATGAAAATGAGACCCTGTAAACCTTGACACTGTCCACATTCTTATTCTGTATGCTGCCTGCTCAATGCACCATCAGCATCATGATTGCATCAGCAAAGCACTGGGGCCAGTGCACATGCTGAGTTAAATTAGAGGCACGCAATGAGCAGGCGCTAATAGAGCTGCAGTTGTCACGAGCTTAGCAGCTCCAGATTACACCCAGCACAAAACTCAAACGCGTGCTGTAAATGCAGTTCCAAACAATGCACATGTGATGAATCCACACGGATTCACTACAGGCAGAAGAATTTTAATGCACAGCGTACACACAGGAAGCACGACAGGCAGTGCCCAATGTGCCTGATTTCACTGAAACATATACATGATAATTCCTGTTCTCCTGTAGCACAATCGAGCCTAATTATAACGGACGCAGTTATAACGAAAGAGGGTGGTGTTACTTCCAAAATGTGTTAGAGCAATGGGACTGTCTCTCAGATACAACGAACAAGCGTGGCCACACAACTCGGTTACAGTGAACGAGGAGGTGCCATAAACTGCACTCCAGTCAAAAACCTCTTCCTTCCTGCGGCGGCAGTGACCGAATAGCATCTCCCAGTATGCGTGACACAACCCCCCCTTCCCCCACTTTCTTTGGAAAGAACTTGGCGACTCGAGAAGGTAATAATGAAGGCGAGATGTGAACAATGCAGAAAAAACTGTTTAAAAGATGAGGCCGTCAAAATGCATTAGATTTAAGGTGATGCTTGCACTGGTATTGAGCACGGCAAGCTTTATGTTATTGTTTTACTGTACACAAGCAAGACCGACAGTGACCGACTGCTGCCATTTGTCCCTGGCAAGTCTCACAGGCCAAGGTTCTTTGCGAGATGTGCTCTCGTGCGCTACAGGCACAATACAAAGGCCTAAATGACCAGCGAAGTTTGTTTATTCAACTAGTGTGCCACTCGGGATTAGTTTAGAACAGGGGTACAAATGACGCGTGACTGTTCACAAAGTAGTTTGTTCATTTCAAGCACTATATGGCAGAAAAAAACAAAGCGACAATTGTGTGGAGCACTATGTGCCGTCCTCTCTAAATGCTGTGAGCAAACTCTTCTGCCACCAAACGCAACACGAAAGACAAGCCACTCGACAGGGCATCATATATGTGCTCTATATGTCCTATCGGCAGTGCGTCACAGCTTATGCTGAGGGTAACTGAAAAACCAGATGCTGATGTGCCGTTTAGATCTCATATGTTCGCCGCCGTGAAACTGAAAGACCGCTAGGGTGGAACTGACTGTGTGTGGAGTGCACCTCAAATTGCTGCTGTAGAGTACAGATTTAAGGACCAGAGAACAACGGAGAACATGGCAGAAGACCCTCGAGTTTCAACATACTTGAAATTGTGGCAATGTGTCATTCATGCAAAGTTGGCACGATATGAAGTCATTTAGGAGGACTTGGTTTTCGTTGATAATGACGCCGACATCGCAGAGTCCTTACAGTAATGATATATATGCACTCCTCGACAGCCAAGCATATCATGAAGATGGTGACGAGCAGGCTGACCTACCACAGCTCCCGTGAAAGCTTTTACCCCGATAAATTGTATCGAGTCCCCAAAGCAGTTTGTTAACAACATGTGTCTCGGCAAGGAAAACATGACCACGCAGGCGAGTTTGGAAAGCACGATGATGGGGTCTACATTGAAGAAGCAGACGCACACGGGAAGAAATGAACGCCCCTTGTGTCTGACTTTGTATTAATGGCCTTTAATGCTCATAGTTGTCTGTCCGTCTGCAAAATCTGTCACACTATAGCTGTCAATCAAATGACATCAACTCGATAAGAAAAAAATCCTTGTTCACGGCGAGGATTTGAACCACCATCCTTCCGTACCGCAGACTGTGCTACTTCCTGCCAACGCATAAACTCAGAAGAAAAATTGGATGCAGTTGCCCTCGATGTTCCTTTCGGTAAAAATATTCTTATTTGCTGATATACCTATACGAAATGTTTTATGTGCATTAGAAATAATTTTATGACTACTCTCACCAAATTTCCCTGTTATATTTCCAGAAAATTGTTTTCTAATACACATTTTTTCTCTGAATCTTGTGAAAAGGCTGAACAGTTAAAAAAATATGGCAAAAGCTGGTTCAACATTCACAGTGTTCTTACTGGCATGCTATAGGTCAAGACATTCTAAGAAGTTTTTTTTGCAAAGCACAAATTTTTGTCTAGAATTTTTGGAATGCACTGTCTGTTGGCATACTTATGGTTCATGGGGGTTTAACGTCCCAAAGCGACTCAGGCTATGAGGGACGCCGTAGTGAAGGGCTCCGGAAATTTCGACCACCTGTGGCCGTTGGCATACTTAAGAGTGAGAATAAAATCTCATACAAGAAACTTAAAATGCACAAATTTGAGAAACAAAGAATGTTTTGACCTGCACTACAGCCATAGGAATGGAAGAAAACAAACGGGGTCAAGCTAGATAAAAAAGTCTTGAAGATATGTGCTCTGCAAGATGAGTATCTAGGCAGAAAACCATAATGATGAAAAACATCCACTGCTCTAGTGTTTCCCCACAATGCAGAGACACTGTGGCTCTAGAAACAATATTTTAGAGTACTTCCCAATAGATTTAAGCAATGAAACTATGGGACAGCATAACAAACGAGGCACATAAGCAGATACAACAATTTTTAAAAATCAATTTTCTTGGGAATTTTTGGCATTTCAAAGACACTTCCTTCTGGCTCTCAGCAACTAGTTCACGAAGAAAGCTTTCTTGCCATTACGTGCACGTCTTTGCTGACAAGTTTATAGAGAAGAATGTGAAATAGCATCAACAAGGAACCACTGCAACTCCACCAACAAGGAGCTGTGCTTGCTGTGCTGTTTAGCAACAGTTATGAGCCGAGATGACTGGTGTGAGAATATGTCGGCAAAACAGCGCAAGGGCAAGGAGGTATGAAGAGGACATTCTTGTCTTTCACTTCGCTCTATTCCTGCTCCCTAACTACACGCCCCCCATGCTTCTTATCCTTCCTTGAAATGGACAGCAATTCTTGTTGTGACGTCCTGTTTCTTCCTTTTCTGCACAGCAACTGGTTTCATCTCCTTCCCACTTCACTTTCCCTCTGCCATCTCCCACACAATGTTAGAGGCCATTTTCGTTATTCAGCCTACTCTACAGCACACTACTCACCTCTGGTGTCTCGTACCTTTGCAGTGTGGCGCCAACTTCCCACAGAAGCTGTTTCGAGTTCGTAGTGTGTTCAGCCTGAGAGTTGCCTTTGTCTCCAGACTACATGCTACAGCCAGTGTTGTGTGTGAACAGCAGTTATTTCTACTGAGAGAGTAGTGAAAGTGCCTTTTACTGAGCTCTGAACCTTTGTATGTGTGTTCTCCAGTTTCCTCGTTTTCATGATTCTTTTTGTCTTTCGCATAAGTTCTCACCTTCCCTCTTATACTTTGGTGGCTTTCACAGCTGAACATAGTGGTTGCAGGATTGAATCCTGTCTGTATTTTGATGAAGGCAAAAAGCAAACAAATGTGCGTGTTGTGCGATGTGAGTGCCTGTCAGTGAAAGGCAGGTGCACTGAAATTCATCCGGGGCCGCCCACTACATCGTTGCTCATAACCCAAATGCATCCTTTGGGCATTACGGCCAACATACTCATGGTCACTGTTGTTGTACTTTGCACAGTTAAAAATAAGAGTAAGTCAACACTCATGTTGTGCCAGCCTCTTCCTGCGTCCTATCCCCATGCCATTTCCTTCGCATAAAATGGTGTGGCAGCTCAGCTGCTAGGGTGCTTAGCAGTTTGGCGCAAATTTATATGGCTTAAATTCCTGGCTCCACCAGCCACATTTCGACGCCATATCACAGCATTTCACTGACATTCTGATGCACAGAGCCCAAGGTAATAAAATTAATGGTGCTTTCATGGCCTGGGCAACATGCATTTATTAATGAACCGGGCGTTGTGGCCATCCCTTAACTTGCAGCAGCTATTCCAAAGATACAATGATCGCTTGAACAAAGTGTGCATACCAAGTGGTAATGCCGAAATTCACCAATGCAGGAAGGCCTGACGCCTGATTTACTCGTTGTTTTAATGTCCTGCCAACGAAGGCCGATTCACCAATTGGGGTTTCCCTTTGCAGTTCCCCCAGAAGGGAGAACACATGAACGGAACGTCGCGCTGGGATGCCGCGAAGAGTACAGTGAGCAAAGCGAAAGCGACAGGCGCGCGCAGCAAGCGGAAAGCGCCCTGCTCGGCCGCGGACGTCTGCCGAAGGCCCGCATCGCGCCAACGCGGCGAAAAGCGCACGACAGTAATCGCACAACAGCTGCCAACGAACGGTGGCCAAGGAACAACAACGTCGCAGCCGCTGCCACGCACACACCGAGGCGAAAGAACACACACCAAACAACCAAGGATCGCGGCTACTCACTTTGGCCGGGCATCGTTAGTACCGTTGAAAGGCGTCCTAGGCGTGCAGGGTGTTACGAAGGGCAAGTGCAGGCAGCGGCAATGCTGCCACGGAATCGTTCAAGGCGCAGGAAACGCCTCAGAGACTGCACGATTCACCACGGCCGCCTATTTGCAGCAAGGTGAAAAATCCTCGCAGCGACGACAGCTGCATAATGCACTTTCGAGCAACAACTGTTACGCGTTCACACCGTGTCACGGCAGCCGTGGCAATGTCTAAACCATATGGGACAATGCGATTAGGGTCTCCTCACCTAGCACGACTCGTGGATCACCTGTTGATCGTTCTCGATGCAATGCCGACAGATCACTCGGCAAAGGACACCCGCCCGCCCACACCGCAAAAAAAGCGGCTGCTGTTGCTGCTGAATGGCTGGATTGTCTTGTTTGGCTTTTGTTTATTGAAATGACGTCATTTTTAAAGTTTATCGCTCTTACACCAAATGTTAACAATGTTGCGCTGCTCAACACCAACAATACAAATAATGAGCGTAAAATTAAACGGAGAAACTTTGTTTTGCAAATTTGCAGTGTTGCCTAGCAACGCGTACAACGTCTGTGCGCACGACGACGTGATCTTGAACCGGAAAAGGTATGCACACGACGCGACCTTAGCGCCCGCAGCGCGAGTCATTAGACTCGGTCTGTGCGCACGACATCGTGATCTTGAACCGGAAAAGGTATGCACACGACGCGACCTTAGCGCCCTCAGCGGTGGTGGCGGCGGCGCGCGCTCGAAGAATGTTCGGCTCGGTCGCCGGCCGCCACGACTACTCGATTAAAATCGGCGGCCGGACGTACTACTGCTTGGCGCGCCGTCGTGAGCTGCTGCTGGCGTTGCAATCTGTAAATAAAGCGATGTGCGGTGGCAATTCTTTTCCGCTTTTACGGGGGTACCCGAATTGCTGGCAGCGAGATTCGTGACAGTTGCGCTGAAAAGCACAACGCCGTGCTCGTGCCGTATTGCCCGAATCAGAATTAACTGACATCCCTTCGCTGTTGAAGAATGTTTGGCTCGGCCGCCGCAACGCCGTGCTCGTGCCGTATTGCTCAGAGTCAGAACTGACACGCCTTACAACAGTAATATACCCCGACCCTAATCGTCGTCGGGCTGACTCGCGCGCGGAACTCGATCTTAGGTTGGTGCTCCTTATCACGTTTAACAGCAGTCATAGACTCTACGACAGCAACTTATAACTGTTTTTCTAGCAGTGCTACATTCTCTGTTCGGTGAAGTGGCTGCCTGGTGGAATCGTGGAGCCATGTGAAGTACTGCTATTTTAAGTTTTGAAGACTGTCACATAAGTTCTAGTAGTTCGCAATGAAAAAGCATAGGCATGCGAGGAAACAGTGGTAAAGTAGAACTACAATTTTCCGGAAATTATCAGAGGTAACAGTAATAATTATTTCTTTCCATTAAGTAAAAGTGCAGTGTGTGGCATAATAAGTCGTAACCGAAACTCCTGTACGTGCCCGGGGGGGGGGGGGGGGGGGGTCCAAACTCAATTTGCATGTATCCGGCTTTCGTAAGTCCGCTGCTGCTGCGGCCGATTATGTTTGCAAAGGAAAATTCGATGTGCACAAGGAAGCGGGCAACCATCACGGCGCTGAGCGCACCCGCGATCGATCAGTATATATATCGCCAGCATGGGCAGCGGTAGCGGCACACAACGCCGAGACGTCCGGCCGCCGATTTGAGTAACGTGACTGCGTCGAGAAAGCAGTCTCCGCGACCGCCCGTGAGCCATGTTTGGCGCCGGAGTAGGGGGCACGGGCTCGACAGCAGGCAGCCGAACCCGAACAGGATGGATGATCGATGGATACGGCTGAACCCGTTACATCGGGCGGTGGCTCAATTAAGCCACCTAGTTATGTCTTGTGAAATTTTACTCCTGTCTTGCTTTTAGCCACCAATCAGATAACCTTCGCTTGGTTACTTCTAACCTCTTAAAATCCACTTTCCCTTCACTATCCCTAAACCCCAATGCCTTGGATATTAAGTCAGCCCCGCTGCCTTCCACTGTAGGGTGAAGCCCTTTACAGAAAAGTATCAAGTGTTCAGCCGTTTCCTCCTCCTCTCCGCACGCAATGCACAAAGTGTCTATCTCCTGGTACCTGACTCTATACGTCTTAGTCCGCAAAACTCCAGTCCTGGCCTCAAACAACAAAGAACTTCCCCTACAATTATCATAGATATTTTCTTTGACAATTTCCTGTTTAAAGGTCCGGTATGTTTCCAGTGCCGATTTCGTCAGCATCCCTGTTTTCCACAAAGCTCTCTCTGTTCCTTTAACCTTTTTCTTAACCGATAATTGCTGATTTGCCCCCTTACTGCTGTCCAGATATTTGCTTGTCAATTTACTAGTTCGCTTTCTCCATTTCGTGGCAACATTCTTTATATACAGGTATCTGAAAACTTTCCTAGCCCACCGCTTTTCCTCCATCTTTCTCAATCGTTCCTCAAATGCTATCTTACTGCTAGCCTCTCTGCTCTCGAAAGACGCCCATCCTAGAGTCACTAAATACAGACTTGGAGTACCGGCACTCTTTTCTCCTATTGTTCTATGCCGCCGCCACGATCATTGGTCAGTTTGCATCACGTGATATTTGTTTACACTGCGACGATTCACAAGCGTTTGCGGGCAGGTGGGCTAGAAACGCTGATTGGTCAAACAAAATGTGACGTCACGTTTAAAACGTTACGTGACGTCATGGCCACGTGACTTTTAATGACGTCATGTTTGGTTGGGAAGAGACATATTTTCCCTAGATTTTTCTCGGAATTCCCCACGTTTTTGACAGCGCGCGCGGGTTCAAAAAGCGCACCTGATGCGCCGCGCTTTCACACACTGCATGCGCGTTTCTATATTTTTGTTATATATGATATCCTTGAACTGCTGGTGTATTATTTTAGTGCGCTCGAACGGCGCGCTTCGTTGTGCATTTATTATAATCGCCACTGCCTGGCGGACCCGATACAGCTTTTGCAGACCTGAGAGGTTAAACACGTACTATCCATGCAAAGCCACGCAAATGCGCCTACAGGTGGCCACGCCCGTCTATCAGCGCTCCGTCGAGTGCCTGCATTTACAATCGAGTGCTGTAGGACTATGAACCTGACCTAGAGCATACATATTATAATTTTTCCTTGTATTCTACATTCGCTACATGCAGGAGACTACACTCATAGCTTTCGTTAGTGCAGAAATTTCGTACAACCGTGTCAAAATTTGGCGGTCCGGTTTTGTTCTACACGACGTTTTGGAGGAGAAAAGCATTGGGTCTTTGAAGGACGACAGTCTATATAAACTCCTATTCACTGTGTCGTCGTACCTATCGTAATTAATGACGACATATAAAGGCTTTTGATACAACTCTCGTGATTTAAAACAAAACTGTTCGTTTCACTAACCCGCGAAAAAATATTGCGCGCAATCATTCGCCACAGCCCGTTGCTGCGTAATTTTTGTTTTGTGCGGATTTTCTTTTATAATATGACAGCTGCACGCGATAGCTTATATATATGGTTGCGCAGCCGACCACTGCAGGTACCAGTAAACACGTACCCCGTTTAGAATGAATTTAAAAACGCGGTCGGGAGTTGGAATTATTTGTCCGGGACGCTGCGGTCAAAGTTCGCAGTTTTGAAAATTGAAACACGGAAATTTTTGCGCATAGCTAGTCACTCTTGCATAAGTAAATATCTTATTCCTACCCATCATCCCCTTGTCAAAACACATATATTAATGAGAAAAACGACCCATTTGATGCAATTAATTTCACAGTCCTACAGGGTGGGTTCCACAACAAAGAGAGCAACGGGAGTCGTACTTTATTTACAAATTTGTAACAATTCCTCACGGCATTATTGAAAGTCCGCGTTTATTGACCTCCATCGCCCCTTTCAGAGCCAGTGCTGACCTTAGGAGTGCCGGCGCGTCAAACCTCGGTCGTTTGTCGCCAGCGGCATCTTTTTCAAACTTCGCTGCCCGTCCGCTTACACAAAGCTCTTAATTCATCCCCCACCCCTGTCTTCCCAGTTCGACGTACCACCTTGTCGAGCGGGGTGCAATTGAAGAACCAAGAACCCTTGATTAAATGCTCCTGCCATTAACCTTTACCCCCCCCCCCCCCCCACAGGACACTTTCGCGAACTCGTATGTTTTGCCGCCTTTTTTCTTTTTCTTTTGTGTGTGTGTTTCATGCACAGTGCACGCGTGTGTAGTTAAGCTAACTGCGCCGCTGATTCCGCCCTCACTATTCGTACCGAAGACGCTCCTGGAACGTCTCCTGCCCTGTCTGAATTTATTGTTTATTTGTTTGCTCGTTTTGGCCGGCGGCACGGGCAGTACATGCATCTATGATTCTTATCTGCTCCGGGACTCCGCCAAAGTCTGTTACTGTTGCTTTGAGGGCCCGGATGCCCTCCCTCCCCTCGTTATTCCTTTTTTCCCCCGGGCTGGCCTCCCGCGCAAGCTCGCTGGGCGGCAGGGGACAAAGCGTTTTTCTTTTTCTCTTTATTTCTTTCTCCTTTTTCTAGTATTTTTCGTTTGTGCCCATCAAGGGTTCTTGGTTCTTCAATTGCACCCCGCTCGGCAAGGTGGTGCGTCGAACTGGCAAGACAGGGGTGGGGGATGAATTCAGAGCTTTGTGTAAGCGGGCAGCGAAGCTTGAAAAAGATGCCGCTGGCGACAAACGACCGAGGTTTGTCGCGCCAGAATTCCTAAGGTCAGCATTGGCTCTGCAAGGGGCGATGGAGGTCGTACACCCGGACTTTCATTAATGCCGTGAGGAATTGTTATTAAATTTGTAAATAAAGTACGACTCGCGTTGCTCGAGATCTCTTTGTTGTGGAAACCACCCTGTAGGACTGTTAACTTAATTGCATCAAATGGGTCGTTTTTCTCATTAATATATGTGTTTTAACAAGGGGAGGTAGGGATAAAATATGCGCGTGGTGGTTATTAAAGCGAATTCGTATAAAGTTAACGGTCTGCCCAATGTACTGCGTACTGCACACACTGCATCCTAGGAGGTATATTACGTTGCAGAAATCTCAATCAGAGTTGTCATTAATTTTCCGTTTGAATCCTGAAGCTGTGCTTATTTCACAGCTTGATGTTTGTAATGTGTTTGCAGACCTGGAATCTACTTTTTCCACAAGGTCGACACCCCAAAACCGGCTCTTTATGTGACTGAGTGTATTAGAATGTTTCGAATGTTTTTCGGTCGTCTGTAGACTGCATGAGGGAGAGCAGTGAAAATTTTGGCGAGGCGCTAGCTCGCTTTGTTTGAGAATGTTGAAATGTTTTTTTGAAGATTTTGTTTACGTACGTTAGGCGGCTGGGTTACTGGTGAAGGGAAGTACGAGATTTGCCTGATGGTCTGTTTGCTCGCTGTATCGACGTCACTCCAGTATTTGCTCTCGGTTGGGTTTAGATGTCCTTTGAATGGCATCATCGGCAATGGCGACGGGTATCGCTGCTTAATGAGGACTTCTTGCATGCGTATGGAATTTTTTACGAAGTCTTCATCTTGGGAACATATTCCTTTAGATCGATGTGCCTGAGAGTATGGGATGCTTGTTTTAGAGTGACGAGGATGGCAGCTTTGGAAGTGTACGTATTGTTGACGGTCCGTCGGTTTTCTATATACACTGGTGGTGAGTGAGCTTTCGTTTACCAAAATCTCAACATCTAGGAAGTTAATTGTGGTGTGGGCGCACGTGTAAGTGAAAGATATGTTGGGGTGGACGAGGTGTGTCAGTCCAAATTAAAAAGATGTCATCCAAGTAGCGTTTGTATAGGGTGGGCTTAATGGGACAATCTTTCAAAAATTTAGACTTATTACTATGCATGAAGATGTTGACGTAGGTGTGGGCCATCCTTGTACCCATGGCTGTGCCGTTAATTTGTGAATAGTGTTGATTGATGAATTCGAAGTTGTTATATTCGAGTACGATTTTCGACAGTATTTATAAAACACGTGGAGCAGGGGAGCATCAAATCACTGATCGAAGCGTATGAACAAAACAGAAAGGAAGAATCCCCTGCTGCACGTGTATTAGATATGTTGTTCACAGCAACATCTTGCATGAAGCTGCAGGGAAGAGAAAAGTCGATGAGACGTAGCCAGTTGTACTTGAGCCGTCTACATCGAAGGATTCACCACCGATCCTCTCACCAGGTTTCGTGAAGCGTGCGCTTTATCGTGCCGGTTTACCACTGTCCTTCTTGCTAGTGAAGCGATTATTTTTTTAATGTTCTCTTTTTGCCCCATTTGCCATCTGCCATTTTTGATCGTGCCATCTTCTGGGCAAGTACTACGTTTGAGGTTCGAAAAAGATGCATAAGCGATCACGACCTATGCAAACAATAACAAAGACGAAACACGCTACAAGAGCACCACTAGCTGCATATCTGCATATCGCGCGCACACGTGCGACTGATTTTCGCTGACGATCGGCCGCTCCCGCTGTATTCAATTAGCTGTGTCGCCAGATCGTCTGTCGCGAGGCGCTTTCGCTGTGCCCGCATGACCGCTTGTCTTGACCTTCCAGGGGAATTGCGCGTTGCTTGCGCGCGGCTTAGCCCGAAGCCGGTAAACCGGCTGGCCACCGCCACATCTGGACCTGGTTTGACTCAAATTGGTCTCAGCCGCGCGCCGCGTCTTGTTCGGTTCGGGCGCGAACAATACGCGAGATTCAAAGCTCTCGGCCGTCTCTGTCTCTATGGGGGGGGGGGGGGGGGGGCACTTGACCCCAAGGGCGCTCCTTTTCAGCACCACCCCGCCGTCGCCCGCCTCCGATTGAACAGGCGGGGGGTTCAAAGGGGAGCTGCCGCGGAGAGGCCGGGCAGCTCGTCCTAATGACAGCGCAGAACATGCGTCACTGACAGCCCCCTTCCTTTCGCCGTCTTGTCCATCGTGCGTCGCGCCGAGCCCGACAAAGAAAAGGCCGTCACCCCCCCCCCCCCCCCTTCTGAATCGGGGGGCGGAAATTCCGCAAATAGTTTCCCAGAGGCATCCTTTTTTTTTTTCATGGGGTCAAGGAAGGTGACCCAAGCAGTGTGAGGCAACGTTCTCTGTTCATTCTAGAGAAGCAAGCTTACACTGCAAAATTAAACCTTGCCTTTCTCTTCCAAATGCAATTAACTAGGAGTCCTGTCCAAAACCATTTCAGGTTATGTGGGCACCCCCAACCTTTTTTATTTCCGTGTAACTCCAGCACTTCTTCACCTTTGTCATTGTAGCCGCTATTGTTCAAGTACCATGCAACATCTTGTTATTAGCACTTGCTAATTCATGCCTTCTGCAGGGTTTAAAGGACCTTTTTAATTGGAAATGAGAGCATGTGCACAGGGTGGAAAGCGCGTGATCTGCCAGGAAACACTAAAGCGGCCCCGAGAAGGGATCTTTATTAAGGATGCCAGCCATCTTGGGCCTCTCCACTTGGCAACGACGACAAAGCGTGTGCGGTCCCTATGGTTAGGCCCCAGCTGTGGAAGCCATCCTCGGACACGACCATGACCTTCGACATCTGATGTTTTTATTTAAAAACACAGGGACCAAAGTCGTGCTGTATGGAGTGCAATCGCCATGTGGTTCCATAATCATCCATTTAGCCCGGCTCTTTGGACGGATTCAGGAAACGACTGAAAAGAACAAAAGTAACGAGTAAACAAAGGTGCGCTGCATAAAAGTTAGAACGTAAAGAGACGAAGGCACGCTGCGCTAATGCTGTAGCGAGGTCTAACATGTAAAATTTCGCGGCTGGCGTCGATTTCTACAAAGCGCGAGTAGTGCCTACGGAAATAAACAAAGGCGCATTGGAGATGGGTAAGTCTGTATACAAGCACGAGTTTTTGTCTCTACCAGCGATTTACTAGCTCACACCGCGCGATTTTGATGTCTGGCGTCGATTTCGACAGAGAGGGAATACGGGCACGAAACGGGACGCTCGCGATCTGCCAGGAAACAATGAGGTGGCCCTAAAAAGGGCCGTTTGCAGGAGCACTTCAACCGCGACCTGCAGCGGCTTGGCGGCGCGGTGAGCAGTAGGCCCAGCGCAGACGGAAAAATTTTCAGCAAAGCACGTGGTACATAATTTATCGAAGGAGGATAGACCGGTTACAGCAATAGCTTCACTTGAGCAAGGAGAGTGGGAAAGGGCAGAGAAGAAGGTTCCTAGTGCCACATCAACAGGACCAGATGGTATCCCGATTATGTTGATAAAGAAGTTAGGACCAAAATCCAAGCAAACATTAATACAGGTAGTGAACAAAATGATAGTGGATGAGAAAGTCCCCGATGAATGGCGATTAAGTAGAATGAACATGATATATAAGGGAAAGGGGGACAAAGCAGACGTAACTATCGCCCCATAACAGTGGCATCTGTGGTTTACAGGGTGGTGATGCAAATTATAAAGGATATACTGCAGGCTTGGGTGGAGAACGAGGGGGTGTTAGCGGAACTACAGAATGGGTTCCGGAAACAAAGGAGGTTGGAGGACAATCTATTTTCATTGACACAGTGTATAGAAATTGCGGAAAAGGAACATAGGCCCTTATTGCTAGCATTTCTGGATATTAGGGGAGCCTATGACAACGTTACTCAGGAGCATTTGTGGGACATATTGGGCACATTGGATGTGGAAAATGGAGTAATTAATCTTTTAAAAGATATATATAGAGGTAACAGAGTGCTCATAAAATGGGAAAAAATGTATCAGGGCCTGTAGAGATACAGCGGGGGCTTAGACAAGGATGTCCTCTGTCCCCTTTGTTGTTCATGTTGTACCTGCAAGGTTTGGAGGCCAAGCTAGAGGGGAGCGAACTAGGTTTCAACCTATCTTTTTTCAAGCAAGGGGAATTGATTAAACAGACATTAC